>NC_039367.1:101641878-101964745 GCF_003573695.1 Papaver somniferum | reverse complement strand
TTTTTTTGATAAAGAAACACTTTTGATACATATACAAAAGGAAACAAAAGATTACATGACACTTTGCAAGAGGTAGCCCTTTTTGATGCACCCAGTCAAATTCGATGGTTGTTTTTCTTAATGTAACCTCCACCTTCTATCCCAACCAACCAAAGAACAAGCTAGTCAAGTTTCGTTCAGTATTCTAAAGTGATTGGAAACTAAAACTTCCGATAGAACACCTTGAAGATCGAGGCTATACATGTATTGGTAGATCGTGCGCGTGCAAGTTTCTAATCACTATGTGAATTGTGCTAGAATCAAGATGCCTAAATATCTAGACTAAGACTCCTAATAATTACATATTTGCACAAGAGTCAACATTTCAAGGTAAATGAGCTCGATTTTTATGTTTTGTTTTTTCAATTTTTAATTTTTTTATTTTGATTTTTCAATTTTTTTTGGAATTTTTCAATTTTTTCAAAAAGATGGAGTTTTGTTTTTAATTATGGCATATTATCGTGGTATCTACTCTATACCCCCAAACCTGAACTAAACATTGTCCTCAATGTTTAAAAATATGGAAAGAATTAAAATACAACATATGGAAAGGGACATGCTGAGTAGAGTAAAAGGAGAGAGAATACCCGATTTCGGTGAAAGCAGAATTAAAACTCCGTTATCCAAGGCAAAACTCCAACATATTCGGAGTCACAATGGATGAGCACAAAATATATACAAAAGGAAATTTAACTAACACATTATCTACAAGAAAATTTTGGTTTTTAATGGGATTGGACTTTTTGGGAAAAATTTGGTTTTGTCGGGAGTGAAAACTTTTTGGTTATTTAGGGAAAGAGTGGACCAGTTTAGTCCACATAGACCGGGTCCTCCAGGTTGGTTGTTTCAATGTCGGGTGGAAATGGCTCAAGGAATGGTTTTAATCTCTGCCCGTTGACTTTGAAAACGTTCTTGTTGGAAACATCCTCCAGCTCTACAGGTCCATGAGGAAAAACTGTGCGTACTAGATACGGACCCTTCCATCTGGAACGCAGTTTTCCTGGAAAAAGATGTAATCGGGAGTCATACAGCAAGACTTTCTGACCAGGAGTGAAAGACCTTCTTAGGATACGCTTGTCATGAAACAGCTTCATCTTCTGCTTGTACAGCTTGGCACTGTCATAAGCCTCATTCCTTAATTCTTCTAACTCATTGAGTTGAAGTTTCCGTTGTGCACCCGCCTTGTCGAGAGAAAAGTTAAGTTTCTTGATAGCCCAGTAAGCTCGATGCTCTAATTCCACAGGAAGGTGACATGGCTTTCCATACACCAGACGATAAGGGGACATGCCAATTGGTGTCTTATAAGCTGATCTATAGGCCCACAAAGCATCATTCAATCTCAATGACCAATCTTTCCTGGACGGGTTGACCGTCTTCTCCAGAATGTGCTTAATCTCCCTATTAGAAACTTCCACTTGTCCACTAGTCTGAGGGTGGTAAGGAGTAGCGACCTTGTGGGTTATGCCATACTTGCGTACTAAAGACTCAAAGTACTTGTTGCAGAAATGCGAACCACCGTCACTGATTATAGCTCTAGGGGTACCAAAACGTGAAAATATGTTCTCCTTCAGAAATGAGAGTACCACCTTGTGGTCATTCGTCTTGGTTGCAACAGCTTCGACCCACTTCGAAACGTAATCAACAACAACTAGGATGTATAATTTACCTTCAGAAGTAGGGAATGGACCCATGAAGTCAATCCCCCACACATCAAATAGCTCAACGATCAGAATCGGATTCAAAGGCATCATGTTTCTCCTCGAGATACTTCCTAGTTTCTGACAGCGCTCACAAGCAATACAATACTCATAACAGTCTCTAAACAGCGATGGCCAGTAAAACCCACACTGCAAGATCTTCGCAGCGGTTTTCTTGGCACTAAAATGCCCTCCACATGCTTGGTCATGACAAAAAGATATCACATCTTTCTGTTCGGTGTTGGGGACACATTTCCTAATGATTTGGTCTGGGCAGTACTTAAACAAATATGGGTCATCCCAAAGAAAATGTTTAACTTCAGCCAGGAATTTAGAGCGGTCTTGTCTCGACCAACGTGAGGGCATCCTACCTGTAGCGAGGTAGTTAACAATATCAGCAAACCAAGGAAGGTCTGAGATAGACATCAGCTGTTCATCTGGGAATGATTCTCTAATCAGCTCAAATTCATCAATAGACTCTAAAGTTAATCTAGACAAATGATCAGCAACCACATTCTCACAACCTTTCTTATCACGGATTTCGAGATCGAATTCCTGTAATAATAGTATCCATCGAATAAGGCGATCTTTAGCATCCTTCTTGGAAAGAAGATACTTCAAAGCCGCATGGTCTGTGTATATGATGATCTTAGACCCTATCAGATAAGATCTAAACTTGTCTAATGCGAAAACGACGGCAAGCAATTCCTTCTCGGTAGTTGAATAATTGAGTTGGGCATCATTAAGGGTTATGCTAGCATAGTATATCACATATGGTAGTCTATCAACTCGCTGTCCTAAAACAGCACCAACAGCATAATCAGAGGCATCACACATAAGTTCGAACGGAAGCTTCCAATCGGGTGGTCGGACTATAAGAGCGGTGGTGAGAAGGGTTTTTAATTCCTCCCATGCCTTCACACAAGCAGCATCGAAATTTAAGGCAACATCTTTGGAGAGAAGACTGCACAGAGGTCTGGAGATTTTGCTGAAATCTTTGATGAATCGCCGGTAAAAACCAGCATGACCTAGAAATGATCTGATCTCCTTCACAGAGCGAGGTTGTGGTAGATGTTGAATGAGGTCAACTTTAGCTTTATCCACTTCAATTCCTTTTTCTGTGATGATGTGTCCTAGAACTATTCCTGAATTCACCATAAAATGGCATTTTTCCCAATTTAGAACAAGGTTCTTTTCTTTACATCTGGATATCACGAGGACAAGATGCCTCAAACATTCGTCAAACGAGGAACCAAAAACAGAGAAATCATCCATAAAGATCTCGAGAAAACTATCTATCATGTCATAAAAAATGCTCATCATGCAACGCTGAAAGTAGCAGGTGCATTACACAACCCGAAGGGCATACGTCTATAAGCAAACGTCCCAAATGGACACGTGAATGTAGTTTTTTCCTGATCTTCCGGAGCAATGTGAATTTGGTTATAACCGGAAAAGCCATCTAGAAAACAGTAGTGACTGTGTCCAGATACACGTTCTAGCATTTGGTCAATGAAAGGGAGCGGGAAGTGATCCTTCCTTGTTACTGTGTTCAACTTCCTGTAGTCGATGCATACTCGCCATCCTGTGGTTGTACGAGTAGGGACTAATTCATTCTTGTCGTTCTGAACTACAGTAATGCCTGACTTCTTAGGCACAACTTGAATGGGACTAACCCATTTGCTATCAGGTATTGGGTATATGATACCCGCATCAAGTAGTTTCAGGATCTCTCCTTTGACTACATCTCTCATGTTAGGATTAAGTCTCCTTTGCATTTCCCTCGATGGTTTGGCATTCTCTTCAAGGTTAATGTGGTGCATGCAAATGGTAGGACTAATTCCTTTGAGATCTGAGATGGTCCATCCTAAGGCCTCTTTGTGTTCCTTAAGTATTTCTAAAAGCTTACTCTCCTGTTCCGTGTCTAAACATGATGAAATAATGACAGGTAAAGTATCAGAAGAACCTAGGAATGCGTACTTCAACGTACTAGGCAATATTTTCAATTCAAGCTTGGGTGGCTCAACAATGGATGGAATGAGCTTGGAATCAGAGATTAAGGGTGGTTCCACTTCATATTTCCTTTCAGTGACGTCCATTTGAGGTACAGATTCGAGCAGAGATAGGATGTCACTACAGTATGCATCATCATAGGAATCTGAGTTAAAGTTCTCCATACATGCTTGAAAGGGATCGACGGATAGAATGTTAGTCAACGAATCTTGTATTAATCCTTCAATCATATTAACTTCATGCACATCATCATCATCAAGATTCACAGGTTGTTGACTAATATCGAACACATTCAATTCTATCGTCATGTTGCCAAAAGACAGTTTCAACATTCCGTTACGACAATTAATAATCGCATTGGACGTAGCTAAGAAAGGACGTCCTAAGATGACTGGAATGTGACAGTCTGGGTTTTGTACAGGTTGAGTGTCTAAGACAATGAAGTCCACGGGAAAATAGAATTTGTCAACCTTGATCAAAACGTCTTCGACCAATCCACGAGGAATCTTGACAGATCGGTCTGCCAGTTGTAGATGATAGATGTTGGCTTCAACTCCCCAAGACCTAACTGCTCATAAACAGAATATGGCAGAAGGTTAACACTTGCACCCAGGTCTAATAACGCTTTATTGACCGTGTGTTCTCCTATAGTACAAGAAATTGTTGGACATCCTGGATCCCTAAACTTGGGTGGAGTTTTGTTTAGAATGATGGAACTCACCTGCTCAGCTAAGAAAGCACGTTTGTGCACATTGAGCTTGCGCTTTTGAGTACACAAGTCTTTGAGGAATTTGGCATAAGCAGGGATTTGCTTGATTGCTTCAAGAAAAGGAATGTTGATGTTGACTCTCTTGAACAGATCTAACATCTCATTGTAATGGGTACTTTTCTGTTGATAGATCAATCTTTGAGGAAATGGGGCAACAGGAGAATGAGTTGGCAAAGGGACATTCACAGCAGTAGAATTGTCAGGCTTTCCAACTTGCTCAGATTCTTTGGTTTTCTGGGGTTGTGGAGACAGCGTGGAATTTGTATCAGATTCATTAGGTTGGCCCACGTTGTTCTCGATGACTTTACCACTTCGGAGGGTGGTAATGGCATGGACTTGATCTGGAGAGGTTTCCTTGCAGGATGAAGAGCCTGTTTGAAATACACTCCTTGGATTTTGTTGGGGTTGGCTCGGAAGTTTACCCTTTTCTCTCTCACTTATGGAATCATAGATTTGACCCATCTTTTGATCAAGACTTTTCTGACTTTGCACCAGACTCTGGAACATTTCCTCTAGGGCGGATAATCTCTTGTCGGTATTGTGTTGAGGATATGATTGTTGTTGAGAGTTTGATTGTTGTTGAGGGTTTCTCGGGTGTTGATAACCTTGATTGTTCTGATATCCCTGATTGTTTTGATAGCTCTGATTGGGTTGAGATGGTCCTCCCTGAGTGGGTCCTTTTGACCATGAAAAGTTAGGGTGGTTTCTCCATCCTGGATTGTAGGTCTGTGAATAGGGGTTATGTTCTTGTTTTTGAAACATGGCATGTGCCTGTTCAAGCCTAGATTCCTGGACTGCAAGCAAATCGGGACAATTTTGGAATTGATGGTTGGGATCGTTACAAGCGGCACATACATACGAAGCGACATGTTCTCGGAGAGTAGTGGTGGAAGGTTTTGAATTTTTATGTAGTTCTAACTCTTCTAATCTCCTAACTATTGATGCCATGTTTGCTCTTCCCTCGAAATCTGCTTCAATCCTAAAAGCCTTCGCTTCGGATGTAGTCTTTCTGGGTTCACGGATGGATTCCCACTGTTGCGTCTTTTCAGCTACTTCAATCAAGAAGTCCCAAGATGCATCAGCAGTTTTGTCTACGAATAGACCATTAAACATCGACTCAACCGTTGTTCGGGTGGACACATCTAGACCTTCATACAAAATTTGCACAAGTCTCCATTTTTCAAAACCATGATGGGGACATTGGAGCAATAATTCATTGAATCTCTCCAAGTATCTAGCTAAGGTCTCACCCTCTAATTGCACAAAGCTATTCAGACTTTGATGAATTGTCGCAGTCTTGTGATTCGAGAAAAACTTTTTGAAAAACTCCTTTATGAGGTCATCCCATGTCATGATGGATTGAGGCTGTAAAGCATAAAGCCAGGCCTTTGCCTTATCTTTCAGGGAGAAAGGAAAGAGCCTTAACTTTAGGGTTTCGTCGGACATTTGAGTGAAACGCAGAGTTCCACAAATTTCCTCGAATTCTCTCACGTGGTGGTACGGGTTTTCATTCTCAACACCTCTAAAAATAAGAAGCATCTGTATTGTGCTTCAGCTCATAATGGCCATTATCCTCGGGTAGCACAATACAAGAAGGTTGACTGGCTCTAGTTGGGTACATATAATCCTTGAGGGTACGGGGTTCTCCCATTGTTTCGGTTTGATCTGGGCTGTCTACCTCAGAACTCAGAATTTCGATAGGTTCTTCTTGATTAATTCTAACAAGTCTGTTTGTTTGGTCTCTATAGGTCACAGTCATGTCCTTGTAGGTACCTCAACTAACATGTTGGTCAGACAGAGCAATCGGAAACAATTTGGCCCACAAGGGTTACGAAGATTTGGTTTTGAATGGGTGTTGGACTAACAAGGGATTTTGGTTTTTTGGTTTAAAATTGGGCTTTGGAAATTTTTTTTGAACTAAACCTAGCATAAATTAGCACAACCCATAAAAGAAAATAAAAACAATAATAATAATTAAGACAAGCCCATAAAAGAAAAAGAAAAATAAAAAGAAAAATAAAGACAAAAAAAATAATTACAATCCCAAATAAAAAAAAAAGAAAATAAAGGAAAATAAAAATTATTACAATCCCAAATAAATAATTAAATTAATTATTACAAGCCCGAATTTGAATTTAAATGAGGCCCAAGTGGGTTAACTCATGGGTTAGGCTTACTTGATTTTCGGAGGGAAGCCCAAAAATAGGCTTTTGGTCCCCTTTTAGTTGCACAGCCCAGTTGGGCTTTAGGATCGTCCTTAGCAGCTTCGCGCTCAAGCCCAGCAACAACAGGTGGAACAGAGCCCAGCAGCAGAAGGTGCACAAACCCAGCAGCAACAGAGCCCAGCTCAGGAGCAGCAGACTAGGAGCCCAGTTCGCAGATTAGCAGCAGCCCAGCTCAGTTGTACGAGCCCAGCAACATGTTGAGATGCAACAGCCCAGGAGCAACAGCAGCACAGCCCAGCGGCAGAGATGCACTAGCTTTGGGCTTGGTCTGGCAGCAGCAACAGCTTCCTTGGCCAGGTTCAACAGCAGCAGAAACTCACCAGTCTCAGCTGCAGCAACAGCAACAGTCCAGAAATTGGCTGCAAAGATTGTGTGCAATGATTGTGTGCAATGATAGCAGGCTACAAGTGCAATGATTGCAGGGCAGGAATGAATGGCATGCAGTGATCTAGACAGAGATGCAATAGTAGATGAAAGACAGCAAAGGAAATCAGCAGATGGCAGCACCACTCCCCGGCAGCGGCGCCAAAAACTTGGTGTGAAAATGGAAAACACACAAAACCTCTTGCAAGTATACAAGGCCAAGTTTTAGTATAGAGAGTAAGCAAGGGATCAGTCCACAGGGAGTGGGAGCATACGAGAAATTTTCCTAAGCTAGCAATGGAGACAAGGCACTATGGCAGTGAGCAAGGCAAAGTAATATGGCAATTGCAAAGAACCGAAACAGTTAACAAAGCAAAGATGACAAAACAACATGGAACCAAGGCTGTGAGCCAAGGGCAGGGGTGAGTTTGTGCACTGATTTCAGTGCACAACAGCTACAAATTGCAAGAAATTAAACAAGCAAAACAGGTAAGGAGATAAACTGAACAGGAAGCAAAACAGAACTGAATTTAAGTGACTGTAAAAGGGATTGTGGCTAAGCTAAGGGCTTAGAATCCACCTTTGTGTCCTAGCCAAGCAATGTGATCCTAGGTTGAGTTGAAAATCCTATGCATACATCTAGAATGGGAGGAAAACTAATTTGCTCACTAGTTTGCCCCTAGCATTGACTGTCTTTTGACAGAACAATCAATCACAGGCACTATGAGCATCAATCTCTTCCCATTGCTCAATCAAAACAGACATCAGGATAACTATCCTAGCAATTCACCATTTGACAATGCACTAGGCTTCATCTGAGCCTCAGCCTAATGCAGTTTAGCTCATGCTAAACATGTAACTAGCAATAACATTCATTGAGTATGATAATTCAAGCAACATTCAACATTCGAGATAATTGAAAACAACA
The DNA here is from genome assembly GCF_003573695.1 of Papaver somniferum. NCBI lineage: Eukaryota > Viridiplantae > Streptophyta > Magnoliopsida > Ranunculales > Papaveraceae > Papaver > Papaver somniferum. Next base: position 101,956,711 of record NC_039367.1, on the reverse strand, counting down.
TGCACACATTCACTGTTAACTGCATAAGAAGAACCGAAATTGGAATTGCATCAAAATAAATTTGTTTCCATTCTCTACTGGCTAGTCCAGCGATGCCCAATTTTACAACCCTAACACCCTTTTATAGTTACAGCCCAAAAAAAACTAAAATCCCAAAATCAGTAAAATTAGGGTTTACTAAAAAATCTAAAATTGACCTTTACCTAATCTCTGAAATCAATCAATGTTCTCGACCCATTCTTCTATTGCTTCTCCTCTTCCGTAATTGGTGGTTTGATTTCACTAACTCTGTTTCTCTCAAACCTAGTTTCTAGGTTCACTGTTTTTGAACAGATAAAAGGGTTGAGAGAGAAGGAGCTAGAGAGTATCATGGTGGTGTCCTTTAGTGATGGAGGGGGTGGCTGATTGATGGGGTACAGTGATGGAGGTGGTTGAGCGGACATGGTGGAGGTGATGGTCGCTGTAGAGGAATGGAGAAGATGGAGTCGATGGTTTTGGGAAGAAGGGTGTGTTTGTTTTGCGGGTATAGGTATTTGGTTGTTTGGGTGTTGAGCGGGCTCATCAAATCTTGATGTTTCGCGAAGGGAATCCGTGGGATGATAACTTCTGAAACGGATCTAACGGCGAGATGGAGACAGATTATGAGCGACCGTTGGATGCAAAAATACAACGAAACTAACGGCTCAAGATGGAGTTAGGTGCTGTAGTGTTGGTAAGGTGCATCGAAATCTGATGCATGATGACGCATCGACCGTTGGATGATGGAATGGATCCAATCTTACGGTTAAGAAGGAAAACAGGTTTGGGTATTGAATTTTGGGTTTAGGATATGGATTTGGGCTTAGGAATTGGATTTGGGCTTAGGTAATCTTGAGCCCACTTCTTCTTTAAGAACAATTTCTTCCTTTTTAAGCCCATTTTTATCCTTGAGTCTTCCATAACACATTCTTCACTTCTTTTCCGCTAGAGATTCCACCGGCTTTCTCCCGTGTCTTTGCTCTTTTGGCTCCGCAACTCATCTAGTCTTTATTTGGTACCTAAAAATACAAAATTAATTAATAAAAATATTTATTCTTGAAAACAATGAAAATACAGAATATGGGATAAAATGTAGAATTAATGCACAAAAGATGAGTTAAATGCCAAGAAAAATATATAGAAATATGCACTTTTTAGCACTCATCAAATACCCCCAAACCTGAATTTTACTTGTCCTCAAGTAAAACAAAACTAAGGAAATCCTACCTATACCACTGTCGCTGGTCTCTCGAATGCATTTAGCATATGCACTAAGCCTTTTAAACCACTAAGTGTCCCTAGTGGACGAGTTAAGTCTCGTGAAGGTTTGCTTAGAACGTACCTACAAAGTTCTAGGTCAAAATATAAGCTCATATTCCATCAAATGTAACATGTGCAAGTCAGTTTAAGCTCACAGCAAAATGGAGATGTCAATCTAGCTATCAAAGGCACAATCCTAGCACTGATAACAAATAAAGACATGTGATAAGAGTGTAAAGTGTATCTACACATGTGTAAAGAAAGATCGGAGGTTATGACTACTAATCACCAAGAGATAGTTTCTCAGGCTAAGAACCAAGGTCGAAATCTAGCTAGCTGTCCGGACTTTACGAGAATTGTGAATGAGTTGGAGGTATTTCACAATTACTCGCGTTGTACATCAATGGCATACACCCTCCTTGCTTATTACAATGAAACAACAAAATGACTATTTACATGACTCTTATTTACATTGACTATTCTCTTTTTATTTTTGGAACAAGAGATGATGGAATTGATAAATACTTGATTTTTTTTTTTTTTTTTTTTTTTTTTTTTTTTTTTTTTTTTTTTTTTTTTTTTTTTTTTTTTTTTTTTTTTTTTTTTTTTTTTTTTTTTTTTTTTTTTTTTTTTTTTTTTTTTTTTTTTTTTTTTTTTGAACAAGGAAACACTTTTGATACATATACAAAAGGAAACAAAAGATTACATGACACTTTGCAAGAGGTAGCCCTTTTTGATGCACCCAGTTAAATTCGATGGTTGTCTTTCTTAATGTAACCTCCACCTTCTATCCCAACCAACCAAAGAACAAGCTAGTCAAGTTTCGTTCAGTATTCTAAAGTGATTGGCAATCGTAACTTCCTATCAAACACCTTGAAGATCGAGGCCATACATGTATTGGTAGATCGTGCGCGTGCAAATTTCTTATCACTATGTGAATTGTGCTAGAATCAGGGTGCCTAAATATCTAGACTAAGACTCCTAATAAAAATACATATTTGCACAAGAGTCAACATTTCAAGGTAAATGAGCTCCATTTTTATGATTTTTCTAATTTTTTAATTTTTTTAGAATTTTGATTTTTCAATTTTTTTTGGAATTTTTCAATTTTTTCAAAAAGATGGAGTTTTGTTTTCAATTATGGCAAATTATCATGGTATCTACTCTATACCCCCAAACATAAACTAAACATTGTCCTCAATGTTTCAAAATATGGAAAGAATTATAAAACAATATATGAAGAGGAACATGCTGAGTAGAGTAAAAGGAGAGAGAATACCCGATTGTACGGCGAAAGCAGAATTAAAACTCCGTTATTCAAGGCAAAAATCCAACATATTTCAGCCGAGATCATATTGGATTAGCAAAATATATACAAAAGGAACAAAAGGGTTTTTTAAAAGAAAATTTTATCTACTGGATTATATACAAAAATTCACCATACACTAACAATCTAAAGAGTTGAGGATCAACCCAGAAGAAAAAGTGTAAAGACATAGAAAGTTTCAAAACACTAAAATTGGACTGAAATGAGAGAAAAATAATTTTTTTTTTTTTTTTAGAAAAAGAAAATAAAATTTGGTTTTTGAATTGGGAGCACGCCCACTGTTGTCCTCTAATGGAATGGAAGGAAGGCTGCAGCCCACGAAACACTAAGTTTTAATTTTGAAAGTTTAATTTGGCCCAGTTGGTTAAGGCCCGACGTTTGTTTTAAAACTTTGGTTTCGAGGTCCACTCTTGAGTGGAAGCAAGCCCACAATCGGTTACAAGCTCAGCTGGGTTTAAACCCAGAGTCCAAAATACAAGTCCAATGAAAGAATTTAAACAAGCCCACAAATTAAACAAACAAGCCCACAAAAATTAATTACAAACCCAACAGAAAATAAAAAGCCCAAAAATTGGCTTTAATATTACAAGCCCACAATTAAAAATTGGAAGCCCACAATTCGGGTTCTCTGAATGGGTTTACCTTTTTAGCACAGCCCAGCTGCTCTGATATTGTTGCAAAAACCCAGTTGGGCTTTGGTTCTTTTCCTTGGTGGCGTCCCAGCGGAGGAAAAACAGGTTCAGAACAGCAGGTCCAACAGCAAATGAAGTGAAGCAGATGCAGATGCAAATGCTATGCAGTGAAATGCAAAAATAGCTAATAAAACTACAAGAAAAACACAGCACCAATCCCCGGCAACGACGCCAAAAACTTGGTGGGCCCGGGAAAGCGTATAAAATTGAAGCGAAATAAAAACGCGGGCCTACAGTAATACCGCAAGTGCACGGTCGTCAGTTGTAGCTCGTGCAAGTACGGGTCGATCCACAGAGACTGGGGGTGTTTGGAGTTTCTAGCTATTTGGGCTCTAAATTGCTATTGGGCTTCTAATTGTGCTTTGGGCTTAGTGGGTTTTTGTAACAATGAAATGTTTTTGGGCTCAGTGGGCTTTTGGATTGACTGTGAACTTATGGGCTTTTGGTCTTTTGAATTGCACTGGGCCTTGGGCTTTGATTAAGTCCACAGTGGACTGGACCTTTGATTTTTGGAATGAACTGAGCCTTGGGCTCAGTTGGCTGGGCCTTTAGATTAGCTAGGCTTCTGAGCTATGAACTAGATTACACTGGGCTTTTGTAAAACAAGGTAATGAATGCATTAACAAGAACAGGAGAAACAAATGAGAAGAAAGAGCAAATAGTGGCAGTGAAGCTGTGATATTTACAAAGCAATGAAGATGGTAGTGAAATAATGAGACAATGGATGATAAAACAATAAACACAAGAAAACAGATACAAATACAAAACACAAAACAGGTGACAGTGGCAGTGGAGAGTGATAGTGAAGAAAAGCAAAGGAAATGGTGAAAATGGCAGTGAGGATGGCAATGGAAATGAAGCAAAGAGAAAGACCAAGGCAGTTAACAAAGCAAAGATGACAAAACAGCATGGAACCAAGGCTGTGAGCCAAGGGCAGGGGTGAGTTTGTGCACTGATTTCAGTGCACAACAGCTACAAATTGCAAGAAATTAAACAAGCAAAACAGGTAAGGAGATAAACTGATCAGGAAGCAAAACAAGACTGAAATTGTAAGTGACTGAAATAAGGGATTGTGGCTAAGCTAAGGGCTTAGAATCCACCTTTGTGTCCTAGCCAAACAATGTGATCCTAGGTTGAGTTGAAAATCCTATGCATACATCTAGAATGGGAGGAAAACTAATTTGCTCACTAGTTTGCCCCTAGCATTGACTGTCTTTTGACAGAACAATCAATCACAGGCACTATGAGCATCAATCTCTTCCTATTGCTCAATCAAAACAGACATCAGGATAACTATCCTAGCAATTCACCATTTGACAATGCACTAGGCTTCATCTGAGCCTCAGCCTAATGCAGTTTAGCTCATGCTAAACATGTAACTAGCAATAACATTCATTGAGTATGATAATTCAAGCAACATTCAACATTCGAGATAATTGAAAACAACATGCACACATTCACTGTTAACTGCATAAGAAGAACTGAAATTGGAATTGCATCAAAATAAATTTGTTTCAATTCTCTACTGGCTAGTCCAGAGATGCCCAATTTTACAACCCCTAACACCCTTTTATAGTTACAGCCCAAAAAAAAACTAAAATCCCCAAATCAGTAAAATTAGGGTTTACTAAAAAATCTAAAATTGACCTTTACCTAATCTCTGAAATCAATCAATGGTCTCGACCCATTCTTCTATTGCTTCTCCTCTTCCGTAATTGGTGGTTTGATTTCACTAACTCTGTTTCTCTCAAACCTAGTTTCTAGGTTCACTGTTTTTGAACAGATAAAAGGGTTGAGAGAGAAGGAGCTAGAGAGTATCATGGTGGTGTCCTTTAGTGATGGAGGGGGTTGAGCGGACATGGTGGAGGTGATGGTCGCTGTAGAGGAATGGAGAAGATGGAGTCGATGGTTTTGGGAAGAAGGGTGTGTTTGTTTTGCGGGGATAGGTATTTGGTTGTTTGGGTGTTAAGCGGGCTCATCAAATCTTGATGTTTCGCGAAGGGAATCCGTGGGATGATAACTTCTGAAACGGATCTAACGGCGAGATGGAGACAGATTATGAGCGACCGTTGGATGCAAAAATACAACGAAACTAACGGCTCAAGATGGAGTTAGGTGCTGTAGTGTTGGTAAGGTGCATCGAAATCTGATGCATGATGACGCAGCGACCGTTGGATGATGGAATGGATCCAATCTTACGGTTAAGAAGGAAAACGGGTTTGGGTATTGAATTTTGGGTTTAGGATATGGATTTGGGCTTAGGAATTGGATTTGGGCTTAGGTAATCTTGAGCCCACTTCTTCTTTAAGAACAATTTCTTCCTTTTTAAGCCCATTTTTATCCTTGAGTCTTCCATAACACATTCTTCACTTCTTTTCCGTTAGAGATTCCACCGGCTTTCTCCCGTGTCTTTGCTCTTTTGGCTCCGCAACTCATCTAGTCTTTATTTGGTACCTAAAAATACAAAATTAACTAATAAAAATATTTATTCTTGAAAACAATGAAAATACAGAATATGGGATAAAATGTAGAATTAATGCACAAAAGATGAGTTAAATGCCAAGAAAAATATATAGAAATATGCACTTTTTAGCACTCATCAAATACCCCCAAACCTGAATTTTACTTGTCCTCAAGTAAAACAAAACTAAGGAAATCCTACCTATACCACTGTCGCTGGTCTCTCGAATGCATTTAGCATATGCACTAAGCCTTTTAAACCACTAAGTGTCCCTAGTGGACGAGTGAAGTCTCGTGAAGGTTTGCATAGAACGTACCTACAAAGTTCTAGGTCAAAATATAAGCTCAGATTCCATCAAATGTGACATGTGCAAGACAGTTTAAGCTCACAGCAAAATGGAGATGTCAATCTAGCTATCAAAGGCACAATCCTAGCACTGATAACAAATAAAGACATGTGATAAGAGTGTAAAGTGTATCTACACATGTGTAAAGAAAGATCGGATGTTATGACTACTAATCACCAAGAGATAGTTTCTCAGGCTAAGAACCAAGGTCGAAATCTAGCTAGCTGTCCGGACTTTACGAGAATTGTGAATGAGTTGGAGGTATTTCACAATTACTCGCGTTGTACATCAATGGCATACACCCTCCTTGCTTATTACAATGAAACAACAAAATGACTATTTACATGACTCTTATTTACATTGAGTACTCTCTTTTTATTTTTGGAACAAGAGATGATGGAATTGATAAATACTTGATTTTTTTGTATTTTTCTGATATTTTTTTCTGAATATATACATCGTTTTTTTTTTTTTTTTTTTTTTTTGATAAAGAAACACTTTTGATACATATACAAAAGGAGATTACATGACACTTTGCAAGAGGTAGCCCTTTTTGATGCACCCAGTTAAATTCGATGGTTGTTTTTCTTAATGTAACCTCCACCTTCTATCCCAACCAACCAAAGAACAAGCTAGTCAAGTTTCGTTCAGTATTCTAAAGTGATTGGCAACTAAAACTTCCGATAGAACACCTTGAAGATCGAGGCTATACATGTATTGGTAGATCGTGCGCGTGCAAGTTTCTTATCACTATGTGAATTGTGATAGAATCAGGGTGCCTAAATATCTAGACTAAGACTCCTAATAATTACATATTTGCACAAGAGTCAACATTTCAAGGTAAATGAGCTCGATTTTTATGTTTTGTTTTTTCAATTTTTAATTTTTTTATTTTGATTTTTCAATTTTTTTTGGAATTTTTCAATTTTTTCAAAAAGATGGAGTTTTGTTTTCAATTATGGCATATTATCGTGGTATCTACTCTATACCCCCAAACCTGAACTAAACATTGTCCTCAATGTTTAAAAATATGGAAAGAATTAAAATACAACATATGGAAAGGGACATGCTGAGTAGAGTAAAAGGAGAGAGAATACCCGATTTCGGCGAAAGCAGAATTAAAACTCCGTTATCCAAGGCAAAACTCCAACATATTCGGAGTCACAATGGATGAGCACAAAATATATACAAAAGGAAATTTAACTAACACATTATCTACAAGAAAATTTTGGTTTTTAATGGGATTGGACTTTTTGGGAAAAATTTGGTTTTGTCGGGAGTGAAAACTTTTTGGTTATTTAGGGAAAGAGTGGACCAGTTTAGTCCACATAGACCGGGTCCTCCAGGTTGGTTGTTTCAATGTCGGGTGGAAATGGCTCAAGGAATGGTTTTAATCTCTGCTCGTTGACTTTGAAAACGTTCTTGTTGGAAACATCCTCCAGCTCTACAGCTCCATGAGGAAAAACTGTGCGTACTAGGTACGGACCCTTCCATCTGGAACGCAGTTTTCCTGGAAAAAGATGTAATCGGGAGTCATACAGCAAGACTTTCTGACCAGGAGTGAAAGACCTTCTTAGGATACGCTTGTCATGAAACAGCTTCATCTTCTGCTTGTACAGCTTGGCACTGTCATAAGCCTCATTCCTTAATTCTTCTAACTCATCGAGTTGAAGTTTCCGTTGTGCACCCGCCTTGTCGAGAGAAAAGTTAAGTTTCTTGATAGCCCAGTAAGCTCGATGCTCTAATTCCACAGGAAGGTGACATGGCTTTCCATACACCAGACGATAAGGGGACATGCCAATTGGTGTCTTATAAGCTGATCTATAGGCCCACAAAGCATCATTCAATCTCAATGACCAATCTTTCCTGGACGGGTTGACCGTCTTCTCCAGAATGTGCTTAATCTCCCTATTAGAAACTTCCACTTGTCCACTAGTCTGAGGGTGGTAAGGAGTAGCGACCTTGTGGGTTATGCCATACTTGCGTACTAAAGACTCAAAGTACTTGTTGCAGAAATGCGAACCACCGTCACTGATTATAGCTCTAGGGGTACCAAAACGTGAAAATATGTTCTCCTTCAGAAATGAGAGTACCACCTTGTGGTCATTCGTCTTGGTTGCAACAGCTTCGACCCACTTCGAAACGTAATCAACAACAACTAGGATGTATAATTTACCTTCAGAAGTAGGGAATGGACCCATGAAGTCAATCCCCCACACATCAAATAGCTCAACGATCAGAATCGGATTCAAAGGCATCATGTTTCTCCTCGAGATACTTCCTAGTTTCTGACAGCGCTCACAAGCAATACAATACTCATAACAGTCTCTAAACAGCGATGGCCAGTAAAACCCACACTGCAAGATCTTCGCAGCGGTTTTCTTGGCACTAAAATGCCCTCCACATGCTTGGTCATGACAGAAAGATATCACATCTTTCTGTTCGGTGTTGGGGACACATTTCCTAATGATTTGGTCTGGGCAGTACTTAAACAAATATGGGTCATCCCAAAGAAAATGTTTAACTTCAGCCAGGAATTTAGAGCGGTCTTGTCTCGACCAACGTGAGGGCATCCTACCTGTAGCGAGGTAGTTAACAATATCAACAAACCAAGGAAGGTCTGAGATAGACATCAGCTGTTCATCTGGGAATGATTCTCTAATCAGCTCAAATTCATCAATAGACTCTAAAGTTAATCTAGACAAATGATCAGCAACCACATTCTCACAACCTTTCTTATCACGGATTTTGAGATCGAATTCCTGTAATAATAGTATCCATCGAATAAGGCGAGCTTTAGCATCCTTCTTGGAAAGAAGATACTTCAAAGCCGCATGGTCTGTGTATATGATGATCTTAGACCCTATCAGATAAGATCTAAACTTGTCTAATGCGAAAACGACGGCAAGCAATTCCTTCTCGGTAGTTGAATAATTGAGTTGGGCATCATTAAGGGTTATGCTAGCATAGTATATCACATATGGTAGTCTATCAACTCGTTGTCCTAAAACAGCACCAACAGCATAATCAGAGGCATCACACATAAGTTCGAACGGAAGCTTCCAATCGGGTGGTCGGACTATAGGAGCGGTGGTGAGAAGGGTTTTTAATTCCTCCCATGCCTTCACACAAGCAGCATCGAAATTGAAGGCAACATCTTTGGAGAGAAGACTGCACAGAGGTCTGGAGATTTTGCTGAAATCTTTGATGAATCGCCGGTAAAAACCAGCATGACCTAGAAATGATCTGATCTCCTTCACAGAGCGAGGTTGTGGTAGATGTTGAATGAGGTCAACTTTAGCTTTATCCACTTCAATTCCTTTTTCTGTGATGATGTGTCCTAGAACTATTCCTGAATTCACCATAAAATGGCATTTTTCCCAATTTAGAACAAGGTTCTTTTCTTTACATCTGGATATCACGAGGACAAGATGCTTCAAACATTCGTCAAACGAGGAACCAAAAACAGAGAAATCATCCATAAAGATCTCGAGAAAACTATCTATCATGTCAGAAAAAATGCTCATCATGCAACGCTGAAAGTAGCAGGTGCATTACACAACCCGAAGGGCATACGTCAATAAGAAAACGTCCCAAATGGACACGTGAATGTAGTTTTTTCCTGATCTTCCGGAGCAATGTGAATTTGGTTATAACCGGAAAAGCCATCTAGAAAACAGTAGTGACTGTGTCCAGATACACGTTCTAGCATTTGGTCAATGAAAGGGAGCGGGAAGTGATCCTTCCTTGTTACTGTGTTCAACTTCCTGTAGTCGATGCATACTCGCCATCCTGTGGTTGTACGAGTAGGGACTAATTCATTCTTGTCGTTCTGAACTACAGTAATGCCTGACTTCTTAGGCACAACTTGAATGGGACTAACCCATTTGCTATCAGGTATTGGGTATATGATACCCGCATCAAGTAGTTTCAGGATCTCTCCTTTGACTACATCTCTCATGTTAGGATTAAGTCTCCTTTGCATTTCCCTCGATGGTTTGGCATTCTCTTCAAGGTTAATGTGGTGCATGCAAATGGTAGGACTAATTCCTTTGAGATCTGAGATGGTCCATCCTAAGGCCTCTTTGTGTTCCTTAAGTACTTCTAAAAGCTTACTCTCATGTTCCGTGTCTAAACATGATGAAATAATGACAGGTAAAGTATCAGAAGAACCTAGGAATGCGTACTTCAACGTACTAGGCAATGTTTTCAATTCAAGCTTGGGTGGCTCAACAATGGATGGAATGAGCTTGGAATCAAAGATTAAGGGTGGTTCCACTTCATATTTCCTTTCAGTGACGTCCATTTGAGGTACAGATTCGAGCAGAGATAGGATGTCACTACAGTATGCATCATCATAGGAATCTGAGTTAAAGTTCTCCATACATGCTTGAAAGGGATCGACGGATAGAATGTTAGTCAACGAATCTTGTATTAATCCTTCAATCATATTAACTTCATGCACATCATCATCATCAAAATTCACAGGTTGTTGACTAATATCGAACACATTCAATTCTATCGTCATGTTGCCAAAAGACAGTTTCAACATTCCGTTACGACAATTAATAATCGCATTGGACGTAGCTAAGAAAGGACGTCCTAAGATGACTGGAATGTGACAGTCTGGGTTTTGTATAGGTTGAGTGTCTAAGACAATGAAGTCCACGGGAAAATAGAATTTGTCAACCTTGATCAAAACGTCTTCGACCAATCCACGAGGAATCTTGACAGATCGGTCTGCCAGTTGTAGATGATAGATGTTGGCTTCAACTCCCCAAGACCTAACTGCTCATAAACAGAATATGGCAGAAGGTTAACACTTGCACCCAGGTCTAATAACGCTTTATTGACCGTGTGTTCTCCTATAGTACAAGAAATTGTTGGACATCCTGGATCCCTAAACTTGGGTGGAGTTTTGTTTAGAATGATGGAACTCACCTGCTCAGCTAAGAAAGCACGTTTGTGCACATTGAGCTTGCGCTTTTGAGTACACAAGTCTTTGAGGAATTTGGCATAAGCAGGGATTTGCTTGATTGCTTCAAGAAAAGGAATGTTGATGTTGACTCTCTTGAACAGATCTAACATCTCATTGTAATGGGTACTTTTCTGTTGATAGATCAATCTTTGAGGAAATGGGGCAACAGGAGAATGAGTTGGCAAAGGGACATTCACAGCAGTAGAATTGTCAGGCTTTCCAACTTGCTCAGATTCTTTGGTTTTCTGGGGTTGTGGAGACAGCGTGGAATTTGTATCAGATTCATTAGGTTGGCCCACGTTGTTCTCGATGACTTTACCACTTCGGAGGGTGGTAATGGCATGGACTTGATCTGGAGAGGTTTCCTTGCAGGATGAAGAGCCTGTTTGAAATACACTCCTTGGATTTTGTTGGGGTTGGCTCGGAAGTTTACCCTTTTCTCTCTCACTTATGGAATCACAGATTTGACCCATCTTCTGATCAAGACTTTTCTGACTTTGCACCAGACTCTGGAACATTTCCTCTAGGGCGGATAATCTCTTGTCGGTATTGTGTTGAGGATATGATTGTTGTTGAGAGTTTGATTGTTGTTGAGGGTTTCTCGGGTGTTGATAACCTTGATTGTTCTGATATCCCTGATTGTTTTGATAGCTCTGATTGGGTTGAGATGGTCCTCCCTGAGTGGGTCCTTTTGACCATGAAAAGTTAGGGTGGTTTCTCCATCCTGGATTGTAGGTCTGTGAATAGGGGTTATGTTCTTGTTTTTGAAACATGGCATGTGCCTGTTCAAGCCTAGATTCCTGGACTGCAAGCAAATCGGGACAATTTTGGAATTGATGGTTGGGATCGTTACAAGCGGCACATACATACGAAGCGACATGTTCTCGGAGAGTAGTGGTGGAAGGTTTTGAATTTTTATGTAGTTCTAACTCTTCTAATCTCCTAACTATTGATGCCATGTTTGCTCTTCCCTCGAAATCTGCTTCAATCCTAAAAGCCTTCGCTTCGGATGTAGTCTTTCTGGGTTCACGGATGGATTCCCACTGTTGCGTCTTTTCAGCTACTTCAATCAAGAAGTCCCAAGACGCATCAGCAGTTTTGTCTACGAATAGACCATTAAACATCGACTCAACCGTTGTTCGGGTGGACACATCTAGACCTTCATACAAAATTTGCACAAGTCTCCAGTTTTCAAAACCATGATGGGGACATTGGAGCAATAATTCATTGAATCTCTCCAAGTATCTAGCTAAGGTCTCACCCTCTAATTGCACAAAGCTATTCAGACTTTGATGAATTGTCGCAGTCTTGTGATTCGAGAAAAACTTTTTGAAAAACTCCTTTATGAGGTCATCCCATGTCATGATGGATTGAGGCTGTAAAGCATAAAGCCAGGCCTTTGCCTTATCTTTCAGGGAGAAAGGAAAGAGCCTTAACTTTAGGGTTTCGTCGGACATTTGAGTGAAACGCAGAGTTCCACAAATTTCCTCGAATTCTCTCACGTGGTGGTACGGGTTTTCATTCTCAACACCTCTAAAAATAGGAAGCATCTGTATTGTGCTTCAGCTCATAATGGCCATTATCCTCGGGTAGCACAATACAAGAAGGTTGACTGGCTCTAGTTGGGTACATATAATCCTTGAGGGTACGGGGTTCTCCCATTGTTTCGGTTTGATCTGGGCTGTCTACCTCAGAACTCAGAATTTCGATAGGTTCTTCTTGATTAATTCTAACAAGTCTGTTTGTTTGGTCTCTATAGGTCACAGTCATGTCCTTGTAGGTACCTCAACTAACATGTTGGTCAGACAGAGCAATCGGAAACAATTTGGCCCACAAGGGTTACGAAGATTTGGTTTTGAATGGGTGTTGGACTAACAAGGGATTTTGGTTTTTTGGTTTAAAATTGGGCTTTGGAAAAAAATTTTGAACTAAACTTAGCATAAATTAGCACAACCCATTAAAGAAAATAAAAACAATAATAATAATTAAGACAAGCCCATAGAGTTTGTGCACTGATTTCAGTGCACAACAGCTACAAATTGCAAGAAATTAAACAAGCAAAACAGGTAAGGAGATAAACTGAACAGGAAGCAAAACAGAACTGAATTTAAGTGACTGTAAAAGGGATTGTGGCTAAGCTAAGGGCTTAGAATCCACCTTTGTGTCCTAGCCAAGCAATGTGATCCTAGGTTGAGTTGAAAATCCTATGCATACATCTAGAATGGGAGGAAAACTAATTTGCTCACTAGTTTGCCCCTAGCATTGACTGTCTTTTGACAGAACAATCAATCACAGGCACTATGAGCATCAATCTCTTCCCATTGCTCAATCAAAACAACATCAGGATAACTATCCTAGCAATTCACCATTGACAATGCACTAGGCTTCATCTGAGCCTCAGCCTAATGCAGTTTAGCTCATGCTAAACATGTAACTAGCAATAACATTCATTGAGTATGATAATTCAAGCAACATTCAACATTCGAGATAATTGAAAAACATGCACACACTCACTGTTAACTGCATAAGAAGAACCGAAATTGGAATTGCATCAAAATAAATTTGTTTCCATTCTCTACTGGCTAGTCCAGCGATGCCCAATTTTACAACCCTAACACCCTTTTATAGTTACAGCCCAAAAAAAACTAAAATCCCCAAATCAGTAAAATTAGGGTTTACTAAAAAATCTAAAATTGACCTTTACCTAATCTCTGAAATCAATCAATGTTCTCGACCCATTCTTCTATTGCTTCTCCTCTTCCGTAATTGGTGGTTTGATTTCACTAACTCTGTTTCTCTCAAACCTAGTTTCTAGGTTCACTGTTTTTGAACAGATAAAAGGGTTGAGAGAGAAGGAGCTAGAGAGTATCATGGTGGTGTCCTTTAGTGATGGAGGGGGTGGCTGATTGATGGGGTACAGTGATGGAGGTGGTTGAGCGGACATGGTAGAGGTGATGGTCGCTGTAGAGGAATGGAGAAGATGGAGTCGATGGTTTTGGGAAGAAGGGTGTGTTTGTTTTGCGGGTATAGGTATTTGGTTGTTTGGGTGTTGAGCGGGCTCATCAAATCTTGATGTTTCGCGAAGGGAATCCGTGGGATGATAACTTCTGAAACGGATCTAACGGCGAGATGGAGACAGATTATGAGCGACCGTTGGATGCAAAAATACAACGAAACTAACGGCTCAAGATGGAGGTAGGTGCTGTAGTGTTGGTAAGGTGCATCGAAATCTGATGCATGATGACGCAGCGACCGTTGGATGATGGAATGGATCCAATCTTACGGTTAAGAAGGAAAACGGGTTTGGGTATTGAATTTTGGGTTTAGGATATGGATTTGGGCTTAGGAATTGGATTTGGGCTTAGGTAATCTTGAGCCCACTTCTTCTTTAAGAACAATTTCTTCCTTTTTAAGCCCATTTTTATCCTTGAGTCTTCCATAACACATTCTTCACTTCTTTTCCGCTAGAGATTCCACCGGCTTTCTCCCGTGTCTTTGCTCTTTTGGCTCCGCAACTCATCTAGTCTTTATTTGGTACCTAAAAATACAAAATTAATTAATAGAAATATTTATTCTTGAAAACAATGAAAATACAGAATATGGGATAAAATGTAGAATTAATGCACAAAAGATGAGTTAAATGCCAAGAAAAATATATAGAAATATGCACTTTTTAGCACTCATCATTGGGTAGTTGTGACATTGTATTGGAGGCAGACTGGCTTAAAACTCTTGGTGATGTCATGTTCAACTTCTCCAAATTAACTATTTGCTTCACTCATTTGGGCACCAACATCACTCTAACTGGCATTTATACTAAGCCTTCATTTGTGATGGTTAGTGGTCAAGTTGTTCAGAAATTTATTAAACACCATACCCCATCATTTTTTGGTCATTTTTTTTTCTATTTCAGCTGAACCACCTCTTACACCCATTCCTTCACAAGTCCATGTTGCATTGGATCAATTTCATGATGTCTTTGCTGAACCAACACAATTGCCTCCTCAAAGATCATTACATCACGGAATACCCCTCAAACCTGGTGTTCAACCAGTAAATCTTAAACCCTACAAATGCCGCCACATCCACAAATCAGTGGTAAAATCTTTGGCAGAAGAAATGCTTAATTATGGTGTGATTCAGGACGGTCACAGTCCTTTTGGTTCTCCCATTCTTTTGGTCAAGAAAAAAGATAATTCTTGGAGATTTTGCATGGATTAATGGAAACTCAATGAACTCACCATTAAAGATAAGTAACCTATACCTATCATTAATGAACTTTTAAATGAGTTATATGGCTCTAAATTTTTCACAAAGTTAGATTTGAGGTCTGGGTACCATCGAATATTATTTGAAGATGATATTCACAAAACTGCTTTCAGGACCCATCATGGTCATTTTGAGTTCAAAGTGATGCCATTTGGCCTCACTAATGCACCTGCCACCTTTCAATCTCTCATGAATTCAATATTTGGTCCTTAAGAAAATTTGTATTGGTTTTCTTTGATGACATCCTTATCTACATCTAGTCACTTGAAGAGCATGTTCAACATCTTTCTGTAGTTCTTGGCCTTCTCAGACATCACCAACTTTATGCTAAATTTTCAAAATGTTGCTTTTCTCAATCTTCTTTGGGATACTTGGATCATATCATCACAGCAGATGGAGTAGTTGCTGACCCAGAAAAAATTGAATGTATGCAGCAACGGCCTGTGCCAACTTGGTAAAAATCCATCATTTCTCAAGTTTTGACTTGAAAAATATCGAGTTTTTCTCATATAGAGAAGAGAATCCTTTTGACTAGTTATGTCAGGTTTTTTCTCTCCTTGGCGTTTTTTTCTCCAACTTTTTTTCACGCCTAGGTTTTGATTTTTTTTTCACGTTTTGATCATCTAAATCAACTAGGTTGGTTCATCATGATTCAAACAACAATCACTACAACATCAGGGACTAAAAGTCCTAATAGTAGTCATGGTTCGTTTGCTGATATACTCAAAGGAAAGAAAACCCTAACTCCAACTTTTGTTGATCTTTCCAAGTTACCTTTGGAATTGTTTCAAGAGGGTTGCATCAGATTTCAATATAGTTTTATTGCTAGATTAGATTTCACGGGTTTGAAGTTTTCTGAAGTTAAGAAACAACTTTTAGATCAATGGAAACTTGAACGTATAAAATTTCTTCCAATGGCTAAAGGTTTCTCATTATTATGCTTTCGCCTGCTAATGATAAAGAGAAGATTCGTAATGGTCCAGCTTCAACTGTGAACAATCATTTGTTGAAGTTTATTGATTGGTATCCAGGTTTCAACCCTAACAAACAACGTTCTTCTCATGCTGCTGTTTGGGTTATGTTTCCAGATTTACCGGTTGATCTTCAGACTGAAAAGTCTTTGCTTTCAATTGGGAAGATTTTAGGTAATCCAATTATGGTGGATGAAAAAACTTTACATCTTGGTTATAGTTTTTATGCTTCAGTGTTAATTGATGTTGATTTTGCTAAGCATATTCGAGAGAGAACTCATCTTACTTCAGGTAGACAAGAGTTTTGGAAGTATATTTATATTCAAAAGTTCCAAAGTTTTGTTCAAAGTGTAATATTGTTGGTCATAATGATGCTGAGAAAAAAACAATTAGCTAGAACTGAAGGGAACAAGGAGAAACAGCAAAACCTAGACACGTGTGAGAATTCCTTCAAGAGAAGTTATGATCCAAACGCTGGTAAGAAGTGGAAAGTAAAGAAACCATCAACTGAGTTTCCAGAAGTTAGTGTGGGTGATGAGGTGATTTTGGTTAACTCCAAACAATTTGAACATGATATTGAGAAGCGCAAGGTTGCAATGGCCCATACAGCTCAAAACAAATCTGTTGCTTTAGAGGAAACAAGTAGTGATGTTATTACCGAACAACTGCAAAAAGAGCTTGCTAGCTATGAGGAAGAATTACGTGAAGCTCAGTTAAAACTCATAAATTATAAAGTGTAAAAACGTTGTTGTTTTTCAAACAACGCTTGCTTCCCGTTCAAAACATAATGCTACGGAAAAGCCTGGTACGGAAAAGGAATACACATCCAAGCAAAATTCTATGGAAGGTCAGTCCGTGTCTTTGCAAAATTCTGAGGTTCACAAGTCCGTGACCAACAAAAACTCTAATTTGGAAGTTAAGTCCGGGTCCAAGTCAATGTAAAACCCTGATTTAGTCAAATCCAGGACCAAGAATATGGAAAATAAGTCTGGAACAATGCTGTTCAAGGCCGGGACCAAGGCTATACAAGGTAAGTCCGTGTCCAAGTATGACTTGGAAGACAAGTCTGTTTCTAACCCTAATGCATCTAATGAGGATTGGATGCCAGTGAAGGGTACGAAATTTTCTTTTACTCCTCTAACTGATGCGTTGCTTGAATCTTCTGAAATAGTTAGGAAAAATAAATATGAAGTGCTAAGTTCAGAATTGGGTTTTAGAGATGATGTTGAGAGTGATGATTTGGAGAAAGTTCAGCAAAGTATTGTTGAAGATTAAGATGAGGAAGAGGTTGAATTGGTAGCGGCTAGTATGGCAGCTGAAGTTAAAAGCTCAAAAGAATGGGGTACGGTTATTGATGAAATTAAAAACAAGAATAGCAATGTTTCAACGAGTGATAAGGCTACAGATTCAGTTGAGAATTCAACTGAAGCTTTTGATGCAGAAAAGAAGAATGCTTTTCTTGACAGATTAAAAACTATAAGGCAACAACGGACAAAAAATATTCTCAATGAGTAGGAGCTTAAAGAGGTAGGCAACATTAAGAATGATGAAGTTAGACTAACTTTATTAGAAATCCAGCCTATAGAAAAGAGTATTTTAAGGAAAAAAGGGAGTTGTTGGAGAGAGTAACAAAGAAAAAACTTCAAACTCCTATTAAGCTTGTTCCTGGTGGTAATTATGCTTCAGATGAAGATGCATATAATTATATGTATGAAGATGATTCTGATGTTTTGGCAGAAATATTTGCTAGTCTCCAAACTAAGAAGAGGAATTTTAAGGTGGGAAAGGGGCGGAAACATTTTTAATTTCTTTTTGTTCTTCTTTTTGTTAGTTATTTGTGTTTAGGAGTTTTTTATGAGCTTCTAGTATTATTTGCTGTTATTTTTTCACTATTTTGGTTTATGGTGGTGGGGGGACTTGAGCCCTCAATGTAATTCTTGTAATTACGTGTTTTTTTTTACTTTAATAAACCATTGGACTTAGAAGAAGAAGAAGAAGAAGAAGAAGAAGAAAAGAAAAAAAGAAAAAAAAATGTGCCAACTTGCCCTAAGCAGTTAAGGGGATTTTTGGGGCTAACTGACTATTACAGGAAGTTTGTTAAGCACTATGGCGTTATCAGTAAGCCACTCACTCACCTCTTGAAAAATAATGTCTTTCACTGGTCTCCAAGTGCAGAAGAAGCCTTTAAAAAAATTAAATAAGCTATGTGTACTACTCCAGTGTTGGTGCTCCCTAATTTCACTAAAACATTTTTTGTTGAAACAGATGCATGCTTTGCGGGTGTAGGAGCTATTTTAATGCAGGAAGGCAGAGTTATTAGCTTATACAACAAACCTATTGGCCCTAATCTCCGCTTAGTAACTACCTATGATAAAGAACTATTTGCAGTGGTAATGGCAGTTACTAAGTGGAGACACTATCTTTTTGGCCACCATTTTATCATCAATACTGATCAGCAAAGCATCAAATATTTCATGGATCAGAAAATCACCATTGTTTTACATGGCTTATGAAGTTGTTGGAGTTTAACTACACCATCAACTACAAGAAAGGCATGGAGAACAAAGCTGCAGATGCCCTATCCAGACTTCCTTCTCCTTCTCAATTTTCAGTTATCTCTATTTCCACACCTACTTGGGATCAAGAGGTCATTCAGAGCTATGACAAAAATGAATGGGCCACAAACATCATTCCTCAGTTACTGGTGGCTCCTTCCTCCATTCCTAACTACATTTATGTGAATGGCATTTTGAGATATAAAGGTAGAATTTATATAGGCACCAACAACAATCTCAGGTATACCATCTTAAAATCTATTCACTCTCTGCAGTTGGGAAACATTCAAGAATGCAAGGTAGTTATATAAGAGCTAAAAGACATTTTTATTGGAAGGGCTTAAGAAGGAGATGTTACTATCGATTAGCCACTGTGATATCTACCAAAGGAATGAGGGTAAACACACTTTTCCTACTGGTTTACTTCAACCTCTACCAATTTCCACCCAGGCTTGGCAACACATCACCATGGACTTCATAGAGGGCTTACCCATTTCAAGTAAAAAAGATGTTATTCTTGTTGTGGTTGATAGACTCACAAAAATATAGCCATTTTATTGGGTTAACTCATCCATTTACAGCTTCCACTGTGGTTCATGAGTTCCTTACTCATGTTTTCAAATTACATGGTCTTCCCTCTTCCATTGTTTCAGATAGAGACAAGATCTTCACTAGTAACTTCTGGTAGGAATTGTTTAAAGCAATGGGCACCAGTTTGCAAATGAGTACTGCCTATCACCCTCAATCAGATGCCCAGAATGAAAGAGTGAATGCATGCTAAGAAAACTATCTCAGATGCATGATTGGACATCGTCCCAAGCAATGGTTCAAATGACTTCCCTTGCCAGAGTTCTGGTACAATACAAAACACCACACCAACTTAAACATGACACCATTCAAGGTATTGTATGGTTACTCTCCTCCACACCTTGTTTTTCCCAATGAAGCCCTTACTTTTGTTGTTGTTGTTGAAGATTACTTAACTCAAAGGGATGCAATGCTAGAATT
This sequence comes from Papaver somniferum, assembly GCF_003573695.1. Classification (NCBI taxonomy): domain Eukaryota; kingdom Viridiplantae; phylum Streptophyta; class Magnoliopsida; order Ranunculales; family Papaveraceae; genus Papaver; species Papaver somniferum. Next base: position 101,936,826 of record NC_039367.1, on the reverse strand, counting down.
GCCGAGAGACTCTCTTCACAAAGCACATGAGAGGATGAAAGTGTTTGCTGATAAGAAGAGAATTGATACACAGTTTTAGGTGTTGACTTGGTATTCTTGAAGCTCCAACCCTATAGGCAATCCTTCATTGCTCTGCGTAGAAATTTGAAGCTTTCATCAAGATATTATGGCCCATTACCTGTGATTGCCAAAGTTGGCCAAGTAGCCTACAAACTTCAACTGCCTGCTTCATCTCAGATTCATCCTGTATAATAAAAACTTCAACTGCCTGCTTCAGCTTTCATCAAGATATTATGGCCCATTGATAAAAACTTCAAATAAATTTTGTATAATAATTAAGACTCACGCGTGGAACTTTGAATTCATCCTAATCAAATGAAAGTTTAGCTTCTCATGTTTACACCGTTTCCCGGTTTCCCTCTAAAGGGGTAAACCCTAGAATTTTTTAATGAAGAATAAAAGTATAATATAAGATGTGTATTATTTATATGTGAAAGGACAATAGTCCCACATCACTAGTTTCTGCATAATGAACTAAAAATATAACATGGAAGGGTCGCTTCACTCATCTCCAATTGGTTTTGAGTTGGATGCCCGCAGACTTTAACATGGTATCAGAGTTAGGCACGTATGCATGGTGTAGACCGAATTAGTGGCCACCATGACCGAATGACTGGTCACATGTGCACCCGTGACCAAATGACTGGCCACTCGTATGACCTGTACATGGGGTGGACCGTGACCAAATGTCACCTGCACACCCATGACCCACACGTGCGTAGGTCCATGTGTTAGGCCTAATGACTGGCCTTACACGTGAGGGAGGGTCTGAAAGGAAAATAGTCCTACAACACTAGTTTCCGCATAATGAACTTAAAATATAATCCCTCCGTTCTTTTTTAATAGGCCAGTTTCTATGAATAAAAGTTTCAAAAAAATAGGCCACTTTCCTAATTGGGAAAGTCAAATGTTACTTTAATTTTTTGGGAACACTTTTCTCTTAACTTCTCTTGATGACAAGTGTCATGTGGACCACTTCACTTTACTTCTTTTGCTGACAAGTGTCATGGGGACCATTTCACTTCACTTCTTTTATTGACAAGTGTCATGAGGACCACTTTCAATGATTAGTTCTCTTAATTTCCTTAAATTTTGCTAAAAAAAATATCAGTCTATTAAAAAAACGAAGGGAGTAATATGGAAGGGCCGCTCCACTCATCGCCAATTGGTTTTGAGTTGGATGCCCGTAGACTTTAACATTATGAGATATTAAAACTTAGGTTAAAAAACCTCTTTCATAGATTAAAACTTAGGTTAAAAAACCTCTTTCATAAATGTCCAATAGTAGAAGTGCTCGTGCGCGAAATCCCCTGAGAAATAGGTTCCAAACTCCAGCCACAATCCCAAAATAAATTTGCTGCGAAAGACTGGTCGTGAAAGAAAAATGGGCATGCGTCAGTACACAACAGAAACCTAGCCCATTTGATATTTGGCTTGTCAGTTTGCTAGAACTGACAGCCTATTCCATTTATTCCTTCAGATTTCCCACGGACACATGAATCTCCGTGAAAAATTATTTTCCCTGAATTTTTAACTTCTTTCCGTCGGATTCACGGACAGATAAGTCGCTGTGAGTTTTCAAAGTCCTGGGATTCTTAATTTCTCTGCCAATTCCCACGACCATTCCTATCTCCGTGAGTTTTGATTTTTTTCTGGATTTTCGAAACTCTTCCACAACTTCTTCTCTTCCTCGTTGATATACTCTCTCACAGGCAGCAACAAACTTTCTCCGTTATCTTCTCATCCAACTCCATCTCCACCCACCAATCAACAACACTCCATTAACCCCAGCACAATCGATCACCACTTCCTTCCTGAACTTCTTCTTTCTTGTTCGACAGTTAACCCAGCATCACTGTCAGGTTCCACCTTCTCTCGCAACCACGGACCACCAGCTCAGTCTTCATTATCAATTGTGGAAGCATCATCATTCCCTACCATTACATTCCATGATCATCCCTGTCATTACTCTCGAGAATCAACCTGCAGATAACAGACCATACCGGCAGCAACCCATTATCTTCATCACTGCCAATTCCAGCATCAACAACGTATCTTCACTATTGTCTTAAACTCGACTTCCTCTCGCACTTCATCATCACCATCGAGCCTTGACTATAATTGAGCAGCAGCTCAGCTTCCTTTCTGTCCATCTCCGTTGAACATACAATCAACCATTACAGCTCAACCATCCTTCTCCGACTTTCATCACTGTTGTAATACTAGCAGCAAGCCAACACCATTAGTTTGTTCTCTCGAGCTCAACAATAAATTTTGATGCTCTATTTTTGAAAGACAATAAATATATGGGTATAGGACTAATGATGTTCTCTGATGCAGGGAAATGTGGAGGTGCGCAATCAATCTCAGGGTTAGCTCAAGATGAGGAGCAAGCGAAAGCTCTAGCAGCACTTGAAGCCATCCAGTGGGATAAAGCTTCGGCTGTTGACAAGGTTCATTTGGAGGGGGATAGCCTCAACGTATTTAATGCAATAAATGGTAGTTTAGGAAGTGTCTGATGGACGAACAATAATGTAATTAAATATTGTAGAAATCTCCTAGTCTCTTTTAAAGATTGGAAATGCACATTTATGTATAGAGAATCCAATGAGGTGTCTAATAGCCTAGCAAAAAGGGCTAGGAATGATGAATATTGGCTTACAGATTTACCAACCTGGATGAAATCTCTTGTGAGAGATAAACTGAGTGTAATCATTCCTTAAGTTTTTCAAAGAAATTTTTCTTTCCCGATTAACCTATTAAAAAAAAAGAGCTACCAACCTATCACCGATTAACCAATGATTTAAATGCGAAGACGAAGTGTAATACCCCGATATTCGGCAGTGGTTGGCCGAATGGAATATAAGTAATGATTTGTCCTTTCCTAACACCGAGGCCTTTTCAGCACATTTGGCTCCAGAGTTGGCAGAAAACTCTGCAGTTAAGCGTGCTCGGGCGGGAGCAACCCAGGGATGGGTGACCTCCCGGGAAGTTGTTGTTGGATGACCACAACGACGCCCGTTGAAAACCCCACAGTGTCGGATAACCGCAGTGACTAAGTGGAAACAATATCGGTGGAGGGACGGGTCATTACAAATGGTATCAGAGCCGACGACGGGTCACCTGCCGAGGGTGGGAAGGTATGCTCGACGGGATTGGTCCAGGTGCTTCTCATGAGGGTCAGGGAAACACTGTCGGATAACCGCAGTGACTAAGTGGGGACAGTAACGGTGGAGGGACGGGTCATTACAAATGGTATCAAAGCCGACGACGGGTCACCTGCCGAGGGTGGGAAGGTACGCCCGACGGGGTTGGTCCAGGTGTTTTTCATGAGGGTCAGGGAACGTCGGGGATCTGGGCTTGCGAATATATTCTAGAGCCGAGGACGACTCCAATTTAAGGTGGTGGTATTGTAATACCCCGATATTCGGCAGTGGTTGGCCGAATGGAATATAAGTAATGATTTGTCCTTCCTTAACACCGAGGCCTTTTAATCACATTGGCTCCAGAGTTGGCAGAAAACTCTGCAGTTAAGCATGCTCGGGCGGGAGAAATCCATGGATGAGTAACCATCTGGGATGTTGTTGCCGGATTACCGCAGCGATGCCCGTTGAAAACCTCACACTTCCGGATAACCGCAGTGGCTAAGTGGGGACAATATCGGTAGAGGGACGGGTCATTACAAATGGTATCTGAGACGACGACGGGTCACCTGCCAAAGGTGGGAAGGTACGCTGGACGAGATTAGTCCAGGTCCTTATCATGAGGGGCAGGGAACGTCCGAGATCTGGGGTTGAGTATATATTCAGGAGCCGATGACGGCTCCAATTTAAGGTGGTGGTATTGTAATACCCCGATATTCGGCAGTGGTTGGCCGAATGGAATATAAGTAATGATTTGTCCTTTCCTAACACCGAGGCCTTTTCAGCACATTTGGCTCCAGAGTTGGCAGAAAACTCTGCAGTTAAGCGTGCTCGGGCGGGAGCAATCCAGGGATGGGTGACCTCCCGGGAAGTTGCTGCTGGATGACCACAGCGACGCCCATTGAAAACCCCACACTGTCGGATAACCACAGTGACTAAGTGGGGCAGTATCGGTGTAGGGACGGGTCATTACAAATGGTATCAGAGCCGACGACGGGTCACCTGCCGAGGGTGGGAAGGTACGCTCGACGGGGTTGGTCCAGGTGCTTCTCATGAGGGTAAGGGAAACACTGTCGGATTACCGCAGTGACTAAGTGGGTGCAGTATCGGTGGAGGGACGGGTCATTACAAATGGTATCAGAGCCGACGACGGGTCACCTGCCAAGGGTGGGAAATTACGCTCGACGGGGTTGGTCCAAGTGCTTCTCATGAGGGTCAGGGAACGACGGAGATCTGGGATTTCGAATATATTCTGGAGCCGAGGACGGCTCCAATTTAAGGTGGTGGTATTTTAATACCCCGATATTCGGCAGTGGTTGGCCGAATGGAATATAAGTAATGATTTGTCCTTCCCTAACACCGAGGTCTTTTCAGCACATTGGCTCCAGAGTTGGCAGAAAACTCTGCAGTTAAGCGTGCTCGGGCGGGAGCAATCCAGGGATGAGTGACCATCCGGGAAGTTGCTGCCGGATTACCGCAGCGATGCCCGTTGAAAACCTCACACTTCCGGATAACCGCAGTGGCTAAGTGGGGACAGTATCGGTGGAGGGACGGGTGATTACAAATGGTATCAGAGCCAACGACGGGTCACCTGTCGAGGGTGGGAAGGTACGCTGGACGAGATTAGTTCAGGTGCTTCTCATGAGGGGCAGGGAACGTCGGAGATCTGGGCTTGAGTATACATTCAGGAGCCGAGGACGACTCCAATTTAAGGTGGTGGTATTGTAATACCCAGATATCCGGCAGTGGTTGTCCGAATGGAATATAAGTAATGATTTGTCATTTCCTAACACCGAGGCGTTTTCAGCATATTTGGATCCAGAGTTGGCAGAAAACTCTGCAGTTAAGCGTGCTCGGGCGGGAGCAATTCAGGGATGGGTGACCTCCCGGGAAGTTGTTGTTGGATGACCACAACGACGCCTGTTGAAAACTCCACACTGCCGGATAACCGCAGTGACTAAGTGGGGACAGTATCTGTGGAGGGACGGGTCATTACACGAAGTGCCCTGAGTAGTCCTCCTGGTGTCTTTAACACTTCATACTTTCAACTAACAGCTCAGTTTTTATACCGCGACTGCCCTGAGTAATGTAAGTGGGTGCCTTTATAAATTCTATGCGCAAAATTCCGTAACTTTGACTCGCTCCAAACGCTTGCAATTTCTTCATATGATGTCGGAATGATTCCGTTCTTTCGCCATTGGCTTCGTCTTTTCACCCTCTTCAATGTGATAGCAAGAACTCCTAGGTTTGAACGAGTTCCACTTTGTCTTTGGCCCTTCTACGCTTGTAGCTAACTTCTTTCCTTGCACAATTTAGTGCCAATTCACTTCTTTTGGATGATTCACCTAATGAAACATAAATAAGAGAAAAGAAGAGTAATATACAATAATTCGCAAGAATATATAGAAAATACTAGCATGGAATTGACACTAAAAATATATAAAATATGCACTCATCAGTGGTCATGAAAAGTGGATGAATGAATACGTGACTATTCCAGCAACTAACATGTATTGTGGGCCTTGTATGTAAAATCTACAAGTAGAGAAATATTTCTACCAACCAGCGCAAGCTAGGCAGAAGGTGGTCATAAGTGACAAGTCAAGTTGTAAGAAAAGGACTTTCCACGAGTAGTACTCAAAAAATAGCACATTATGCTTTGGGTTAAATGATTAAATTATATAATCGATGATCCAAAAATATCATCTGTAAGCGATGCATGTGAAGTATCGTTTTCAAGCAAGAAGCTCAAAAGTCTATCATCTTTGATCCTTTGTATGGTTATATCAATCTGAAACTTGATTACCGAAATAATGAATTCCCTAATTTGCAACCAAACAATATAGAACTCAAAGATTAATTATAAAGTGATGCCGATCTTAACAAATAGATAATCACAAGTCTATTAAATATAAACAAGATCTAGTTGGATCCCAGCCGATTAAGATGTGTGCACAAATTCACAAGATACGAAAACTAATGAGAAAATCTTCTTCGTATTCAAATCTTCAATTTCCTTCTTCAATAACCTGCACAACAAAAACTTGAATCCTCTTGTGATAATCACACACAGAACGGAGTTTGTTAACAATGGATTATCACAAGATGTCTTTAGATCAACAAATAGTTTTAAAGATTCCGTCGATATTTTGATCTAGTTTGAGTGACCCTTATGTCAGAAGAGAAGGCTCTTAAGAATAATCAAACTAGGTGCAATCAAAGTTTCAACAATCGTTAGTCAATCAAAACAATAATCGAAAACTAAAATAACAATGTAATTATCTAGTTTACCACCAACGGCACTCGTAGAGCTTCTTGATCCCACAGAAGTCTTTAAACGAGCGGTCATAAGAGATTTCTCCTAATTAGGTTACTTTCCTCTCCGAATAGACGGCTCCACCAGAAACAACACAAATGAAGTTTTCCTGGATCTTAGGATAGTTCCAAGAAATGCAAACTCAAGTATTTATAGGCCAAGGTTGTTTGGACAACAAGGAAATTCCAAAACCGCAAATATTCCCAAGATATGCATTAAAGTACCTAATTTCGGTTTTCCTATTTCCAATTAATGTCAATCAATATTTCCGAAATCTCTCTTAGAAAATTTCTATTATTAGTTTAGCACATTGACTAATAATTCCTTTTCATAGGTTATGCTTTAATTGCTGATAATTAAACATATAAATCTAAAACCATAATTAAATGCTTTTTAATATTTCGGTTTGGGATCACCTTGAGCATCAAGGAATATCTTTGAACAATTAATGATACGAGTTATGCACATGTTCAAATAATATCGACATTTAAAAGTTTCTTATCTTACCAAACCCTAATTTCATATTCACACACGGCATAAAGAAATATGTGAATATTGGAAGCTCGGTTTTGCTCTTGGGAACGGTTATACCATGACTCCCAAACTAAGTTAGGATTTGTTATACCATGCTTCTCAATATAGGTTATGACCGGTTATACCATGCTTCCCAAAACTAGTTAGGATCGGTTATACCATGTCACTAGATATAGGCTATGACCGGTTATACCATGCTTCTTAATACTAGTTAGGATTGGTTATACCATGTCACACAATATAGATTATGAACGGTTCTACCATGATTCTCAACATAAGTTAAGATTGATTCTACCTTGTCATCTTGCATTGGTCATTCAAATAATATTCAATGAAGAACTAGACAAACGCACTTATGATTTCCCTTTTGATTATGAAACAAGTTCATACATCTATTTCCTTTAACCAATATAATAATACGTAGTTTTCTATGATGACATCACACCTATATTCCAAACATCATCAATTAACTATATACATAGATTATGTTGATCTCGTCTTTACGAAGTTCAAAAAATAAGCGTTATACTTCGTAATTAAGTATAATTCCTTGACACTTTGATGATAATGCTATGACCAAGTCTAATCACTAGATTATCAAATATAGCTTCGCATGTTATGTTTTCAATATAAAGCGACTTGAAAGATGCGTTAGGAATGGAAATAAATAGTTACAACTCATAAGTTCGCATGCGCTTATGAGCTATTTTTGTAATCTCTTGTTATATACTAATACATTTTGGATTTACCAAAAAAAATCAAGTCAGTATTACTAACTTCAAGTGGAAGGATGATGTATTCGTTGTAGTCGTTACTTCTTCACATTCTTCAGGTCTTCAGAGTAATACTTGTAAGTCTCAACATTCCTAAAATTTTTAGTCTAAACTAAACGAAGTTGACTCTAGTAATTAATCAAGCGACTCTAGATGAGTTTTGATACTAAAATATGACAACCAAACTTGACATACCAACGCTTCGTGGGTTCAACCGAGCGTTGCTCTAACATGAGAAGACATATGGGTCACTAACTCCAACACCTTATTACCCAAAACTGCAAATTGTCCTAATGATATCCAAATTATTGAACACCTGCTCATAGACAATAGAGAATGTAATATCCACATCATAAACACCTGGTTCAACCCCGTTCATTCTAAAACCATTCTTAACACTATGATTCACCCAGGGGAGGAGAATCAAATACAATGGAAGCTGACATACTCAACTAACTTCATTGTCAAATCTCTCTACATAGCAAATATGGACACGCTCTTTGGAACTAATGCCCAAACTAAGAATTAAGAGGAATTATAGAAGTTGAATGTTGCACCTTTCATACAGATTTTCCTATGGAAATGTGCTCATGGGATTCTCCCAACTAATGCTAAAACTTCTAGCACACTTCACTATATTGATACCATATGCAAGTTGTGATGGACCGGAAAATTACGCCTTTGGCGCGTTTCCCCGTAGGCCGTAACTTCCCCGATGCGCCATGATGAAGCTACGATCCGGGCCTTAAAGATAGGAAAATGCACGTCCATCTGCCCTTGCAGGCATGCTCGTGGAGCATGATGCGGCTAACTTAGCTTCCACACCGTTCCGAACTTATCCTTGTCCGCCAAAGGGTCTAGGGCCATAAGGCCAAGGCTGATGCATATTGCATGCATCTCTAGCTCTGCCTCAGCGTAGGGAATTCATCCCTGAATTTACTATGTAGCTGAGAAACCGTCATACCGTTGGGTCTTGTCCAGGCGTGAGCCTTGGACTTTGGTATAGGCCGCACCAAGCCCTTGCCATTCCCTACCTTATCTCGTTTACCAACTCTACGTAGCTTGATAGGAGGTATGGGCATCCACTTGCTGGCATGCAACTAAGCCTCATCAAGCATGGCCGAAATCATCTCTTGCATCGATCTACCGAGCTTAGATGATATGAGGGGCCACGTGCTGGACCGGCAATGCTGCAACTCATTGCGGCTGCCTACGTACCCTTCCCTATTCTAAAGGGATCAAGCACAGACCGTAGTTCATCCTCGAAGAGATAGAAGCTTAATGAACTCGTTTGCAAGGTCGTAGCCTAGAAAAATGGTAATGGCCTGGTCCGTAGGCCATTCTGTCAAGATGCACAATGACTATGCATCATCGGGTCCGCGGCGTGGCATGGTAATACCTTCGCATCACATGCCCCATAGGAAAGGCTACGCAACTATAAATGAGCCTTAGGCATCATTTATACTCTTCCGGCTAAGCTATGAAGTTTACTTGGTGCATAGTCCGCATATGCACCTTCAATCAAGCACCCTTCGCTATATATGTATTAATGGAATTTCTACAAGTATGTTTACGGGAGCAGATTGACACGCCTGTTTCACTGTTCATCGCAATGAATGCGGGCAATAATTGCACATAATGATTACGCAACACTCGTTCGGCCAGACCTCTCTGGCCTGATGCATAATGATTGCGCACCACTCGTTCTGCCGTATTGCATAATGATTATGCAATATTCTCTAGGCCACCCCGCTCTAGCCTGATGCACAATGATTGTGCGATATTGTCTCTAAGCCAATAGCCTTCATAATGCTTAGTGATTACGCTGCGATCTCGAGGACACCTACCCAATTGGCCTAATGCATCATGATGATGCGAGATTTGTCTCTTGGAAAAATGCCATACATGATGCACCATTTTGGCGCGGTATTGGCCTTAAGCCAATCTACTTCTTGTCAAGCAACAAAAGCTATGAATGAAGCTTCATCTCAGGCCATGGTGCATCTTTTTAGCCTGCGCTGTGCTAAAAACAGTAGGTGTTACATTATTCACCTCTTTTAAAGAATTTTGTCCCCGAAATTCAAAACTAAAACTATTGTGGAAAATCTCTTCGGTTTGGATTTCCTGAGCAAATGTCCCATACCAGATGCTCAAAAATCACGGGTTTCTTCAAGTTGTCATGAAAAACAATTTAGACCCTCTGAGCAAACATCTCATACTGCCTACTCAGAAATCCAAAAAGAGTCCACAACATTACCAAGATTCTCAATTGGCCAGTGCCAAAAGGATATCTCAACAAGGTATCCTAAATGTGCATCCCATACTACACACTCAGGAGTTCCCAAAGTTCACCAGGTTGAAAGATGTCATCGAAATGATAAGGTTTTTGCGCAGTACTGTGTGGAACAGCTTCCAGTTTCCCGTCGTCCCTGACGGTCATCCAGGTTGCCACTTGTAAGTGGGATGCTAGCCGGGCCTGACAACGCACACCCTTGTCCAGTTTCCAACGTATGGGGATGATCAATCCCATTGTCTACCCACCGTCCCAGACGGTCATCCGGATATCCAATCGTAAGTGGGGTGCCACTTAGGCCAGGCAAACTCATATTACTTAAACAAGCTCAAATTGATTCGCATAGTAACTGGCATAGAAGTTACAAACTCCTTTCCGCGCGAAAGTTGGCCTACTCTCCAACTTAAAGTTTCCATTAAGGAAAATACTCGCCAATGAGTCCACTCCGCACAAGTCCCTAGAGTTTTCTCGGAACTTGATCTGATACCAACTGTGATGGACCGGAAAATTATGCCTTTGGCGTGCTGCCCCGCAGGCCGTAAATTCCCCGATGCGCCATGATGAAGCTACGATCCGGGCCTTAAAGCTACACAAATGCACGTCCATTTTCCCTTGCAGTCATGCTCGTTGAGCATGATGCGGCTAACTTAGTTTCCACACCGTTCCGAACTTACCCTTGTCCGCTAAAGGGTCTAGGGGCATAAGGCCAAGGATGATACATATTGCATGCATCTCTAGCTCTGCCTCAACGTAGGGAATTCATCGCTGAATTTACTATGTAGCTGAGCAACCGTCATACCGCCGGGTCTTGTCCAGGCGTGAGCCTTGGACTTTGAAATAGGCCGCACCAAGCCCTTTCCATTCACTACCTTATCTCGTTTACCAACTCTACATAGCTTGATAGGAAGTATGAGCATCCACTTGCTGGCATGCAACTAAGCCTCATCAAGCATGGCCGAAATCATCTCTTGCATTGAGCTACCGAGCTTAGATGATATGAGGGGCCAACGTGTTGGACCAGCAATTATGCAACTCATTACGGCTGCCTACTTACCCTTCCCTATTATAAAGGGATCAAGCACAGACCGTAGTTCATCCTCGAAGGGACAGAAGCTTAACGAACTCATTTGCAAGGTCGTAGCCTAGAAAAATAGTAATGACCTGGTCCGTAGGCTATTCTGTCAAGATGCACAATGACTATGCATCATCGGGTCCGCGGCGTGGCATGGTAATGCCTTCGCATCATATGTCCTATTGGAAAGGCTACACAACTATAAATGAGCCTTAGGAATCATTTATACTCTTCCGACTAAGCTATGAAGTTTACTTGGTGCATAGTCCGCATATGTACCTTCAACCAAGTACCCCTCCCTATATATGTCTTAATTGAATTTCTACAAGTATGTTTAGGGGAGCAGATTGACACGCCTGCTTCACTGTTCATCGCAATGATTGCGCAAAATGATTGCGGAACACTCGTTCGGCCAGCCCTCTCTGGTATGATGCATAATGATTGCGCACCACTCGTTCTTCCATATTGCATAATGATTATGCAATATTCTCTAGGCCACCCCGCTCTAGCCTGATGCACAATGATTGTGCGATATTGTCTCTAAGCCAATAGCCTTCATAATGCTTAGTGATTACGCTGCGATCTCGAGGACACCTACCCAATTGGCCTAATGCATCATGATGATGCGAGATTTGTCTCTTGGAAAAATGCCATACATGATGCACCATTTTGGCGCGGTATTGGCCTTAAGCCAATCTACTTCTTGTCAAGCAACAAAAGCTATGAATGAAGCTTCATCTCAGGCCATGGTGCATCTTTTTAGCCTGCGCTGTGCTAAAAACAGTAGGTGTTACATTATTCACCTCTTTTAAAGAATTTTGTCCCCGAAATTCAAAACTAAAACTATTGTGGAAAATCTCTTCGGTTTGGATTTCCTGAGCAAATGTCCCATACCAGATGCTCAAAAATCACGGGTTTCTTCAAGTTGTCATGAAAAACAATTTAGACCCTCTGAGCAAACATCTCATACTGCCTACTCAGAAATCCAAAAAGAGTCCACAACATTACCAAGATTCTCAATTGGCCAGTGCCAAAAGGATATCTCAACAAGGTATCCTAAATGTGCATCCCATACTACACACTCAGGAGTTCCCAAAGTTCACCAGGTTGAAAGATGTCATCGAAATGATAAGGTTTTTGCGCAGTACTGTGTGGAACAGCTTCCAGTTTCCCGTCGTCCCTGACGGTCATCCAGGTTGCCACTTGTAAGTGGGATGCTAGCCGGGCCTGACAACGCACACCCTTGTCCAGTTTCCAACGTATGGGGATGATCAATCCCATTGTCTACCCACCGTCCCAGACGGTCATCCGGATATCCAATCGTAAGTGGGGTGCCACTTAGGCCAGGCAAACTCATATTACTTAAACAAGCTCAAATTGATTCGCATAGTAACTGGCATAGAAGTTACAAACTCCTTTCCGCGCGAAAGTTGGCCTACTCTCCAACTTAAAGTTTTTGTTAAGGAAAATACTCGCCAATGAGTACACTCCGCACAAGTCCCTAAAGTTTTCTCGGAACTTGTTCTGATACCAACTGTGATGAACCGGAAAATTACGCCTTTGGCGCGTTGCCCCGCAGGCCGTAAATTCCCCGATGCGCCATGATGAAGCCACAATCCGGGACTTAAATCTACGCAAATGCACGTCCATTTGCCTTTCCAGGCATGCTCGTGGAGCATGATGCGGTTAACTTAGCTTCACCGTTCCGAACTTACCCTTGTCCGTTAAAGGGTCTAGGGCCATAAGGCTAAAGATGATGCATATTGCATGCATCTATAGCTCTGCCTCAATGTAGGGAATTCATCGCTGAATTTACTATGTAGCTGAGCAACCGTCATACCGCCGGGTCTTGTCCAAGCGTGAGCCTTGGACTTTGGCATAGGCCGCACCAAGCCCTTGCCATTCCCTACCTTATCTTTTTTACCAACTCTACGTAGATTGATAGGAAGTATGAGCATCCACTTTCTGGCATGCAACTAAGCCTCATCAAGCATGGATGCAATCATCTCTTGCATCGAGCTACCAAGATTAGATGATATGAGGGGCCAACGTGTTGGACCGGAAATGATGCAACTCATTGCGGCTGCCTACATACCCTTCCCACTCTAAAGGGATCAAGCACAGACCGTAGTCCATCCTCTAAGGGACAGAAGCTTAACCAACTCGTTTGTAAGGTCGTAGCCTAGAAAAATGGTAATGGTCTGGTCCGTAGGCCATTCCGTCAAGATGTAAAATCATTAGGCATCATCGGGTCCGCGACGTGGCATGGTAATGCCTTCGCATCACATGCCCATTGGAAAGGCTACGTAACTATAAATGATCCTTAGGCATCATTTATACTCTTCCGAGTGAGCTATGAAGTTTACTCGGTGCATAGTCTGCATATGCACCTTCAACCAAGTACCCCTCCATATATATGTCTTAATGGAATTTCTACAAGTATGTTTAGGGGAGCAGATTGACAGGCCTTCTTCACTGTTCATCGCAATGATTGCATGCAATGATTGCGCACAATGATTGGGAAACACTTATTCGGCCAACCCTCTCTGGCCTGATGCATAATGATTGCGCACCACTCGTTCTGCCGTATTGCATAATGATTATGCAATATTCTCTAGGCAAGCCCTCTCTAGCCTGATGCACAATGATTGTGCGATAATTTCTTTAAGCCAATAGCCTTCATAATGCACAATGATTACGCTGCGATCTCGAGGCCACCTACCCAACTGGCCTAATGCATCATGATGATGCGAGATTTATCACTTGGCCAAATGCCACACATAATGCACCATTTTGGTGCGGTATTGTCCTTAAGCCAATCTACCTCTTGCCAAGCAACGGAATCTATGAATGAAGCTTCATCTCGGGCCATGGCGCATCTTTTTAGCATGCGTCGTGCTAAAAACACTGGGTGTTACACAAGTTGTGCAATAATGTGGAAGAAAATATGACATCTCTTCTTAAATTGTCATGTTGCTACCTCTATCTGGCACCAAATATTTGAACTAAAAAATCATAGTAAATTTGATCCCATTGCGAATTTCCCAGATTGGATAAACTCTTGGTTTTCTCTAGATAATAATTCCTCCACCTACAGTAGCAACATATATGCTACTACTTGCTGGTATATTTGGAAAGCTAGATGTGATTTTATCTTCAATCACACCCATCCAAACCCAAGGAACTCTACTGAAAACATTAAACAACATTTGTGTTTTCGTAATAGAATTCACCATATGCAGACTCATGTCCTAAATTCTGCCCTTTATTTTGAGGAAAATGAAGCTGGGGATATTGTCCTTCAATATCTACCACCCCTGATCAAAGAGAGGACTTTGGGATAATCATAAAAATATGCACTCTACAAGACACAGAGTCTCTTCATTTTTTCACTGCACTAACTACTTTGGATTTTGAAGGAAACACCATTTCGACTACATGATATCCAGGATACTCTAGAGAACGGGGAGAAATAGGAGAAGCGGCACTGGTGTGTTGAAATTCATGTTGAATCAATGGAGATGCTTGGTCATTTTACTATGGGTTACCACAGTGCAACTCCAGGAAGATTCCATCTCGGTTATCATGAAAGATGTAGAAGAGAATTTGATGAAGAAGTAAGTAAGTAACATAATCAATGTTATTTCTTTTGTCTTAGTTGGTCTCGAAACTATCCATATTTTTTTCTTGATAAGTCAAAAAATTGTATTAATGAAAGAGCGATATTTACAAAAGTGTTTACAAGAAAAGAGGTCAGAGAAACCCCAAAACTTATAAACTACTTAAATCGAAAATATGAAACATAAGGCAACTTTATTGAGTTTACAAAATCAGGTAACCCCTCTTCACCATCATATCCGATGAAATCTTGGTCTCACTGTATGTGTGGATAAATATAATTGAAGCATACATGTTCTTCACGGTATATGTGAATAAATTATCCATAGACTTCAAAATTTGGATACCTTCAATTAGCTATAGCATGTAAAAACTCTAATCATAGGAGTAGTGGCCTTGTACCTGCCACTACTCCTCTTAGGATTGCTTTCTTTTAGAAAAAGATAAGCACGAGGTTCCAAATATAACTTAACTTGCATTCCGTTTATTCCTAGCCAGTTAGAAAATCCTACACTCTGTTCAATAGCTGGGAGCAATATTATATATTAAAGAGAGATAGGTCAGTTAAGAACGACGCAGGTAAAATTATAAATAAAATAGTTATGAGGGTGGGCTTGGCATCAAAGGACTTGAAGTTATTAACAAGGCTTTACTTATGAAGATGTTGTGAAGAATTCAATATGGAAATAATGAGTGGTCTAACTTTTTCAGAGCTAAATTCAAGACTAGAAAAGGTGAGTGGATAAATTACTACAAACAATCTTCAATCCGGCCAGGAATCAAATGGGTAATGAATGATGTGAAAAATGGTACTGGATGGATAGTTGGTAATGGTTTAGACATCTTGGTATGGAATGATTCATGGATCAAAGAAAAACCTCTAGTATCTTACTTTCCGGAGAATGAGTTCATCAAGAATAATTCAAACATCAAGGTGTATCAATTCTGATATGCTAAATTTCTCCGATATTTATGAGCTTCTTGTTGTTGATGGACTTGATGATAGAATTGTTTGGAGTGAAACAATATCTGGAGATTTTTCTGTTACTTCAGCTGCAAATAGTATCAGACACAAATTTCCTTTTGTTAGCTGGGGGAAAAATATATGGAAATCGTGTGTGCACCCCTCTATCTCAAGTAATATTTGGAAAATTATTCATGATGCTTGCGCAATTGATGAAAAATTTAGAAGCAAGGGATATGAGATGGTTTTAAGATGTTGTATGTGCAAAAAAGTTGAAGAAGATCTAGAACATATTCTCCGGTCTTGTGAAATAAGCAATATAATTTAACCGTAGCTTAGTAATCTTTTTGGTTTTTCAGTTCCTAAGTCTTTCGAAGATATCTCGAAGTTTGCCAAAGATAAAAGTTCAGTTGTCAGATAAATTTGGCTGATTGCTTCTCTCACCACACTAAAACAAGAGCCCTGTTAACGGGAGGGGGAAAATGGATTTTAGGAGGGAAAGAAAATGGTGGAGTGTTGGTCAACGTCAAGTCAAAATCAAACAACAAAAATGAAAATAAATATTCTTAAAAAAACAAATCTACTCTAAGTGATATCATCTTCGTTTCTTTCATGATCTCCCCAAGCACCCGATGGGAATAGGGAACTGAATTGAGATGCATGATGATATAACAATTGGGTGGGTCTTAAAGTTTATTTTTTATTCTTCACTTCACTTGGCTTTAGTAAATAAGTTGATGCTATAAAACATATAATCCAACATACACCAAGATAATTAGCTTGGAATTAGTGTTGTATTAGTTAGTTGTGATTTCCATTTAGCAATTGGATTCTTGAAACACCATGGTGGTTCCGGAGGTTTTATCAATCTTTCCGTTCGCATAAATAACAGTGAAACTTACTCTTCCCCTTGTTAGCAAGCATCATCACTTCAGCTCAACGACAATACGTTTACAGTCAATATAAAAGTGCTCATGGTTTTGAATATTTCCATGGCAAAGAAGGTATAAAAATTAAGGTTTATAAAAAATCTGAAGGATCCGGTTGATTTTAGATAAATTTTGGTTAGTCGAAGGATATTAAAGATACTTCAGTATTTTTACTAAAAGTCAATCCCTCCTCGTTAATTATAATTTCCTCCTCTTAAACCTTCCCTCCTCAAATCCATATTTTCCCCGCTATTAACATGATTCTAAAAGAATTATGGTTTCTAAGGAATAATATCATTTTTGATAATGGCAGTGCTAGAGAGGAAGATCTCAAAAAGAAGAATCATTCAGCTAACCAGAGAATGTGAGATCAGGTTGAAGGGTACTATGAGAAACAATCCTTATGATCTCCAGATTCTAAAAAAAAAAAAAGTTCCATGAGGAGTAGAAGTGTTCAGAGCATGCAGGTGATTAACTGTACATTTTGTCTCCCTCTTCATCCAAAATTTCTTATGTGTTGTGATGGGGCTTTTAAAGGCAATCCAAAGAAGCAGGCTATGGTTTTATTGCTAGAAGAAGTGATGGTGAATTCTAAAAAGACGAGGGTACCCAAGTACGCCACAATCTTTTATTTATCAACCTATAAGTCCTCTTCCGAATGTGATCGTCTATGGATAAGGTCGAGACAATACGACAATTCGGTTCACACTTCATGTGATCGTATATGGATACGAGATCGAGACAATACAACAACAAGATCACTTGTGTCATTGACTATAGATATAGGATCGAGACGATTTGACAACAAAGTGTGTCCTTGATAATAGGTTCGGTAATAACCGAAACTCCATAGGATCACTATCAAGTATTACGGAGTTAACGTACTTGTTATTTTTCTTAATCATAATAACAATTATAATGCGGAAAACAAAGTAAAAGACACAACAAGATTTTGCTAACGAGGAAACCGCAAATACAGAAAAACCCCGAGACCTAGTCCATTTCTGAATATCTTAGAATTAAGCCGCTATACAAAATCTAATACCAACTTCGTATAGTTGACACCAAGAAGACTACCCCTAGATACTTAGTTCCCTCAGTATCCCTGCACCTTTGACTTCTAGAGTCACATTTTTTATTTTTTGCTAAGTCCAGTAGTTTATTAAGCAATTACAAAAAGGGGACTCTAAAGCCCCCCACCCCCATAAACCAAAGAAGTTTTAAAAATAACAAAATAAGATAACCCAAAAGGCTAATAACCAAAAAAAAAATGATAAAACAAAAAAACAAAGAAAAGAAGACTCTATTTGCGTTTAGCACTCCCTCTCATTCTTCCTTTCTTTTCGGTCTTGGAAAAAATAGCATCCATAACGCCTGTAACTTCAATACCTGAGACTTTAATACTATCCAAAAGTTCTTCTTCCTCCTCCTCGTCAGAAGTAGAATTACCTGGAACTAGCTTAATTAGAGTTAGAGCTTGCTGATTATTAACATTTATATTCTTAGGCTTATTAACCAAGGAGACTTACCATCTTTAACTTTAAATGCCAATCTATTATTAACCATATCCGGAGAAGCCTCCAAATCTTCCAAAAGAGCTTTGGCTTGCAAAGAAAATTCTCTTTGCTCCTTCAAAATTCTATCACGCTCTTCTTGAATTTTTCCTTTTGCGCGTCCATATTTGAAACACGGAATGACTTTTTTTCTTCCAACTCTTTAGAATCTTTCGGCAGCTCCGAACTTGACGAGACCAGCGATTGCTCAATGGATTTATCATGCCCAGGATTATGTGAAACCAAAGCACAGCTAGAGCCTTCTATGCAATATTTTGCAGCCTCCCTAGTCTTTAGTTTAGCTTCCCAACTTGCTAGAATATCCCCGTCCACTTCATCATCAGGATCTGAACACTTTTCTAACTCCCTTTCTTCATCTTTCTCAACATCTACATTACTAACCTCAGAAAACAAACCAACTTCACATTCCATCATATTAAATGTATTTTGATGTGAAATTTTTGTACTAAGTAAGCCATCAACCAATGGAGTGGGTGAATTCTTATTTTTCTTTCCAATAACCATCATCCACTTCTTGTTTTGAGAGTCTTGGTTATTTATAGAGGCAGTAAGATCAATCCAACCACCAGCAATAGACTCAACAACACTCGGATTACTTGCACAAAAAGGAATAATAGCTGAAATACTATTCTCATCAGAACTTAACTTACCTGCAGTTGTATAAACATCAGCACCTTCCATTGTTTTGGTTTTAACTGGCTGCCACTATTGAACGTTCTTCACAGAATTTTTTAATTTCTTGTTCTTCTTCCTACGATCTGTTTCAACATGCCCAACAACTTTGCAATTCGCACAAAACTTTGGGATTTTCTAAAGCTCCACATATTGATCAAAACTTCTTCCACCCACGGTTGCACGAATGGAGTCTGGAACGTTTTTTGCAAAATCAATACTAACCAAAATAGCAGCAAAACAACCTTAATCATGATATGACGTCTTCTTATTAACCATAATGGGAGTGCCTAGATTTTTACCAAGAGAAAGCAGTGTTCTTTCCGTCCATATCTCCATATATAAACCCGGAAAGTTAACCCAAACTGATGCATGAGAAGAACTTTCCTTGTCTGGATCAAACCAAGGAAACCAATCTTGAATCCGTAACTCCTGATTCTCAATTTTCCAAGTTTCACCATCACGCACACGAAGTTTATCATCTTCTATTGAAAACTTGATAATAAAAAAACCTTTGTTCATAGGTGTGAACTTTACCTTACCAGGCCCAAATTTCCTTTGTGTTTCCAAAGATTTTTTGGCCTCCATAAATTTTAAAACCCTAAAATCCAGTCTTCCTATAAGACTATGATTCCAAGCCTCGCAACCCTTCTGAAAAAATTCCAACGGAAGCTCCATTGAAGGTTTATCGTTATCAAAATAGGGTTTGGGAGACTACTAATATCAATACTGGTAGTAGTCGAAGCTTTTTTCCCCTTAACCATATCAACAAAAGAAAGAACCGCGTTACTAGAACTCGGAACATGGGTTTCACCCATTACCGATCATCCAAAGATGATCAATACAATGGAGAAACGTGAGAAAAAATAAGAAACCCTAAAAAAAACCAAGGAAAAAAAATCACCATAGCAAAATCGAGCGAAAAACTTCTTGAGTCACGCACATGAATAGTAAGTCCTTTGGATCGTATTCTAAACAACAAAGAAAGAATCAGTTTGGTAACCACTCTAATCAATCTTGCTACAAGATAAGATGAGTTGTTTACAAAGACTCATATGTTTAATCTAATAAGCTCCTTTGTCTGGTTAGATCAATATGAAAAAGCGGGGGTCTAACAACCACACCCAATAATTCGTTTGGCAATATGTATGGACTAACTCCAATATACTTTCAAGAGAATCAACTAGACAGTCAGACTCAATCTTAAGAAAATAATATCAAAGAGTTATATCTCAATTTATCAATTCAATCTGCAATCAAACAAATAGGAATTTGCGAGCCCGATTGAATATAAGAAATAACTTGGACGGTATCAAAAACCAATATCCAAGTGTCAATCAATTTAATCAACAACCCAAAGGTCGGATTCACAATTGATTGAACTTACGCACAACCTATGATATTTCAGTTATATAAACAAATATAATGCGGAAAAGAAATAACACAGATACCAGAAATTTTGTTAACGAGGAAACCACAAATGTAGAAAAACCTTGGGACCTAGTCCAGAATAAACACACACTGATTAAAAGATGTTACACCAATTTCCTACTACCTATTCGGACTAGATGTAATACCTGCTTCAGCTGTATTCAAGCACTTATAAAACTCCTAGCAGAACACCAATTATCTTTAGGAATTCTTCTCATAAATCTTCTAGAAGAACGTTAGTTCTCTTTAGAAGACGTACCAACACGATTGATACTTTTCGATCTTTTGTTTTCACAAAAAACTGAATCAATTTCTCTTTAAATGTGAATCAAGGTTTTGGAAATCTTCTGTTTGTTTTGAGAGAAAAAAATTACTAGGTAAAAGTAATATCAAAACAAACTTGTAGATTAGGATTTGAACTTACAATCAATATCCGTACACACAAGGAGTTCGTGAACCTGATTTTCGTAAGTGAACTTGGGCGATTCCAAAGATCAATTTCCAAGTTAAGAAAACCCTAATAATTCTACAACAAGAACAACTAGAATAAATATATAGATATCTTGTTTAAAACTTCTTAAGGATTTTTACGAGATACCTTAATCGAAGTTTTCTTTCTATTCTCCGATTTCGACTAACAAGTTTTGGTATACGATCTGAAACTGAAATCTATCAAAACCTAGGGTTTATGATCAACAACACTTGTATGGTTTTATATCAAAAGAGAAAACCTTAGAATACACAAGAGGTGAAAAACCTAGATTACAAGTTGTATAATCAATCACGACGATTAAATCCAACTCGGCTTTGTGATCCCCAATACAAAGACTTTTATCTCACTCTTGTTCACGGAGAACAGAAAACATGGAAAACAACCTTATGAAGCTTACACGAAATTTCCAAAGGGGAGAAAAACGTGTAGCGCTCACGAACCCTTTATTTATAGTGAACAATAACTTGAGAGCTACACAAAGCTATTTTTCTTTTACAAGACTCTCCTAATTTTGGGAGTCTTTCCTAAGTTACAACTCTTGCTAAAATAATTAAATAAGTAATTAATTAGCAAATATTGTAATTATGTGAGTAAATCACATTTTAACTTAGGAAGGAATCACAAACACTTTAATATGATAATCAAATATGTTTGGAGTAATAGCTATGTTTCCTAGATAAGGAAACATCAATTACATGACCAAAAATGGCTTCTAGTCATGTAATTGGGCTCATTCACTATAACATGAGAACCTTTCCAGGGATAAAGGTTATTGTCACAAAAGTCTTGGCTCAAATAACCTCGAGTATATATACATAAATGTACATTTACCGTCATAGGAATTGTTCCATAGAGTGAGCATTTGCTTCGATAGATTTAGAAAGGTAGAATTGAACAAGAATCCAAATGAAATCAATTACCACGTACCTTTGTTGATGAAGTCCTTGTTTATGTCTTCTTGTAGTCTTCAAACTTCATCCATCAAGAATAGCTTTGATTCTACTTCTTAGACTTAATCTAGTCTGAAACCATCTATAGTATACTAAATCAAGAATGCATTTTGGCAACTAAAATTGAAAACTAACTTGACATACCAATGCTAGTGGGTTCAACCGAGCAATGCTCTAACAATCTCCCTCTTTGTCAATTTAGTGACAAAACCATTTTACATATGGATTGTACTTGTTAAAAGCATTACAGCTCCAAAATCCGACATGTTTGATTTCCTTGGTTCTTCAACTATGCGTGTGTTCATCCTGTACTTGTTGAAGATCCATCATAGTATTATTACACAACATCAAAGTTCAATTGTATCACAACTTTGACAATAATAGTACGGTGATATGTATCACTCTCCCTCAGTCAATACTTCATCTCACAACGAAAACCACTCACTCTTACATAATGATCCGTAAACCATATGTATATGTAGTGTGAACTACAAAATAATTCTCCCCCTTTTTGTCAATATAAATTGGCAAAGGTACGAAAATTGTAAGATCATAATGAAATTCTCGAAGAGATTATTCATGACTATAAGAGAACATATCAACTTTAGTTTAGATGATATCACAGAGTCGAAACTTAGTGACTTCATCAAGGAGTTTATTAATATACAAGTTAACCCCTACATGTTCCACAACCTCTTCTCCCCTCAAAGATATAGCAATTAAGCACAAGTTCATTTAAGAACTCTCCCCCATAAAATGTCATTCCCGAAAGAATCAAAAAGAGTGACCTTTCTCCAGGGAGAAGGATTTATATATTGGATTTTAGAAATCCCAAAAGGAGATACGAGTTAAGGACCAATCATTGAAATTCTCTCATGAGATTGTGTTACTAAAAAATCAGAACTATCTCATGGTAATAATACACAATATGTAATCATAAAGATCAAGTATTGTGATCATCTTTTCTAAGATACAAACTTGTATAAACAAGAATTGATATGCTTAGAAGGAAGAACACCATTTTCTACAAGGATACCATAAGTGTACGAAAAAGTTTCTTTGACAATAAAAACCAACATCCAATGGCTTTGATTATTGCTTCTAACCTGTTGTATTTAAGAATTTCAATCACAAATCAAGTTAGGTAATTAAGAATCATACACGTGGTATTTAGCCATATTCATCTTAACCATAACTAGTTCAAATGACTCAAATGAAACTAGTTAGAGAGTTGTTGAATTGCTTAGATCTTATAGAAGAATACAAGACGCAATCGAAGAAAAATCGGTTTGATTCACTCGAACCGATTCATGAACATTATAGCCACGATTTGCAAAGATTGCATTCTTTATTATATAAATGTTTTAGTTCATGAACAAACCGATTTTAGAAAGTAACCTACTTAAGTATGCAAACGGGTACGCGTACTTAAGTAACCGGATTGAGTTTTTTTTTTACTTTCAAACTCCAGCAGAAATTCACGGACCTGAACTTTCCGCCAGTATGCGTACGGGTACGCATACTCACCCGGATTTCGAACAACCGCCAGTATGCGTACGGGTACGCATACTTTGGGTTCCCGGTTTTGGACTTTTACACAAATGTGATAACACACTATGTTTATATCCAAACATGGTTACTCTCATTCAATCATTGAAACTTTCTTAGAGGATGTTTTATAGTTGTTATTCACAAACTATTTTTCATCAAAGCGATTTTCAAGTTATTGAAATAATCAACATGACTTTCATCACGACTAAAGATGAACTTGGTTAAAGCGAAAGCTTACCAACACATATTTCGATAAATATGTAAGCGAGTTAAACTCAGATCGAAACAATAAATTGTTCCACATATTCGAAAATTACTCAACATAATACGTGCGCCCCATTTCTTTTGCGATCCTCACCGCATTTACTAGGGATTCTTGGTGAGGATGCACTACCAACACAATCAAGTTGTGTTTTGGTGAACAAAATCTTGCTCACCGCAGGTATTCAAAACAAAATCATGCATGGACTCTAGGAATTTAACAATTTCCTTGAAACTTTCAATAAATGTTCCATACCTTCTTATGATGTTATCCCTTGTCGAACTCTTGTCTGGGAGATCCTTTTAAATAGCACTCGTTGCTTTATTGATCTTCTTTGTTACCCATTTCTGAGCAGCTTTTGGAGCAACGTATTTCTTTTTCTCCTCAATATAATTATGAAAATTCTTGGGGGGGATACTGGAAAAACTGATATTACGAGACTGAGTTTTTCTCCAGTTTGGAACATCAGATCTTGTCATCTTGAAAGAATCAGATCTAGTTTTATCTCGTTTAAGAAATCTGCAATTCCTTTGCAAGTGACCTGGTTTTCCTCAATAAAAGAAATGTTTAGTAGAATGGAAAAAGTTATGTTTAGTGTTACCTGAATGTGTATGTGCTTGCTTTGGAGCTTGACAGAATTTCCTCTTTTCGGCAGTTGGTAGAGATACTTCATTTTTGTCCACCGTGGAAGGTTTTGTTTGAGAAGAATCTTTAGCTCTGAAAATTTTTACCTCTTTACAAATACCAGGAGCGTATATTCCTTTATACCCCAATCCTCGTGTATCACGATGAATTCTACATGCTCCCAATATTGAGGTTAATTTATCTGAGCTGCTATTTCTAGACGAACTCTCTTTTAAGCTCGAGTTTTCTTCTTCCAACCTTTTGACCTATTCAAGCGCAATAACTAGATTATTCTTGGATGAATCACATTGAACTTTGAGATCTTCTCGTTCTGAATCAAATAATAAGTTCATCTCAATGTTCTCCAAGTTATCCATCTTTGCTTGAAGAATAACTTCCCGATCTCGACTTCCAGCAATTTCTTCTTTAAGCTTTCGTATTACGTTGAGATAATCTCTTGCACCAATAGAATCAAGTTGTTCTTGCAAGTCTTTATTCCAACTACGAAGTCTGCCATATTTAACTTTCTCACTAAAAATGGTGCTTTCAGCTTCCGAGAGTTTCAGATGACATTCCCTAAAAAGATTATTAGAAACTGGATATACATGGAACACTTCTTCGTCAGAATCAGAATCAGTATCCGAAAGAATTTTTCCAGAAGCTAATGCAACCTCCCTTGCGTACTCTTGGTGATCATAATATTCAGGTCCATCATCAAGAGTAGGCAAAGCTGCTGCATATGCCGATTGTCTACGGCTCCAGCTAGGACATACTGAAGAAAGGTGCCCGAAACCACGATAGTTAAAGCATTGTACATCATCATTAGAAGATGTTTCACCTTTAGAAAAACTATTTTTCATGTCTCTCAAGATTTTTCTAAATTGTCGTGGAGTAACATCCTTAGCATCTGGCGAACCAGATTTATCCTTAGAGGATTCAGAATTGTTTACAGCTTTAAAAGAAATCACTTCTTTTCCATACCGGTGTTCATTATCAAATATCTTTAACTTTCCACCAAGAGTATTTCTGGAGAGTGTAGAAAGATCGTTTGCTTCTTCAAATGGCATGTTTCTTAGACTCGTATCTTGATGGTAGAGACCTGAGAATTTTACACACAATAACTTTCTCCGGAATAGTTCTTCCTAACGAATATGAGGAGTTAACTATTTGAGAAAGTCTTTGGTTAAACTCATCAAAGGTTTCATCATCAGACATGCGACGGTTTTCCCATCCATAAGCTAGATATTGAAGCCTTGCTTCTCTCTGCGGCATTCCCTTTTAATACGGTTTCTAAGATATTCCAAGCATCTTTAAACTTATTACACGTAGTCACGTGGTGCTGAAAATCTGGGGTAATGGCATGGATGATAGCATTTAATCCATCAGAATTTTGCTTTGCAGCAAGAATCTCAAGATCATCGTAATCACCGATATCCTTTGCAAAGTTACACTGTCACTGTAACTAATTGAGGATTATAGCCATTAACAATACGAACCCATGATTGAAATCTCGCGCTTGAATAAAAGCACGCATAGCAATTTTCCACCATAAATACTTCGTGCCATCGAAGGATGGCGGTACGTGTATAGAGATAATAACACTTCTGTCCATAGAATCAGATTGCTACAGACACAGACTTATGAGGTCTTAGCGTGTTTGCCTGCTCTGATACCAATTGAAAAAATGGGGGTCTAACAACCACACCCAATAATTAGTTTGTCAATCTGTATGGACTAACTCCAGTATACTTTCAAGAGAATCAACTAGACAGTCGGACTCAATCTTAAGAAAAGTATATCAAAGAGTTATATCTCAATTTCCCAATTCAATCAATCAAACAAATAGGAATTTGCGAGCCCGGTTGAATATAAGAAATAACTTGGACGGTATCAAAAACCAATATCCAAGTGTCAATCAATTTAATCAACAACCCAAAGGTCGGATTCACTTTTTTTTTCTTTTTTCTTTTTTGCTAGGTCAAAATGGTTTATTAAAGAAAAAAAACGTAATTACAAGAATTACAAAATGGGAGGCTCTAGGCCTCCCCCCCCCCCCCCCCCACCCCCCATAAACCAAAGTATCCAAAAGGGATTGCAACACAGCTTGTTGCTTGCTTGCCTGCTATGTAATTTATTTTTCAAAAAAGAAAAAAAATGAGAAAAGAAACAATCTTTTTCGATACTTTCAAATAAAGTTTTCTTACTTGAGTTTTAAAAATAAAAAAAATAAATAATAAGATAAACTCCTAAACACTTGAAAAATAACATAAAGAAGAAAACTATGAAAATTAAAATCTTTTTCGCCCCTTATTTCCAACTTTAAAATTATTCTTCTTGGGAATGAGACCAACAATTATTTGAGTCAAATCATAGTCTCCATGATTCTCCTTGTATTCATCTTCATAATCATCATAAGTACCATCATAGTCATAATCCTCTCCATCTGCATCTGACGCATAATTACCACCAGGAACAAGCTTAATAGGAGATTGAGCTTTCTTCTTAATTGACATTCTATCCATTTGCTCCTTTTTTTCCTTGAAATAGTCTTGTCTAAAGACTGGATCTCTAATGAAATTAACACGCACTTCATCAATCTGAATAGTACTTGCCTCCTCTAGTTCCTCCTCAGTTAAAATATTATCGAGATCAAAAACATTTTCCTCCAACCCTGCTTGAATATCCATGTTATGTTCACGGCTTTGAATTTCCTCCTTTGAATTAATAGCCATGATCTTGGCAGCTTGCTTTGCTACTTTTCTATCTTGTTTCCTTGCTAGAATATTTGCATCCACTTCACCCCAATATTTCGAACCCATACTATTATCTGAGTCACTAGAATCATCTTGTTACTCCTCCACCAAATCCACACTAGAATCATTAGCAAGACCTAACTCAGAATCTAAGGCATCATACTTGTTTTTCACCACTAATTATGTTTGAAAAATTTCATCCACATAAGGAGTTTCAAAAGATTTAAATTTAAAAGGTATACCCTTATTAGGGGAGTTCTTACCCTTAACTGTTTTCCAATCCTCTTTAGATGACCCTAGTTTAGAAATAAATCCAGAAATAGACCCTGGCACGGCCTGACTCAGTCAGTTTGTTTGGTCATACCCTTGTTCACGGGAACTGACTTTGAAGAAGTTTCCAAAACTGAGTTTGGCCTTGAATTTTTCTTGGAAACGGACATTAACTCAGAGTTCTTCTTGGTCACGGACTGAATGTCTTCCAAATTCTTCTTGGACACGGAATCTTGCCGAGCTGCCAAATTTTTTGCACGGACTGAGTACTCTTGGTCACGGACTGAGTACTCTGAGAATTAGTCACGGCCTGAATGTTACATTCCTTATTTTGTTTGGACACGAACCAAATCTCAGAGTTTTTGTTAGTCACGGATGTTGGCTGAATAGCCATATTCTTCCCAGATTGAAATTCCACGGACTGAACTTGTTTACTTGTCTCTGGAGGAACAACTGCATGGTTTACATGAGTAGACTTTTTACGTGCAGCAAGATCCTTTTTGGATGCAATAGCGTTTTTACATCTTATCAACTTAAGCTGAGCTTCACGATATTCAATAAAAAAGCTATTAATCTCTTCTTCCAGTTGTTTATCATCAGCCCCCTCTTGAATTGAAGCATTAATAGTTGATGTTACATCTTCTATACTCTCTTTCCCGGATTGTATTCTTTCCCTTGCTGTAATATCCTCTAAAACATGAGTGTTGTTTACAATATCAGATGGGCTGACACTACCATCATTAACACCAGATTTAGCATGATCGGTATGGGAACCAAAATTACCGTGCATATCATTCTTTCCACGTACTTCCATCCAAGCATACTTTTTATTTGTATTTCTAACCTGTTTACCCTCCTTAGAATTTTGAAACTGGAGTTTTTGAGCCTCAACAGTAGGTTTAGAACCTCCTAAAAGCTTACGAGCAACAAGACAGTTTTCAAATTTATGACCCATAAACTTACAATGTGTGCAAAACTTGATGTTCTCCAAATCTTGAACTTCAACATATTGCCAAAACTCTTTGCCATTAGCTTTCAAACGAATTCTTTTAGGGATCAATTTATCAAAATCAATATCAATGAGCACATCAGCATAGTTCCTAACATCATGATCCAAAGTTTGTTGATCTATAGCAATTGGCCTACCAAGAATTTTAGCAATGGATAACAGAATTCTTTTCGTCCATAATTCAATGTATAGGCATGGGAAGCTTACCCAAACATTAGCACGAGAAGTATTTTGTCTCTCAGGATCAAAGTTAGCGTAAAAATTATAAACCCTAAGTTGTTGATTCTGCACTACCCACGTATCACCATGCCAAACCCGTTCTTTGTCTTCAGTTGTAGTTAACTTGATGATGAAAAAATCATTTGTCATTGGTACCAACTTACTCCTCCTATCACCAAGTTTCCATTGTTCTTCCAAAACTGTTTAAACTTCATTAAGTTTTAACCCTTTGAAGTTCAATCTCCCAATGAGACTGAATTGAAACATAACACGCCCCTCTTGTGTGAAATCAAGAGATAAATCAAGAGTCGGTTCATCACAAAAAGTAGTTGCATCAGGAAGATATGTGAGATCCGAATCAGTTAACACGTAGGTTTTTTTACCCTTAACCAAATCAACAAAACTCACATTTTTAACCCCATGAGAAATCACGTTTGAAACAGGATTTTCCCCCATCCTAAATCACCAAAAGATGATGAAGGATGAAGAAATAACATAGACACCAGAAACTTTATTAACGAGGAAACTGCAAATGCAGAAAAACTCCGGGACCTAGTCTAGAATAAACACACACTGATTAAAAGTTGTTATACCAATTTCCTACTATCGGACTAGATGTAATACCTGCTTCAGCTGTATTCAAGCCCTTATAGAACTCCTAGCAGAGCACCAATTATCTTTAGGAATTCTTCTCATAAATCTTCTAGCAGAACGTTAGTTCTCATTAGAAGATGTACCAACACGATTGATACTTTTCGATCTTTTGTTTTCACAAAACACCGAATCGATTTCCCTTCAAATGTGAATCAAGGTTTTGGAAATCTTGTGTTTGTTTTTTTTTTTTGAGAAAAACAATTACTAGGTAAAAGTAATATCAAAACAAACTTGTAGGTTAGGATTTTAACTTACAATCAGTATGCAGACACACAAGGAGTTCGTGAACCTGATTTTCAAAAGTGAACTTGGGCGATTCCAGAGATCAATTTCCAAGTTAAGAAAACCCTAATAATTCTACAACAAGAACAACTAGAATAAATCTAGAGATATCTTGTTTAAAGCTTCTTAAGGATTTTTACGAGATACCTTAATCGAAGTTTTCTTTCTAGTCTCCGATTTCGACTAACAAGTTTTGGTATACGATCGGAAACTGAAATCTATCAAAACCTAGGGCTTATGATCAACAACACTTGTATGGTTTTATATCAAAAGAGAAAACCTTAGAATACACAAGAGGTGAAAAACCTATATTACAAGTTGTATAATCAATCACGACGATTAAATCCAACTCGGCTTTGTGATCCCCAATACAAAGACTTTTATCTCACTCTTGGTCACGAAGAACAGAAGACATGGAAAACAACCTTATGAAGCTTACACGAATTTTCCAAAGGGGATAAAAACATGTATCACTCACGAACCCTTTATTTATAGTGAACAATAACTTGGGAGCTACGCAAAGCTATTTTCCTTTTACAAGACTCTCCTAATTTTGTGAGTCTTTCCTAAGTTACAACTCTTGCCAAAATAATTAATTAGAAAATATTATATTTATGTGAGTAAATCACATTTTAACTTAAGAAGGAATCACAAACACTTCAATATGGTAATCAAATATGTTTGGAGTAATAGCTATCTTGCTTAGATAAGGAAACATCAATTACATGACCAAAAATGGCTTCTAATCACGTAATTGGGCTCAGTCCGTGAAACGTCACAAACAGATCATGGATTGTTTCCTACTAACGAACTGTAACAATTACAGCAACACTTATAATTGTTACTTTAATAAATCACTCATAACTTTATTGTTATAACTCGGAATTAAGTGATTCTTGGCTCGTTGAATTCGTAAGCTCATTCACTATAAATGAGAACCTTTCCAGGGATAAAGGTTATTGTCACAAAAGTCTTGGCTCAAATAACCTCGAGTATATATACATAAGTGTACATTTACCGTCGTAGGAATTGTTCCATAGAGTGAGCATTTGTTTCAATAGATTTAGAAAGGAGAATTGAAAAAGAATCCAAATGAAATCAATTACCACATACCTTTGTTGATAAAGTCCTTGTTGATGTCTTCTTATAGTCTTCAAACTTCATCCATCAAGAATAGGTTCGATTCTACTTCTTAGACTTAATCTAGTCTGAAACCATCGATAGTATACTAAATAAAGAATGCATTTTGGCAAATATAATTGACAACTAACTTGACATAATAAGTCTAGTGGGTTCAACCGAGAAATGCTCTAACACAATATATCCAATAACTACCGAAATAGTCAAGTCTAGATTCGCACTCACTCAATATAGATCTCAAAGAGAAATATAGAGAACGCCGATCTCGCGCAACTAATCAATCACATCTATCAAAGATAAACTGATTCTAGTTGGATCCCAATCGATCAAGGTTTATGCACTAAATCCACAAGATACGAAAACTAATAAGAATTCTTCCTCGTCTTCAAATCATCTATTGCCTTCAAATACCTGCACAACACCACTTAAATCTCTTGTGATCAATCACACACAGAACGGAGTCTGTTAACAATGGATTATCACAAGATTTCTTTAGTTCTAACAACAGTTCTAAAGATCTTGTCGATACTTTGATCTAGTCTGAGCGAATCTTATATCAGAAGAGAAGATTCTCAAGAATAAACAAACCAGTTGCAATCAAAGTTTCAACAACCGTTAGTCAATCAAATCGAATCGAAAACTAATAACACTGCAATTATCTAGTTTCCCACCAATGATACTCGTAGAGCTTCTTGATCCCGCGGAAGTCTTTAAACTAGAGGTCGTAAGAGATTTCACCTAATTAAGATACTTTCCTCTCTGAATAGACGACTCCACCAGAAACAACAAGAAATGAAGTTTTCCTTGCTCTTAGGATATTTGCTAGAAATGAAAACTTAGATATTTATAGACCAAGGATTTTCGGAAACCAAGGAATTTCCAAAATCGAAAATATTCTCAAGATATGCGATGAATGCCCAAGTTCGGTTTTCCTAATTCCAATAAACGCTTGTCCAATATTTCCGAAATCTCTCATAAAAAATCTCCAATTAGTAAATGCATATTACTAATTTATATTCTCTAGAGTTATACATTAATTTCCGGTAACTAAAGTATATAAAACCAAAAACCTAATTAAAAGATTCTTAATTTATTTCGGCAGAGGATCACCTTGAGTACCAAGGAATATCTTTGAACAATAAATGATAAGAGTTACTGCTCGTGTTCAAAGTCTGTTGGCATCTTTACACTACAAATCCTTATTCCGTATTTACATGGATTCGCATCTTGGAATCGGTTCTACTACACTTCCAAACAAGTTTAGAATTGGTTCTACAAGACTTCCAAGTCTACTATGGGATCGTTCATACCAAGTCACAATGGTTAGTTGTGATCGGTCCTTCCAAGTCACATACATGGGTTCGGATTGGTTATACTAATCACTTGGATCGGTTCTACCTAAACATGGTACCTACTTGTGATCGGTCACTAGGATCGGTTACACCAATTACAAGGATCGGTCACACAACCATTTATGGTCGGTCACACCAATTACCAGAATCAGTCACACCAATTACAAGGATCAATCATACCATCTCATGGTGGTTACTTAGGATCGGATACACCAATTACCAGGGCCGGTCATACCAAATCATAAGTCTAGGTATTATGATCGGTTATACCAAGATACATAACCTGAGTTAAGATAGGTTCTACCAACTTACACATATTAGTCATCAAAGAATATGCAATGAATATCCGAACCAATAAACCTATTGATTTTCCTTTCGATTCATGAAACAAGTTCACGAACGTACTTCCTTTAAACAAATGTAAAAAATTGTTTTCGTAGGATGAAATCTTCACCATATACCCGTACATATAATCATAAAACTATATACAATATTATGTTAATGTCATATCTACGAAGTTCAAAAAATAAGCGTTATACTTCGTAGTCTAATTCCTTAATACTATGACCATACTATTATGATCATGTCTCTTCACTAGAGTATTGTATACAATATGTTCATTATATACAGCTTCGCATGTTACATTTTTAATATAGCATGACTTGAAAGATACGTTGGGAATGAAACAAGTTCAAGTCAATATAACTAACCTCAAGTGGAAGGATGATGTCGTCGTTGTAGTTAGTTACTTCTTCACATTTTTTAGGTCTTCGGAGTAATACTTGTATGTCTCAACATTCCTAGGACAACCTAAACGAAGTTGACTCTAGTATTTAATCAAGCGACTCTAGATGAGTTTTGATACTAAAATATGACAACCAAACTTGGCATACCAACTCTTGGTGAGTTCAACCAAGCTATGCTCTAACAAATTCTTAACAACAGAGTCAGAGGGATTGGTATTGCCACTAACTTTTATGAAGAAGTAATGGCTATTCTATTTGCAGGTGAATGGGCAGTTAAAAACAAGTTTCTACAGGTGGTCCGACTCCAAAGATTTTGTCTCTGGAAAAATTCCTTGGTTTGCAACTACCAGATGGAATGTTATTAGAAGCAAACTTACTCACATGGAATTCGTGCATAGCTTTAGGGAAATAAATTTCTCCGCTGACAAACTGACGAAGAGAGGAAGCAATCTGATGAGAGGGGTAGTAATTCATATAATACTATAACTACCTTCCTCACCAGCTTGGAAAGTCCTCATCTTGTGTACTATAGGTTTTGTTGAGTCTGTTGTGACTTTGTTTCTTTTTTTGGGTTCTCTTTTCTAGAGTTTCCCCTTTGTGGGAATTATATAATTGTCCCTCCTTTTCATGGGTTTCACAAATACCCTTATGAGACAATAAAAATACCCCTTTCTATCCAAAGCCCATCATGGGTCCATTAAGGATTATGCAACATTACAAATTTACCCTCATATTGATTAGGTTTTTAAAGAAAAACATTTTTCATTTTTCAGATCAATTTTTCATCTTCATCGTCTCCACCTCAACTCCAGCGCCACCTCCACTAATCCCGCCACCAGTTCTATCATCACCTATTATACTTCCCCCAAATCCACCACCACCACCAGTTCTATCACCACCACCTCCTAAAAAATCTATGTAGATCAATGAATCAACGGGAACTTGTGCAACTACCACCACCAGCTCCGTCGCCGCCATCGCCACTACCACGTCCTCCACCATTAACTGCAGATCTATCAATATAATTGATTTCGGTTTTGTCCCTGATGGATTAGTAATGTTTTCAAGAAAAATCACTCAGTTTTTTTTAAATTCAGATCTCAAAATTGAATCTGCACCACCATCATCTTCATTGAAACCACCAGCACTAACACCATCATCTGTATCTTCGACGCAATCACCATTAATTAACACCAGCACCATCAAATTCACCACCATCACCATCTCTATCTCGATCTCCACATATTTGTTTATTTTTCAGATCTGAGAAATTAGTGATATGGTATGAATATCGATTTTTTGAAGATAAATAGATGTGATTTAATACCAATCGACGTGAATATTAAATGGAAAGGTAAACAATCAATGTAATTTTTAAACCTTGTGATTTTGATTTTGATTCGGTGAAATCAATGATTTGTGTATGATTGTGTTTCAATTGTTTGCTGGTGATAATTTAGGTGATTTTGTGTTTATTTTTGGTGGTGTACTAGTGGTAGTGTATGTTGTTGTAGTGGTGGTGGTGGTGATTTGTGGCAGGTGTAGTTGTAGTGGTCTTTAGTTTTTATGGATCAATTTCTATTTGTTAACAGCATTTTCTTGGATTAGTATAGTCATACTTGTAGTTTACATGTTTGTTAAAAAAATTAGCTGAATTTGTGGTGCAATGGTATCATGACTGAGTCCACGTCAGATGATGCGTGTTCGACTCACGCCAAGTTCACTCATTCGGTTATGTCATTTTTTTGTGTCAAACTTTTGTTATTTCAGGCCAAAGATGGTTGTTGTAGAGTTTAGATTTTGCAATTTGATCGTCTAATGTCATTACTAACGATTTGGATTTGAGATTTTTGATTCACTGCTCTAGCACGAAAGGGCTTGACATGTTGAAGTTGATTCACTACAGTTTTTTTTTTTTTTTTTGCATCTTTTTTAGGTTTCATACTAGTTGGGTGTTTTTTTTTTATGATTTTTGGTTTTGACTTGTTATGTTTGTAATGACATACATTCTGATTTATTTTTATGAATGTTAGTCTTGTGTTTCTTAAGGATATGTCAGTTTGCAGGTTCCAGATTTATTGGTTTTTACAGGAAACAGACTCATATTGGAGTCAACTCTAACTGTTGATCCCTTTTTTGTGGATCAATTTCCACTGTTGATCCCACTTAATGGGATCAACTTCAATTGTTGATCCCCTTTAAAGGGATCAACTTTGGTTGTTGACGCTATAATCTGGAAACATTGTTCCTGGGTTCTATCTTTTTGTATCAACTTTGGTTGTTGACTCTATTCACTGGGATCAACTTTGATTGTTGACGCACAAAAAAAACTGGAATATGTATTAGTAAAGTTATTTTTGAACTTTTAATTTTTGGATCAATTTAGGTTGTTGACACCTAATTTTGATGGCGGCGGTGGTAGCGGCGGCGGTGGCGGAAGCAACGGTGGCGGCGACGGTGGCGGCAACAACGATGATTTCAACAATAATGGTGCTGGAGGTGATGGCGAAATATTAGTGGCGGTGGTGGAATATTAATGGTGCAAGTGGTGGTGGGTGTGGCAGCGGTGTTGGCGGCAGCTCTGGCGGTGGTGGAATGGTGGTGGTGGTAATGGCTGTGAAATAAGGAAAAAATTGTTAATGGATAAGGTTCGTAAATAAAAATAATTATTAGTGAGGGTATTAAGGTAATCTATTTTTTAATGGATAAGGTTTTTAAATTGTAGGGATATTTTTATTGTTGTATAAGGGTACATTTGTTGGGTGTCAAAACTAGGGGTATTTAAATAGGGAAAAATACGGTTTAGTCCAAAATCCCATCCAAATATACTGGTTAGTCGTAACCCATTCAACTAGGTACAAATTAGTCTTTTTTTATGGAAAATACACAAATAACCTTCATGGTTTACAATTTAATCCAAATATTTACAATTTAATCCAAAGTGACTCATGAGTCAGCAATTTTAAATAAAATAAAATAATAAAAACAATTTATCTTTTGAACCGTTTGTCCAAAATTCACGAACTTTATATATTCGGAAAGCTCTTTCCGAGAGCTAAAAAAAGAGTACCCATATGATTATAAAATTTTCATTTTTTTTAACTTACACTGGTGTAGATTTATATACACATCTGCAAAAATCCAGAAAATCCAATATCAATGATAGCCAGACTGCCACTCTAGTCTATACAGACCGACACAAATATCAACCACGCCAAGCTCTAGTTAGATAAAAGCCCGATTTGAAGAAGTTGGTTTAGCAGTCAACCTGTATCGAGGATAAAACGATAAAACATAAGAAATCGCGTGCTGGAAAAAAAGGGATTAATCTTTCACCAACAACCATATAAGAAACAAAGCAAGAAAAAAATCAAAAAGAAGGGATTAACCTATAATATGAACAAGCAGGGATTAACTTTAAATAAATGACCATTGATATCTTATTTAGACTGCTACCTAAATCAAAATATAGACAATCCCCCAATAAGAATAAAAAACCTCAAATTAACACAGATCATAATGCCAAAATCCGTATACGATGTCAATTATGTGCACAGTAACAATTCAAAAACAAATGTGTACAAACTGGAAACACAAGCATATGCTTATCAAATCAATTTGTTTCTAATGTGAAGCAATTTGTACACCCTAGTTACTTGCGCAAGAATAAGTTTACGGAGTCATTTTTTTCACATGTGCACTAGATTGTACACCCTAGTTATAGTTTATACAATTACTTTGTGATTGTTTAGAAAATCCTTAAAAATCATGTGCACCAGATTGTATACAACAATGTACACTTATATTTTAGGTGTACTAATATATACACATGTAATTTATGTAAACCAATAGTCAGTGACTCATAGCATCAGTGATTCGACATCCAAGAAATGAAAAAAGATTGTTCACTCAAATTTAATTAAAAGTCCTAGAGTGGGCTAATATGTACACATGTAATTTCTGTCACATGTATACTCATATTATAGGTGTACCAATATGTACACATGTAATTTTATTAAAATGTATCAAATCTTTACCAGTAGACAACTAATTTTGAGTTTAAAGTCCTTGACTAAGAGTACTATTAGATAGTAGACATTGTTAGAGGTTGGTTATGTAACTTAAACTACAACTTCCACTCCTTGGTCAAATTTAATAACTAGTTGAAACTTTATACAGTACTCAAAAAGATATGGCATGAACAAAAAGATAAGACCTCATGCAAATCTTGGAGGAGACCGAAGTCTGGTTGGTTAAAATTCAACAACATATCAATATAAACATGTAAAATGTCATATATCTTCACATAAATGAAAAGTTGTTTAATAAGGATGTTTTTACCTAATTTTCCCAGAAGTCACAACCCCGAGCATCTTCACAAGGATTTGATTATACTCTGGCCTTGATGTCTGCATTCCGATTAATACAAAAACACACATAAGAAACTGAATGATTCAATGCGTATCGTACAAATGCATATTCAGGAATGTAATGGCAGTCAACTTACGTATAGTGGCGCACACCCCGTTACATTCTTGAGTTATATAACTAACAAATGACGCTTCAAAAGAATGCATCATGAGATGTACAACTATGTGCACACTAAAAATTAACATGTGTACTTATGTACACATTAAGAAAACAAGTGTACAACTATGTACACACGAAAAATCAACATGTGTACAATTATGTACACATTAAAAAATCAACATATGTACAACTTTGTGTAAATTAACAATTCAATAACAAAAATGTGCACAAACTGGTGTACAAGAAAATGAATCCCCTGCTCTCAAGAAACCATAAACAAAACATCGAAGCGAGAAAAAAATTACTTGGAAATGAACTTAATATATAACCCCTGGAAATATGTGTCCAATTTCTTAAATTAGTTTTGGATCCAAAATTATGCACAAACCAACCATGATAGAGATCCCGGAACCCTATACATTACCCTGTAATACAAAATGAATAAACAATGCACATAAAAATGCATTACATATAACTGGTGTACAAGCATATACACCTGGTATAACAAGCACAAAAAAAAAATAGTTCACTTTTAGGATTAAGCATAGTCGTTAAAAAAACTACATTGTTGTTGAAAGAACAACAAGCAATCAGATGATTAAAAAATGATAAGAAAGAAACAATGATCATGGGATGTCATGCCATGGTGTTTATACCTTTATTTAATACTTTTACCGAAGTAGCTTCTTTTCTGTTTCTAAGAACCCCGCAGCTTTGTCTAATATATTTTGCCGAAGTAGAATCAAGCTTCTCTACGGAAGATTTAACTGACAAACTGCGGCTTTGTCTCTCGACCTGAGTGAGCACCTGCTGAAAACATACGGGAAATGAAATAAAATTATAATGATTATCCAGCTAGGAAAGTACGAAAATACTTCACTGCACACAATAATTTTATTAAATTCTAAGAATTGGTAAACAAATTCTTGAACTAGTCATCTTAAAATGTATTACCTGGATCAGTGTGGTGATTCCTCGAGTCAGGAAAAAAATACACATTTGTTCTGTATACACAAGTCTAAAT
The DNA here is from genome assembly GCF_003573695.1 of Papaver somniferum. Classification (NCBI taxonomy): domain Eukaryota; kingdom Viridiplantae; phylum Streptophyta; class Magnoliopsida; order Ranunculales; family Papaveraceae; genus Papaver; species Papaver somniferum. Next base: position 101,898,588 of record NC_039367.1, on the reverse strand, counting down.
GCAAATTCTAATTTGATAGTTTCAGGTTCATGCACGAACTAGTGTACTTAAAAGTACATTGCGTACAATTGGTGCACAAATAAGTACACCGGTATAATAAAAGCAATAGACATGTGGTATAACAAAAGCAATGGACAGTGCACAAAGGTTCTGACAGATAATCTTCACATATTTTACAAGGAAATGAATAAGTGGTTAGAGAGGCTACATGTGAAGAATTCACCTTGCCAACTTTACTATTGTGAGATGCAATTCGTTTTGTTACTGCCGATATTGTTATCTATAAAAATAAAATGTAAGAAATCATACCACTAGTCCCCTGGATACTCAGATCATATGTACTCTATTTTGAAATGTTAACAATGATTTAGTTGGGAGTAGATATTTTTGAGGAACAAATTGAGTATATTACCTCTTCATCGCGCTCACCAATTAGCTCAAGTGCTGCAAAGTGTCTTCGTTTAAGGGCTTCAAGCTCCGTTCTTAAACCAGTTAGAGTAGCAGCCTCTGATTTTAACTTTTTAACCTGCACATCATCAGAGAGTATATTGTTACATGATATCACAAGGGGAAGCATGTCTGAAGTCGAAATGTGCATGTATTAACCTTTGCTGTCATTTTGACGAACTCTTCGGCAAGAGAGTCGCGAATAGATTCCAAGGATGCTTGGAAGAGTATATGGTATAGAATTTGATGGATGGAGGTCGACAAAAAGATCATATCTCATAAATTTTATCTTGCATCGAAAAGTAGTTTCCTAATTATATAATTTCTATACGTAAATTACATAACTTAAATAAAATCTCATTGAACTATTCTAAGCATCTATGGTACACCACGGAAAAATATTAATAAGAAATTAAGAAACGGCGGCAAGCAAGAGCTAGTATGTTGTGAAAGTGTGAATCTTATTATGAGATAATCAACAACCTCCCCTGAATGCTACCAAGAAACTAGCCCAGTTCATGAGCTAAAAGAACAAAAATTAAATTCTTTTACGAACTAACATAGTTGTCACCCCAAGTATCTAACGAGAATGTTGGATATTTCGTTGATGAAAAGATGGGTTATATAGAGAATTCCATAACTTTGGGTTACAAAAGATTGACCTACCACTACTATAAGTTTTTGAACTGATCCAATAACCAAGCTGGCTTGGTTAAATACATTTCTCACCATCTGCAAATTAGAACAAAATTGACACTCATATGGTACAAAAGCATTATAAGTACAAAATCTCATTAGGACAAACCAGTATTGTGTAAACCAACCTCATTCATTTTATTATGTTTCTTAAAGATTGACAATAATAATGACCAACGGTGCTTCAGTAATCCTAACAAAAAGTTTTAAACCAAAACCAGTTAAATGTGGAACTGCAACAAAAAAAAAACACAGACTCCCTCATTTGATTAAATCATAATATTTCATGTAACCTAGAATTCATACTAATTTTTTAATTCATTTAAAACACCCTGAAAATTTTCTTATTAGAACCGACCTTGAATCGGTTCCCGCTTACACTTAATTCTCTTTAAGTCCAAATTTTCCACTGGTACCATAACTTTCTTCTTCCCCGTTCTGATAAATACAAAAAGACTACAGAAAAATTAGAATTTAACACTACACAAGCCTTTCAAACATCTAAGGAAACAAAGCGGAAATCATCTAAAGATATATAGTAAGAACTTGCTCATACAAAATGATCATGGCAATTTCGCATAATGTGCAAGTGTAATCACAAATTCATAATATAATAATAACTAACCCTAGTTCAGAGAGATTTAGTGATTCAACTAATTGATAAAACATCAAATACTTACCACAACTGACAACTGTATACCTTGATATTGGGAAAGTAGCCTTTTTGTATTACTTTTGCATGGAATTCTTAGGAGAATTTTGGAACTTTTCCATATTTCATTTAGAAATAAGTTCAATTTGTGCATCATCATCGTTAAAACTAAAGACATCAACTCTTTTTTCTCAGACGACGGTGATGATTTCTTCTTCATCGCCTTTGAAAAGACCAAATCAATAAGAAAACCCTAGTTTTAACGATTGAAGCGACTGTGGAGTAATTTTTCTGCGGATAAAAAAGATCGCAGGAAGGGAAAATTGATTGGAAAAAGAAGAGGGACGAGTCTTTTTTATTTTATTTTTTGACACGATCAGCGCGAAAAATTGAACCCGCAACCTATAGGTTGAGAGTCCAACCCCTGGCCAAGTGGGCTAATTCCGATTGGTTTACGAGAGTTGATCGATACATGCAAAGTAGTAAATGAGATCAGGTTATTTTAGTCATCAACAAAATTCAATTTGGACTGAATCGTTAAGATTTGGACTAACTCGTTCATCATTTGGTTAATTAGGACTAACCGGTACCAACCCGTTCATCATTTGATAAATTAGGACTAACCGGTACCAGGCCTGCAGGCCTAAAAGGGTAGGACTAGAACGTCTAAAGCCCAATAACTTTGGGACTAAACGCCAATTTCTACAAATAATGTACCCTTCCCCTTTTTAGTTTTTGCTTTGAGTTTGTACCCTTCCCCTTTTTAGCTTTTGCTTTGAGTTTTGAAGCACTTTGTGCTTTTTGTATAAACTTCTGACTCTTTTTGGTTTTAATGCAAATTCGATTAAGCAACAAAAAAACATAAAAAAATATGAGACATGATGCCACAATTCCATACAACTAGAACCCTTTCATGATATTGTTGAAAACTAGATTTAAATTGAGTTCACAAGTGTCGTTATTAACAATAACTGAAATTCCATAAGGTTTAAACTGATCGATGTTCTGAATGCTCTATAACGCTTTCTTAAAGGTCTCAATTTCTGCAGCCTACTTACAAACTAATTGGCCGGTTTGGTCACAGATGCATGCGACATTGTTGTGGACTGACCAACCAAGAAGATGTTTCTGCCCTCTTTAGAGTTTTGCTGTAAGTACAGCATTCTGAATTGTTTGTTTCGAAGAGCCATTTTCTTTAAGGTCCACCAACTCACAAGTACTAGGTGGGACATCCACTGCTGGAGAACGGTTGAAGAATCCATGTGGCTGCAACATAAAAGGTGATTGTGAGATTCCACATAATTATCACAGACGAACCTTCAGTTTAAAATGAGATGTTTATGCAAATATTCGGTGCCATTAATAGGTAACTATGCCTTAATATTATAGTTTAAAGGCCTACCATAGCCAAACTGATGAGGTGAAGAGGTGGAAATACCTGAAGCATGAAACCGATGTGCTCCACGGGCATGACAGGCCAATCCTCCAGTCGAGGGATGTGTGTAATTCCAAACACATACCTACAATGGTATAGCAAAAGCAATAAGTGATACCAAAACACCATGCAGAAACAACAGTCTTTCCACGTCATGAATATTTTCAGCACAAAGAATCAACTTGGAATTCTGTATCATGTTATTTAAATTGAAGTGGTTATCAAAATTAAGTATAGAAGCTAACAAATGGATTTCAGAATTGAACGTAACTAATGATCCTTTCCTCTATTCTAGTAGAGGACAAACTCTTGTTAGTCTCCTGATTTGCATTCAACAAATTTGTCTTAATGACTAAAAGAAAGGTGAAGCTAACCAGAGAACAATGTCAGTTTCTTCAAGGGAACGGTTCTGCTTAATCCATGTTCCCAGACCCTCACCAGCACGTGGGTTTTGATTAGGGAACTCTCCTCCAGGATACATCTCACCTGGTGCATAGGATGTAACCCATAGATTGTGCTGCAAGAAAGTAGCTCTTCTCAAGAACTTTGCCTCTGCACCAGCTAATGGCAAACAATTCGAGCCAGGTACGAGCTTGTACCCTGTAAGTTGTCCAGTCCGGTTAACAGATCTTGTATTCCTGATCTGGAAAAGTAAAATGGTACAATGTAAAGCGAACCTAACTACAACTGTCGACCCATGTGAATTAAAGAAAAAATGCGTGCTTTCAATTAAAGGGAAAAAGAGATAAAAAGAAAATAAATACATAAATAAAAGGGAAGCCTATAATGATATGGAAACTTGGTCAATCAGAGAAAGAATGTCTTACAATCCAATGGCGAGCTGAGAGAGGATTGCAATCACGCATTGCCTGCTGTTCTGTTCTGAGAAGTTCCTCTTCAGCATAAAATGCATTGTTGTGTACATTATTCTGCCCTGGTTCTTCAACTTTAACGTTCACTTCTACGACCTACAAAGTTAGAATCTCTATCGTTATCAAAAACACTGCAACTATAAGAGAATTCGAGAATTGTGAAACAAGTCGCAAGAGTAGAAAACATCAAAACCCTAATGGATTACCAAATATTCAGACAAAAATTTTCAAACCACGAAACATTCATCATTACCTGGTTATGCTTTTCACCAGGTTTGCAGTCGACTGCCATATCCATACGAGCTACAAAAAAGTGCTGGTGCACTGGAGCATATAATCCTGGTGCAATGGTCGTACCATATTTTCTGAATTCCCCAGGCTGCAAAGCTCCTAAGCTAAGAATTCCAGTAAGCTTGACTTCAGCTTCAATTTTTCCATCCTGTAATGTAACAAAGGAATAATATAAGGATCCGGCAACTAATGTAGAATATGTATTCCAAGAAAAGAGCATCAACTTGGAAAAGGAAAAAGAAATGGCAACCAGCACCAACTGAAGAAAGATGCATGCAGAAGTAGCTAAATAATTGAGGTTGTACAAATGAATGCATCCTTAAGAGGCTACAGCTGCACAAACTCATCTAATTCAAAATCAGCTATCATAACCCCAAGGTAAACAATGTTCCTGATAAAAACTATTTCAATTTCGAGCAAATTCTGCCTATGCTTACGGAAAAAACACAAGAAAAAGTTAAACTGACCTGATAGAAGTGCCAGAAGAACCCATACTCATAATTAGCCACAGTACATATAAAGGATACTGTCAGACGTCTGGACCTCCGAACTTCAGCTAACCCTGTTCTCCAGTCCTGATGCTTCCATAAAATACCATGATCCTCTTCATGCAAACATACGCAGTTTTCAATTGTCTCAACACCTCCACTGAAGTTTGTAAAGTGGGCATCGAAATATTTGATATACCCTAAGCAATCACACCCCTACAATGCAAACTCGTCTTATATTATCTATACAAACATTGTTATCTTAAAATTGCTGTAGGATATAAACTGGCAATTGCAGTATAGAGAGTAAGCAAATTCACCTTTTTAAGGGAATGTGCATTTTTACCAAGGCCATCTTCCCCGGCATCAAATGCATTCTTCCTATAATGGGGTTCATTAGGATCTCCATAAGGTACCACCATCTCGACGAAACTCAACCTGTGGGCAACAGCTCTGCGACCACGACTACCATCAATATATGCAACAGAATGGATCACAAGACCTTCCCTTGGTGTGAAACCAATGCGAAAATTCCACTGCCAGCAGAAATAGATAAAGACAATTTCGACTCAGTGGATCATTCTAATAGCTTCAGAAACATAGATCTCTTAGCAAGAAAATAACAACGAAACACCTTGCTGTTACTGAGCACAGAACCAAGACTTCAACCGATTAGCAGAATAAGATATTAAGTACCTTTTGCCATTCTATAAAGTGTCCGCTGACCCGAAAGCTTGGACCTTCAGGCTGGATAATCTGTAGAGGCTTCACATCGCTTCTATCAACTCCTCCTCGAGTTTCTCCAGCAGTATAGTTTCTCAACGGATCGGCAGGAGGTAAGGGAACGAGTTTACGGTCTTCAAACTCAAGTATTACCATATTCTGCATATCAACAACTAGATGAATGCCTTCCACTGGGCGAGCATATCCATTTTCCATGGGGCAGTCACTCTCCGTTCTGCAAAAAATAAGTGGTTTGGCAAGTCTGTGGCTAGGTGCATCATGTTCACTATGATATCCAACACACCTGTAAAGGGAAACATAGATGTAAGATAAATAAATAAATGCATCTTTGAATGGGAAAGTAGTTAGCAAATAAACTAACCAGGCATCAACCATCACAAGATCCATATCTTCGATACCCCTCTTTTTCATTGCCTCCCGAAATGGAGGATAATCCTTAACAATAGCTTCACATTCAGCATATTCCTCCGCATCCTGCAATTGCAAATGAGAGAGAACCGACATTTAGATTCGGAAAATGACTTAAAGAGGAAAAAAGGTTCGTCTCTTTGAAAGCATATAAGGAACCATTTTGACACTAGTGTCTCTACTCCAAACCCTTTAAAGTTAGCGTGACATGGTGCATGAGTCATGACCATCATTACCACACAGATCTGCCTACTATAAAATGCAAAGAACTTACCATGGGGGGCTGAACATCTGGAACCACTTCTGAGGAGATGACTCTTCCCCTATGATGACCACCACGAGTTGCAGCATGTACTTCAGTTAGCTCAACAATCCATACACTTGTCTCATTAGACCGTTTGTTGTAAACAACAAGTCTAGCCCTCCTCGGGGGAAGTTTACTAGGAATAAAAGGTCCACCTTTTGTTTTGGGAAGTAAAGATGGCTGAAAAGGAGGAAAGAAATATGCATCTGCTAATGCAACAACTTGTTTATCTGGTTCCAACAAGACCACTTCAACAAACCGCATACTATCTCTAACCTGTAAACAGAATAAAATATATTCATGAATCTCACCAATGGAAATCAAAACATGTACACAACATACAATGCGCAGCAGACACCCTTGGCAGCATAATATCAATCAAAATTAACTGCAAAAACTATATAACAAAGGCATATCCTCACCTCAGGAGTGGCTCCAGCAGCTCTAACAGTCCCCACTGCTACTGAAATTTCAGCACCTGATAAAGGATCCAATGGGTGACTACTTTGAGCCCTCATCATGATCTGAATACCTGTGCAGCAATCACGAGTTCACAACCAAAACACTAAATCACAAAACCACCATAATCATATCAATTCTACTATATCACAAGCAAGACAGAGCTTATCAACAAGTAACCAAATACAAATGGCTCCAGCTAACAACAATGCACACCTCATCCAAACAGAACAGGGAACACCTGATTAATGGTTGAGAAGCAAAATACAGATCACAAGAGTTCAATCAACAAACAAACACTTCCACCAAACAAACTTCTACAAATACTCACAAGCAAGAATAGCAAACACCTTCGCGATCAATGTTTTAAGTATGACAACTAGTAAATGTTATAACAAAATCAAAACCTAGTTTGGACAAAATTGTACGTAACCAACTGATTTCACCCATGGAAGAATGATTCACATCCAAAATTCAAATTTCAGGATCTCATATTTTGTTTACTGGATCAATCAAACTTCCAATAATAGTATAATACTAACTAAGCAAAAAACAAAAAATCATCATGAAAATATTAAATGGAAACTTCTTTATGAGATCAATCAAGAAATCAAGACATGAGTCGAATCAGGAAACCAAAAAAATGAAAGAACTGTATACCTTTGGTGGAAGTATTAGTTGAAGTTTCAGGAAGGGAATCAACAGAACGAATTACAGTCTCCATAGTAGTTGAAACAGAAGGTCTGCTGTTTTTCTTTGGATCATTGGTATTAGGTACTTCAACAACAGAAGCAGATGAAGTTATCTCTCTTTGAATGGAACCACCATTTTTACAGCAAAACGAAGAAGATGGCGTCGTTTCTTTCTTAATTGTGGCCATTGTAATGGATTCTTAACAACACCGATTCCACCGTGATAACAATTCTCAGTGCAATCAACTAATGACATACAGCAATTCTCAACACACTTTTTTTATAGAGCAAAAACTTCCACCCAAATTTCTCTTAGAAATGAATCGAATGGAGAAAATCTAGAAAGGAAATTTTAGACCGAAAATTAGGGTTTCTATAAATGATCAAGAGAGAGACGGAAAGGTGTCTTTGTTCAATGTCGAAAGGGAGAATTGTATTTGACGTGATTTTCTTGAACTGGTTATATATATAGGCGTGCGATGAAGACCTTTGTTTGGTTATCACCTTCTTTATGTGATATACGGGACTTGTACAGACTTCAGGTTATATTATGCACTATTACAAAATTTGAAATATACTCCTGATTGATATAGGGGAGACCTTTTTTTTGTTTTCATTTTAGTGCGGAAGAATTTTGAATTCAGAAAATTGATAGATCAGTTAATATAACTATTTTCTCTAATTTTATGGTCCTCGGATTATAACACCAAACGTGTCAGTATTCATACACAAAAAACCCATCAAAACAAAAGTAATACAAAAACCCCATCAAAACAAAAATAATACAAAAAACCCATCAAAATAAAAATAACACAAAAATCCCAAAAAATTTGATGAAACCAATTTTAGTTTCATCATAAAATCTGATGAAACGAATTTTGGTTTCATCATAAAATTTGATGAAACCAATTTTGAAATTTGGAGTTTTTGTATCAATTTTTAAAAATTTGGGATTTTCGTATCAATTTTGTTTAAGATAGAGTTTTAATGGATCCCAACATTTTGTCACCTTGGATTTTTATGACTAGTTTTGATAATTTTATCACTTTAAAATCCTAAAATTGCATATATTAAATATAACGTCGTATTTTCTGAATAAAAATCTAATTCAAGGGTGCCCAAAATTAAACAGGTCTCTCTTGGGAGTATGTACATACTACATAGTACTATCTTTCTCGTGATGTATGATGTTGCTGATTTTTATCGGGAATTGTTGTTGAGGTGTTGTACTGTAATGTGTTTGATTAAAGAACGTGGAGAAGGTTAATAATTTAGAACTTAGGTTTATTGGGGAGATGGGATAAGGACTACACAAGTAGTTTGGTTGAGATTGAAACTATTATTTTAATTATTTTTCGATGGCTCGGGATAATACTAACTTATTTTATTGATACCCACCTACTTGTTGAGATTTATTATTTTTTGTTCTCTTTTTGAGTACATATACATAGAGAGTAATGTTAGGTCCACCTCCACCGCACATGATATAGAAAGAATAACTCTACATGTTCCACACTACCATCCCAATGCTAAGTACGCTATGGGACGGTCAGATTATGTTTCGGTGCATTTTTCGGTGAAAAGTCACGGTGCATGTAGCACCACTGGTATAGAAAACGGCGTTGCTGATTATTATAATGGGACATGGGATATTTGAACGTAACCCAATATTGATTCAAGAGAACGACCGGTGTGTGCATATGTGGTGTACATTGGCAAGGCTAGTTTTTCTCATAATGAAAATCTTGAATTTCTTGTCTTCATGCCAACTCGATCAAAGTCGGAATTTCTCCATCGACTGCGCCATTGAAAAAGGGAGAGTTGGCGGAAGGAACATGAGGAATGTTACGGTTTGAAAGATTGTGATTGGAATTAGGAATTATGGAATCTGACCTAAGAGAGATCATTTTTGAGGGAGTGAGTTTGCAACGAGAGATCAATCTCTCACCGTGATCGTCAATTTGTTCCCGGGTCTCGAAATCTCAAATGTGTATAGAGAAAACTACATCGTAACACGACTTATGTCTCAATATAGGAGATATAGTAGAAATAGACTTTCCAAGTGATAGATGAGTTTAAGTCTCCACATACCTTTTGTCGATGAAGTTCCATAAGCTCTCCTTAGTAGTTCTTCGTCTTCAAGTGATGAGCGTCGTGAAGTCTAAGCTCAACTACACAAACTATGTCCTAGTCCGAGACATCTATAAATAGGCTAGAAATCAAGACTTATAGTTTTGATCACTAACATTGACAAACATGCTTGAGATAGCAACGCATGCGAGTTCGACCGATCAGTGCTCTAACACAAGCGCCATCGTGTACACCGGCGAGCCTACTAATTCCTAGGCTAATTGGTATCTCTCCAACTCGCAAGCAGAGCCACTAAACGTTTACCAAAACAGTTAGCTACACGAGTTATAAAACCCTAATTTCTATTAAGCGGCATTACATTACTGCCACAAAACGATCTTGGTCGCTCAACTTCGTCGGCTGGATTGACCGGCCTGGCTTCAACCTTAACCAATGTGCAAGGAGAGAATACGGTTTTTATAAAACCTAAATCAAATCAACGGCGGCCATTAACTGCCGCAAATCATCTCGGCCGCTCAACTTCGCCAGATGAATTGGCCGGCCTAACTCCTATTTTTGGTAGCCAACAAGATGTGCCCATGATCAACGACCACTCCCCTTCCATGAGCCGCGATCGGCCAAGCCACGGCCCCCCCATATGGCTCCCAAATGATCGTTCAAAAGGGGATGGTCGAGCTGCTTACATGAATTTTAAGGCAGCCATTAACTGTCACAAATCATCTCGGTCATCCAACTTCGCCAGCCAAATTGACCGGCCTAGATTAAATCTTAGGCGACCAATAAGATGTCACCATAGTCGCCAGCCATCACTCTCCTATGGAGACCGACCGGCCTGCCTTTGGGACGCGTGAATTTCTCCTGGCAGCTTCCTGAAAATGGTTGGTCATGCTCCTTTAAAGACATTAAGCTCCGCGACTAATTTAAGCGAACTTTTATACAACGATGATTTACATGCATAGATTATTTTGATATGCTTGCTTAAAAGCGATGCTTTAATGCATCTAATACGTACGATATTTTACGAATATCGGCTTCACAAATAACTCAGTTATTTTACCTATTAGCATTACATGTTATTCTTTGCAGCAAGTCTCATGACTTGGATCGTCACACATGACTACCCGCCACCTAGCTTGCGCGTGTTTGGTCAGAATAATTAGGCAAGACCCAGCAACTTGCTACATACTTTTTATAAAATACTCGAGACATCAAACGTGTCACAAACTGGAGGATGTTCATCAGGGTATTGGTCTGGCAGTTTACAGCGTGTGGCGTGCAACACGCCCGTTATGAGAAAGTGTCAGGAAAGGCGGACAGTTAGTGGCAACAGAGGAGTAGTGGGTGTAAACTGGCTCGTCTTCCCTCATAATAAGACGTGGTTTTCTACAATTTCACACGACCCCACTTCTCCATCACTCAACTACTCCCACTTCTTATGAGATCAGGGTGCGTGCAACTATGACTGGTATAAATAGGTTTCGACCTATTTCAACCAACAACGGAGTTTTGGTTAACAACATAAGTATCCAGAAAACACCAAAGATCTAATAGCTTACATTCTGCAAGCCAGTTCCACATTCTGATACAAGTCATAAAACAGCCACACCTTCGTAATTCAACATTCTGATCTCAACACCTTCTTCGCTTTCCTCCCTAAGATCAACCCTTCTCCTGCACTTTATGACTGAATAGAATCTGAAACGGCCATTTCTTGGTTTAGGCCATAGTCTTACAGATTGATCTCTCGAATCTTAAAGTACTCCTGTGCAATACATTTGTTTAAGGTTTGAATTCGTTTCTTATCAACACACCCAAATTTACCAAAAACAGCAGAATCAGTTTTTACCCCAAAACAACTGGCGACCACAGTGGGAGATTAATCACTCGGTTGCAGAAAATCATTTTTCCAATTTCACTTTCAATTTCCTAAATTTCTCAAGATGGTTTATCTTAGGAATGGTTCATAAACCCTCAATCCCAATTTTACTTCTCATAGCACTGACAATACTTCACATGTTATTCCTGAATCCGTTCTTTCATTTAAAATCCTTGTCGAGGCTATGGAGTCTCAATATTTAACAACTATTCACGATTTGATGAAAATCCTGAATGATATTGTCAGGGATCAAGATATTATTGTCAAGACGCAAGACGAAGTATTTACGCTTTTGAAAGTCCACACGGATCAACTATCAAAGGGACCGACACGTATTCATTCTAGAGGAAACACCATCAACAATTCATTTTGGATCAATACTGATGGTAGTAGTCCTTCTTCCAAGATTCATATTCCTATTCCTGGTGAGGAAGATGAAGCCTATGGTCACGTTGAATGGAAAGGTATCCACCAACCTAACTTGTCCGCTCATGAAGATCAAGAGACGTTTCATCAAACTCAGAAAGAAGACTCGTGGGATTTATCGCGTTCTCATCAGAGCCCTCACAATGAAAAGGTTATTTTATTATGTGCGTCCTTCCTGGAAAATATCAATTCCCATATTGCATCAGAAGCTGCTAAGAGATCCACTGCTTTATTCAGTCGATCCGAACTGTTCCAGAGTGAAGAAGCCCGTAAAGATGTTCAGGAAAGCAGTCGTTCTTCAAATAAAAAATCCAACCTCCAGTCAATTTCTAGTAAAGGAAGAAATATAAAATCTCCAGCAGTGGAACAACAACGCAAACGTGCGGCACCAGCGCATCAAACGGATCCACCCCGGAAGGCCGCGGCTAAGACTTCTGCGCAACAACAAGAAACCGGAGATGCTGCTCCGAACTTCCCGTTCCCGATCGAGGAAGTAATTGAACTCCTAGAAATATGGATCAAGATGATGCCATCAAACTACCTCCTATCAAGCGCCCACCAACTGAGGAAGAAATGACAAATCCCAAATATTGTTGTTACCACATGATCGCCAATCATCCAACCAATGAATGCAACAAATTAAAGTGCATTTTCAAAGAAAAGGTAGATGCAGGGGAACTTCAATTAGGCACTGAAAGAGTTCCCAGAGACCATCTTCCCATTAGGAGCTGCATGATTTCTGGGGACTCCATCCACAAAACCGTACAGTCTATGATGGAGCATTTATGTGAGATTCTGTATTTCTCCAAGACACAACGTCAAAATATATTTGCATCCCTCAACCATGTTGTATCAGGAAATCGGTTGTTTCCAGCTAGGGAAGCCGCTTCCAAACCCCAACCTCTCCTGGAAAGAACGACTGGTAGATGTAATCGGGGACTCATAGCCACTGCTCACTTGAAGGATGTCGATTTCGACAGCACACTGATTCACGTGGCCTCTGACTTCAACATTTTCATCGTCAAGACTCTGAGAGCTGCAAGGATTTCAAAGAAGGAAGTCGTTCACTATCCAACCGTAATAAAAAACTCAGAAGGAGAGTCTAGAGACACTTACGGGTACATCAATCTCGAAATCAAGGTGGGAGGTGCTATAACAAACGCCAAATTTCATATAGTTAAAGAGTACCCGAATTATGATATGGTCATGGGGCGCTCATGGATACACGACAACAAGGCGAAGCTAGGATTATGTCCTTTACCAGTGTCTATACTTGAAAGGGTCTCCAACAAGCCATCCATTCCTGAAGACTATTTGTTGCCATATGAACAACGAATGTGACGCAGCTGCCTGAAGAGAGCGCATCAACATTTGTTCGCAGATTCCGGACACAAGTAAGTCTTCTTGAACAACCCTTTTTACAACCAATCACTAGGAGATGTGAATGGGATGCTGGTCTTTTTAAGTTTTTTATCAAGAGTTTAGAAGCTGCCACAGTCAAAGATGTGGAATCTAAGAGTCAAGTAACGGTGCAACATCCGAACCCGTTTCAAGTTGGAGATATGGTAGAAGTTATTTTGGGAGGTTACTGCAAGCTCATCAATGCCGACAAGATATAAGGCGTAGTAATACACACCCGATGGCTCAAACCCTTCAATACCGAAGGTGTCACGCCGCCCTTTCCTCCAACATTCCTTTTAGTGTTTCCTCTAGCAATTTCTATTTTCATGCAATATTTGTAATTCCTCCAAAATCATTGCATTGCTTGCATTCATAATTAGGGTTTCAATTTTTCAGTTAATTGAATCATCATTTCCCTTTTAGAAATCTCTTTACTCCTGAATCATTACCCATTGGTTCAAAACCAGAAAAAATAAAACAATGAAAGAGACATCTCATATCTTTCAAAAAGTACCGAAGATGGGAATACATAAAGGAAAAGAAAGAGCAAGATGACCAAAGGAAATTATCAAGCAGACAATACATTCTTCTTAGAGAAAGCGTCCCTCATGCAGCCTGCTTCAACGACGAAACGACCTCTCAGTCACCACCTCATTGTGCCTAGACCCGGAAAGAAATTTCACCATCTGGAATTTTCAGGTTTTGAAAAATCCCTTCATGGAATCAAGAAGCAGCGAGCTTGCGCATGTGGTACTCCCAGATTGCAACTACTTCTTCAGACGTGTCCAATCACGTCACGCGCAATATTAATTGAAAGTAGAGCCTCGACACCTAACAAATACGGCTCTGGGATTTCTTGTTTACGGAAGCACAACACATGTGATATAAAAAGGTGATATCAAATGGAAGTTACAGGTTCGTGGCCGAATCCTCAATCTTCATCATTGCGTCCCCTACTTCAAGCTGTTGTTATTAGAGTTACATATGATAAATATCATCATGGAAGTGGTATCCGGTCACATGAAAGGAAAACACATCACCACTTATGTGCGTCGCCTTTCCATCTGCTACATCACTTTTTAGATTTCCAATTTCCTATGAAAAGGGTGCATGGGCTGCCCAAAGTTTGGATACAATACAGATCTATCAAGTGCGACTACCGCCCATTGATCAACAAGGGAGTATTATTATCAACTGAAGAAAGTTGCTGCCATAACCTTCTCCGATTAACTTGGAAACAACTAGCATGAACAAAGGATATGAAAGCACCCTCTGTCTCGATAGCAATAGCTTGTCTACTAGAATTAACAACCACCGGAGTAGCCATATCAATGGACCAAAAAATCCAAATATTTCCTTTAGATGAACCAACTGAATGATGAATAACTTGTTTTTTATAACCATCAGCATATAAACCTTGCAAGAAATTAAGAGTACAATGAACCTTAGGCTCAGCAAGACAAAAAATATCAGGCTTGAAATCCTTAAGTAACTCTTTCAATTTGCACCGTGACTCATCACGAGCAGAACCATTAATGTTCCAAAAAAGAACACGCATTATAAACTAGAGTTGGAGGAGTTATTAACCAGATGTGAAGAAGCACCAGCATTCAAACCTGGTGAATTTCCTCTTAAAACACGGTTATTTAAATTGGATGCGTCAGTTTCCAAGTCTGGCAAGGATTCCGAAACTGCGTTTTGTATAGCTAATCTACCTGCTGATGAGTTATTAACCATCTGATGTAACGAAATCATCCTTGCCCTCTTAATTTCCAGTCCATCTCTAAATTGCGCATCACTAGAGATTTCCACAACTGTAGCTGAATTGAGAACATCAAATTTATTATTCGTCGGGACTAATTCACCAGCTAATAATTGATCACAAAGAGGAGTTGAAAGGGAAACAAGAGTCCTAACATCGACCGAGTCTGGGTAAAATCATAATATGAAAAGACATCACCAGAATCAGTTTATAAGTGCATTAGCATAAACCGATTCTTGGTAGATTTTTTTTTTGATCTCTGTGCTCCTACAATCGGCTTTTATTTTCACAATCGGTTTTTATATATGTACCACATAAAACGATTCTTGATGTTTGAAATTCCTGTATGTTTTTCTTGTTAGAATCAGATTACATATGTTTTCCTATGTACCAATTGTTGAACTAGATTTTTACTTTTTTGTAGATATGGACTTCGGCCACCTAGCATTTTACTCATGAGAGATCACCCAGGAGGATGTTCACAGGGAACCACAACCCATAGTACCTAGAAACCTCTACAAGTTCGCATATGGCCGTGAGACCCGTTTGGAGCAAGCCCTCGCACTGGCAAATAAGCTTTCACTAGAAGTTCTTATTCGTCTCATCAGGTTTGCGAGGAGAAGGAGGGATGCGATTGCAGCTGGGAGTGATCGCGACAGACATTTAGAAGGTTTGTTTGAAGAATTGGCTGCAGCTGAAGCAGAAGTTGTTGCTGTTGCTCCTGCTGCTGATGCTGGTGGTTTAAGTTTTAAGTTTTTAACATTTTTTTTGGGATGATTATGGTTTATTTTTTGGATGATCATGGTTTGAATTTAAATGCATTTAAAGTTTTAATTATAATTATCTGTGTAATGGGTTTATCGTAAAACAAGTTTATGCATGCTCCAAACTTTTTTTTTTTGTAAATACAGGCAAACAATCGGATTATACGATTGCACCTAAAAACCGATTGTTTAGGTTCCATCATGGAGTCGGTTTATGTGGGTATCAGTATAATCTGATTCTTCAAATGCAGTTTTTCTGTATCTTTTTCTAGTAAGAATCGGATTACATGTGTATATATATAAACCGATTAATGTCGGTGAAAATTCAAATTTTTTACATGCGCGCAATCGGTTTATGTTGCCAAACATAAAGACCGATTATATTTGGCATGAAAACATAACTGGTTGTTATGGACATTCGAGAAGACCGATTGTGCCAAATTATTTCACTTTTTTCGGAAAAACTAATCGTTGGGGTGTTTCTATATATAGAGAGACCTCATCCTTGGACCCAATATGCCCCAAACTTGCTCATTCTATTCGCTCCTACTCCATAAAATCCACAACTACTCATTTCATACCTCCACATACAAGAAATGGCATCGTTTGACTCCGCCGAAGATTAGGCAATCACCAAAGCATGGTACGCCGAAAGTCGAGTTGATCACTCCTCGTCTGAAACCTTATGGGCGAAATTATATAACAAATTTAAGCAAGATTATGGGAACCCGAATAGAAGAACTCTTCAACAAATCCATGATAGGCACCAAGTCATCCTAGATGCGATAGTTGCATTTATAGCTATCCAACAACGTATTTTGAACGCTAGCCATTTTAGCACGTCCCTTCAATAATTTGTAAGTATTTTTTATGGTTATTCTACATAATCTACTTTTATCAATTTGTAACTAACAAAGTAAGTATGTGTCGTGATTTTGTAGCACGAAGCCATGAAAGCGCGCTACTTGGAGGAAAAGGGGGAAGCATTCATATTTTGATGAAAACTATCACTTCATGGTATCCAAAATTTCGGAGTACGACCCGAACTTTATGGTGGGTGACTCGGACTCGGACTCCTCGGAAGAAGATTGATAGTTTTAAGAGTTGCAAACCCTCACGAGACTATAATTTGTCTAGGGTCACCTAGGGGTTGAAAGGCTTGATGCACATGCTAAGTGCATCCGTGATTCCTACGAAAAGGAAAATAATTGAAATGAATGAATTTTTTTTTTACGAAAATGAAACAATCGGCTTATATATGATGCCAAAAAAGACCGAATATGTGAATCGGATTTTATCTATGCATACGTTAACCAATTCTTGATGCCTTTCTTGAATACCAAAGAACACTACTCATAATCGGTTTACGAGTGCATGAACTTAAATCGATTCCGATGAAGATCCGTTTACATTAGTTGATCTCACATTTAACAAGATTAATTAGCACCTAATACGATCAATTAACACTAATTAATCAGGAATAAAATAGAGAATAGTTGGTTAAGGGGTTTTAGGAAATTACTTCGGGTAAAATAGATAATAAGAGAATAGTTGGTTAAGGGGTTTTGGGAAATTGCTTCCTAACCCTTTTTGTCTTTTAGGAACTGGCCCCAAATAAATGCCCTATGCCTCAAAATAGTTAAGCTACATATATACTAGCTAAATTTAGTTGGAAAATTGGTGTTACTGAAGTCCTGGAATGACAGACCACCAGACCTCATTTTGCGTCAACGGTCGAAAAAGATTAATGTCATGTAGTTCTTGATGATATTAATATAAAAATTATTTGCACCAAAAGATAAAATCATCGCGAACGAGATGGAATCCATTTAAATTTTAAATAAAAGGAATGGAATCCATTTAAATTTTAAATAAAAGGAATCACCGGTGCCTAAGAAGGCAGCCTTAGAAGCTTATTCAATTATGGACTTGCCATCAATTTATTTTCTCAGTGCGAAGAAAGCAGAGGCCTCCAGTTGTCAGCAAGCCGCATCGCATAATCTCGAGAGCCTTGCGTCAACTCTTGGAGTATAATATTCTTAACTTCAGCTGCAGCATTTTCGCCTGCTCGAATGGCAAGCTCTAGGTAAATAAGTGCTCGCATCATCTTCCCTTCCTATGCAAGTCACAAGTATGACTCCATCAGATTTCACAGTTCAAAATTGTTACAAAAAATGGTAAGATGATTTATAACATGTGCGGTTGATTGTCAAATAATTTTGGCATTAAGCGTTCATCATGAAATTGATGCTTACAGAGAACAATCCAAGCCCATGCTCAAACTGAGCTTTACTGTGACCATGATCAGCAGCATGTTTCATCCACTTCTTTGCTTGACGATGATTGAACAGCAAGCCTTCACCAGAGGAGTAGCATAAGGAAGCATTGTACATGGAACGCACATTTCCACCTTCAGCAGCTCTCACATACCAACTGGCCTGGTGCAGTAAATCATTATAATGAAAAATTCAAATATTAAATAAAAAAGACAATAATCTAACCAAATAGAGAAAGCACTTGGCATAGGTTAACATACTTAAAGTTGATACTGCTGATCTATATGGAAGGAAATGAAAACTACTACACAATACTTAAAACATTGGAAGCCAATGGCTTAAAAACTAAGGATGATTAAAATAAAACTACATACAGCTTCCCTTATGTTGCACTCCACACCTCGCCCTTGATGTAGGCAGAGTGCAAGCTGATACTGTGCACGTGAGTGGCCAGCATCTGAGGCTTTATATAGCCATTTTACGGCCTCCTTCGGATTAGGAGGATCAGCTGCGAACACAAAATCAGTGGTAACACAAAAGCTATAATGTGGGATACGAGAAAAGACAATTTTATGAATTTACGGAAAATCATAAGTTATATATATCACTGTACGTGAAGCAGTACTGGTTGCGTATAGAATGACCGAAACTGCTTCTGGAAGGATAACTGTCGAACTACAATAAGATTGTGCGACATAATGAGGTGTTTTTACCTTTTAGATTTCGTTTTGTTTGAAACAAGGAAACATGATCTTGCAGTTTGAGCAGAGAGACTAAAGATAAACATCTTACTTAAAATAGTTAACTACAAGAGAGAAACTTAGAGAAGGTATGTTTCTCTAAATGATACCTAACAAGTCCCCTTAAATTTCAAAATTTACCGCCCCACCAGTTGCAGCTTAGAAATCAGCAATACAACACCTCCCTGCCTATAAACCTTTCCCTCAAATTAAACTTACAAATCCGACAGTTTGTTCACAAACACATAAACGACGCAAACAACTCAACACCAATGAGTTCTCTGCATTATCAAGCCAAGCTTAGGCCAAAAAGTCTTACTCACCTTCATAATTTAAACTAAACAATGGTTAACCACTCAAACACTCATCTAAGGACAGCCTAAGTGACCAGGGCCCACTCTCATACTTGAGTTTAGAGGTTCCAGTCCCTGCTCTAGAGTTTGTCAATATATCTCACCAAGACGTCAAAGGAATCCAAACTTAATTCTTGGAATTCGGAAAAATATCGATCAACATTGAAACCAATGTAGTAATTATTATACCTTGTAAGTAAGAAATCCCCAAATTACAACGACCAGCAGGATCACCGAGTTCTGCAGCTCTTCTGTAAAAAACAATTCCTTCTTCTCTTTTACCCATTTCCCAATAAATAAGACCAGCATCAACCATAGCAAGTGTAGAACCACGAACCGAACCTTGTAAGAACGAATCTAATGCTTTCTGAATATTAGGTCTAACACCACCTTTACCATGTTTATATCTTTTACCCCAACGAACAAATAACATAGCTTCTCTTAATGGTTTTAATGCATCTCTCCATGATTTACATACTAATGATGATGACCTTAAATCTGGTAATGTAAATGAAGCTGCAATTCTTGATAATACATCATAAGGAAGTAATGAGAAATTAGAGTAATCTGGTGGTTTTAATGATGAAATTGATGATGTGGGTCTTGATGATTTGTATTTTGTTTTTGATTTTGATGATGAATTTGATTGATAGTGATGCCCGTGATATGACTTTGTTGTTTTGTCGACTGCAAAGTGTCTTCTCTTGTGAAATTCCTGTTGGTGTTGTTGATTATGGAGGTGTAAGTTGTTGTTGAATTTCGCTAGCGGTAAAGCTGAGTAGTTTGGTCCGTCCGATGGTGCTGGCCATGTTTTCTGATTCATTTTTTTCTTCCCTTAGTAACAGACGGCGAGGGAGAGAGAAGAGGAAAAAAGCACGAAGAATGTGCTGCTCTTATATATTTGGGCAGTTGGGCCGCTTGTGATAGTTGAGATGCCAAGAGGTTTACACTAGAATCCTAATCTGGGGCAATACCCAAAACCTTTGGGGCATATTGAATAGGACAAAAACATGATATGAAATAATGTTTTTGGGTGCTCTCTATCCATTCATTTTTCATAAAGGTGAAAATACCCTTAAATGATTAGTGTTTAATTAGTGTAAGTTGTTAATGATTAGTGGCGGCTATTCTATACATAATATGACGGTTAATAAGTGGCCTCGCAAGTTTATTGATCAGTGTGAACGTGTTATTCACAATTTCATTTGGACTAGAGATTCGGTTACTAGTAGATCTGTAGTGGTTGGCTATGATAAAATTTTCTCTCCTTATGCTGAAGAGGGTCTTGGTCTTAAAGGCTCTTTTAATGAAATTTTGTTGACAGATTCGCACTTCTAAAAAAGTTTGGGCCAGATTTCTTGTTGCGCGTTTCTTTGATGGGAACGTTAACATTAAGAGGTATGGAATTAAATCAACTATACTGCTGGGTATTTGTTTGGTTTATGATCAGGTTCAAGCTAATATTAAATGCATGATTGGAGATGACCGCTCAACATCTCTGTACTTTGATAACTGGTGTGCTAACAGTAGCCTTGCTACTATTCTTGACATTCCTGATCTGGACCGCAATATTCGGGTAAGCGACATTCTGGTGCATGGAGTTTGAGCCATACCAGACGTGCACAAGCATTATTTTCTGGAAGCTGCTATTGATTTGCATAACCTGCCTAGGCCGCTTGGTGGAGATGACACTTTTGTGTGGATGCCTGACAACAAGGGAGTTTTTTCTGTCCGTTCAGCAAGAGAAATGATCAGGACTCGCCATGAACCAATAGAGGGGGCTAATTTGATCTGGAAAAAGTGTATTCACCCTACACTTTCTGCCCAAAACTGGAAGCTTCAGCGACGGTCTTGTGCAACCTATGATCTGATCCGCGCGAGATTTAAACAGGAGATGGCCTTGAAATGTTATTTATGCTCCAATGCAGAAGAATCTCTAGATCATATTTTGCGGCACTGTAATATTGCTGCAAAAGCTTGGTTATGGATCTCTAACATTTTTGGTTTAACTGCACAGTTAAATTTGGTCCAGGCATACATGGAAGCTACAGGGAGGAGCAGAATGGTCAAATATTTATGGCTCTTGTGTATTCTAGTGATTCGTACAGAAATATGGTATACAAGTAATAAGGCGGTGTTTGAAGACAAGAATGCACATTGTCCATTTTTCCACAAACATATTCTTCATTTAATCCAGGAGTATTATATACGACTTAAGGGTGATATGAGGAACACCATCGAAGATGTGCGCAATTTGAACTTTTTCAGAGTTAAGCATAGAAGAGTTAATCATCAAGTGCCAGCTGAGTGTTTTTGGAATCCGCCGGAGGAAGGAGAACTTCTTATTTGTTGTGATGGGGCTGCTCGAGGTAACCCATGGGTTGTGGGAGCTGGAGATGTGGTTCGTGATTCAAGTTGTGCTGTTCTTGGTGTTATGTCTATTGGGCTTGGAACAACAACTAACTATCTTTCTGAAATCTATGGAGTTGTAGTGGGTTTGGAATGGGCGATAAAATGGGGAGTGCGAAGAATTTTAATTCGAACTGATTCTAAAAGTGTGATGGAAGCTTTTAATAATTTTTCAATTCCGTAGTGTATTCGACCGAGGTGGTTAGCCCTTATGGAAAATTATGATTAGGTTCGTTTTGAACATACTTTCAGAGAAATAAACCCTTCCAAGGACACTATGGCTAAAAGGGGTTGTTTGTTAGGAGAAGGACAAGGAATGAATTATGATAGGGGACCATTTTTTTCTGAACTCAGTAGAGTTACCTTTTGTTTCTTATTTCAGATTCAATTAGTCTATAAGTTTTTGGGGTTTTTTTTACCTCTTTTCTTATAATTTTTTTTGTAAATACTTTATATTAGTAGTATATATTTTGACTTATAAAAGAAAAGGTTAATGATTAGAGTTAGTGTTAGTGTTAATTTACGAGAGTAATTTTGTGATGCCCCAACCTAATCACCTGCTTAGCTAATAGGATTACCACCTAATCGAAACATCAAATCTAAATTTAAAGATCTTAAGAATCGTAACTACAAAAACTAATCTCGATACAACCCAAAACACTCTGATATTACATAAATGAAAATCTCTCGAGTGATATGAATATAATAATGTGTTGTCTTACAAGTTAACAAAGAAAACATAATAAAAGATATACGATATCACTAACATTCGATAAAACTCTAAGCTTTGAAAACTAATATTTTCGTGTGCACCACCACTTTTGAAAACTGTTAGAGCACAGCTCGGTTGAACCCAACAAGCGTTGGTCTGTCAAGTTTGGTTGTCATATTTTAGTGAAATAAAACTCATTTAAAGAATCGCTTGATTTTACTAGAGTCAACTTCGTATAGGTTAGCTTGAAAGTATTAGGATATGAGACATTACAAGTATTACGTGAAGACTTGAAGAATGTGAAAAAGTAAGAAGCTACAAAGACGACATCATCCTTCCACTTGAGGTTAGTAATATTTGACTTGAACTGTTTCATTCCCTAACGTATCTTTCAAGTCGTGTATATTGAAAACACAAATGCGAAGCTGTGAATGATTATACTCTAATAATACATAGTATTAAGGAATACAATACAAAGTATGACGCTTATCTTTTGAACTTCTTATATAAGACATCGACATAATCGTATGAATGCTATTGTGATTATGTATGGGTATGGGTGAAGATTTCGTCCTAGGAAACAATGTTTTACATTAGTTTAAAGGAAGTACAAATCATAAACTTGTTTTATGAATCGAAAGGGAAATTGCTAGGCTTGTTGGTATTGTTATTCATTGAAAATCTTTGGATTACCAATATGTGTGTTTATTATAATTGCTCATGACTTGCTTATGTTCTTGGTAAAACTATTCACAAGGCCTGACTTATGTATCGGTATGACTTTTATTAGTGAAACCGATCTTAAGTAATCACCTGAGATGGTACGATCGATTTTTGTAATTGGTATGACCAACTCTAGACATTGGGGGACCGATCCTAGTAAGAGGTGCAACCGATCACAAAAGAGGAATTGATCCTTGTAATAGGTGCAATAAGTTTTTAGTTATTGGGAACCTATCCTATGAACATGTACAACACGTTTTTAGTTATTGGGAACCGATCCTCATGAGGGGTTCTGATTGAAACAATATGTGAAAAAGTCACAATATGTTGAATCGTTTTTGGATTAGCATAAAAGCATATGTGTTTCGGGGTTTCAACTTTTGCTTTGCATTAGTTAAAACCGGTTTTCAACCTTTCTCTGGTAAAGGTTGCTCTTTGTTGTTATTTTTTTGTCTTGCGAGAGGATGACAACCCAATCGGGGAGAGTTCTAATGTGAACTTGCGCTTAATGACATATCTTTCGGGGGTGAAGAGGATGCGGAATCTGAGGTAACGAATTTTTTAGATAATCGTTTTCCTGTTTAAGAAAAGCCTGATTTTATTGCATATATTTATTGCTTTTGCTTAACAAAATTTCGGTACAATTGATGTTTATTCCATTATTTGTGTATGGATATATGTGTGATTCAATTGTTTTTGGTTAAGAAAAACTATTGTTATCTTGCTTTATTGTTTGGTATCAATTGTTTTGAGTTACGAAATTTCGGTGCAATTACGGTACTTTAAGGTCTATGTTGTTTCAATTGCTTCCGGTTGAGGTAAATAATTATGCAAGTTGATTTATTTAGTCTGTATGAACTGTTTATGGCTTAACAAAAGAAAAGGTTTCGGGATGAATTGTTTAGTCCAATTCGATTCTGGATAAGAGAAACTAAGTTAATTATGATCTTAGTTAGACTTATCAAAGTGGAGGTTTTGGTTATTCAAGTCTAATCGAATGCCTTAACAAGAAATGCTAGTTAACTAACCTAGTACTTGTCTTGTTTAGAAGTGAAAGGTCTAAGTTATTGATGAGAATAACTAGAGCCTGATGAGAAAAATAAAGTTAATTCTGATCTTTATTTTGGTCTTATCGAACAAGCGATTGTATCTGTGCAATCAGTTTAGCGAAGGAACTAAGGTGTTAGTCAATTTATGATTTGCTAAACTATTAGGGAAAATTGCTTCTGGCAATTGTTTCCTTGGTAACATATCAAAACAAAATTACTTTGTAGTTTCGGTTTTGATATTGGTTATCAAAAATGGTGTGTGGAACACTCGTGCTTAACTCTTATAGGTGTTGCAAGTCTCTTTGTAAGATTTGTAAGATCCTTTCGGTCTGTCCTTTATTTGCTCGTACCTTTGTCATTTTGTGACAAAAAGGGGGAGAAATATATAGAGTAAACAAGTGATATTGATATTGATTTGGTATCACTAAGGAAAGGACAATGGTGCTTAAACGTTATATCTAACGAAAAGAGCAAAGCATAGACTAAGGGGGAGCAACATATCATATGATGGTGGAAATAACAAAGACGTGCGGATTAAAAATCTACCCATCTTACCTTTAAGGGGAGTATTAGGTTTGTTATTATAATGTCAACAACGGTATTTATGAATTGAATGTATACAGGTTATTGTGCTGTTGAATTTGGGAATCAAGCATATGTGTAATGAATTCTTGTAATTTGTTTATCCATATGATGTAAGAGTTTTGTCACTAAAATTGACAAAGGGGGAGATTGTTAGAGCATAGCTCGGTTGAACCCACCAAGTGTTGGTATGTCAAGTTTCGTTTTCATATTTTAATGAAATAAAACTCTTTTACAGAGTCGCTTGATTATTTACTAGAGTAAACTTCGTATAGGTTAGCTTGAAAGTATTAGGATATGAGACATTACAAGTATTACGTGAAGACTTGAAGAATGTGAAGAAGTAAAGAGCTACAACGACAACATCATCCTTCCACTTGAGGTTAGTAATATTTGACTTGAACTGTTTCATTCCCTAACGTATCGTTCAAGTCGTGCATATTGAAAACATAACAGCGAAGCTGTGAATGATTATACTCTAGTTAGATATAGTATTAAGGAATACAATACGAAGTATAATGCTTATCTTTTGAACTTCGTATATAAGACATCGACATAATCGTATGAATGCTATTGTGATTATGTGTATGGATATGGGTGAAGATTTCGTCATAGGAAACAATGTTTTACATTCGTTTAAAGGAAGTACAATTTATAAACTTGTTTTATGAATCGAAAGGGAAATCACTAGGCTTATTGGTATTGTTATTCATTGCAAATCTTTGGATTACCAATATATGTGTTTATACAACCACTCATAACTTTTTATGTATCTTGGTAAAACTATTCACAATGCCTGACTTTTGTATTGGTAAGACTTTTATTAGTGAAACCGATCTTAAGTAATCACCTGAGATAGTATGATCGATATTTGTAATTGGTGTGACCATTCTTAGTCATTGGGTGACCGATCCTAGAACTTGGTTGGGATTAATCACAAGATGTCTAATCGATGCTTATAGTAGGTTAACAAGTTTTAGTAATTGGTGTGACCGATCCTATAACTTGTGCCACCAATCATAAGTAAGTACCATAAATAAGTGGTAACCGATCCTGGTACTTAGTTAACAATGTTTTGGAAACTAATGTGTTAGTAGCCACTTAGAGGTAGAACCGAAACTTGTTTTGGTAGAACCGTTAAACCCATGAATGATGATTGAATGTTTTTGATCAATCCCACAGTTCTTGGAAATCAGATGAACCAATTCTAAACTCGTTTGGAAGTGTGGAAAATCGGTTGCAAGATTGTAAATATGAAAAAAGATTTACAGAGTAAAGATGTCGACATACTTTGAACATGTGCAGTAACTTAATCTTTTATTGTTCAAAGATTTTCCTTAATAACTAAAGGAGAATCTCGGGTCGAAATAAATTGAGAATCTTGTAAATAAGGTTTTTAGTTTTATATGCTTTTAATTTCCAGCAATTAAAATATATATATTTAGAAAATAAAAATTGGTAATGTGCATTTACTAATTGGAGATTTTCAACTGAGATCTTGGTCAATATTTGGACAGAGCATTTCCAGGAATTATGAAAACCTAATCTGGAAATATATTGCATATCTTGAGAATATTTTCGATTTTCGAAATTCCTTGGTGTCCAAACTTCCTTGGTCATAAATATTGATGTTTGTATTTCAAGCAAACTAATCCTCAGAGCCAGCAAAACTACCTAGTTGTGTTGTTACTGGTGGATCTGTCTATTCGGAGAGGAAAATACCCTAATTAAGAGAAATCTTTTACGGCTGCTCGTTTTAAAGACTTCTTTGGGATTGGGAAGCTCTACGAGTATCGTTGGTGGGAAACTAGATAATTGCAGTTTATTATTAGTTTTCGATTGATTTGATTAACTAAGTGGTTGAACTTTGATTGTACCTAGTTTTTTTATGCTTGAGAATCTTCTATTCTGATATAAGATTCACTCAAACTAGATCGAAGTTTCGACGGGGATCTTTAGACTGTTTGTAGATCCAAAGACGTCTTATGATAATCCATTGTTAACAGACTCCGTTCTGTGTGTGATTGATCACAAGAGATTCAAGTTGATTGTGTGCAGGTGTTTATTGAAGATATAAGAAGATTTGAAGACAAAGAAGATTGCTTGTTTGAGTTCATAATCTTTGGTGTGCACAAAAATTGATCGGCTGGGGATCCAACTATAATCGGTTTATATGTGATAATCGTGATTGATTAGTTGAGTAGATCGACATCAATATATTCTTTTTGTGACTAAGAAATATTGACTGCAAAATCTAGACAATTACTTTGGTAGTTGTATTGAGATAGATCTAAGAACCTGACAAAGGAGTTTATTGGGATAAACGGAAGAGCCTTTTGTCAAACTCATATCACTTGTTTGAAAAGAGTTGTTACCGAACAGATCTGTTGTTCCTTTACTTTTGTAATACGAACCAAAGGAATTGCTCCAAGTGCGTAACTTATTACAAGTTGGAGGCGCAGGGATACAGACGGAACTAAGTGAACTATAGGCTTAGTTGCTTGGTCTCAACTATACGAAGTTGGTTTAGATTTTGTATAACGGCTTAATCATGGGAGTATTCAATTCTGGACAAGGTCCCAGGGTTTTTCTGCATTTGCGGTTTCCTCGTTAACAAAATCTTGCTGTGTCTTTTACTTTTCTATTTACGCAATTATAAATGTTTTTATTATAGTTAGAATTAAAATACACAAACGTTAATTCCTAATTACTTGATAGAAATACCATTGTGTTTGGTTAAGTCTGAACCTATTATCAAGTAATCATACTTCGTTTTTGTATTCTCTCGATCTTGTATCCATAGTCAATCACATAAGTTATTTTGTTGTCTTATTGTCTCGATCTCGTATCCATAGACGATCACACGAAGCGTGAACAAATTAGTTGTATTATCTCAACTCAGTCCATAGACAATCACTTTCCGAGAAAGGACTTATAGGTGGAAAAGTTTTAGATTGAGGTATATTTGGGTACCCTCGTCTTTTCAATTGGTGTCAGAGCAGGAAAACACGAAAAGATCTAACAATATATGTTTGGTACGATCCAACCTATAATAAATTGAATCTAATGGTTGATTCAGATAACGTAACGGCAGGATTTGACTACTTCAAAAACTCGTGGTGGAAGACACGAATGAAGTATGTAATACTCTTATTCCTAAATGTTTTAGGAATTAGAATTATACCTATGTATGTCTTGGATGACGTACATGATCCTTTGGATCCGATAGGATTGTATATCATTGTGTATGATACTAACTGTGATAATGATACAATTCTATATGAGACAGGATGTATCTTGCAAATGCATAAGATTCCTCTCAAAAAATTTCATTATTATTTGAACCATGGCTACTGTGTTCTTGAAAAATATGGAATCTTAAATATATTTCGGATGACCTACCAAAGTATATATATGTACATTTTCAGATAGAAGAATGTCAATGTATCGCTACCTAGGATGCGATTTTGGAAACCATGTAACCTTACAAGGAACGATTTTTCAGTTAATAATTCTATTAACAATGGATTGCTTCATACATCTCATAATTGTTTTAATGAAGCAAGTGATCTTTTGAAATGTTACAAGATTTATGATTCTAGTGGAATTTTTAACAAATATCATAGATTTATGTAAAAATTCTATTAGAGAATTTTTGAGTGAATTTCAAATGATGTTATCAAATTCTGGTAATAAGCGAGTAAACAGATTTTTGGACATAAACATAGAATCAATCCAAGATAAAGATCCAGACCATGAAAAACCGGTTTTCCAAAAGAAAGACCTAGATATAAAATCAGAATTGTATCCCCACAAGCTTCGGTTTCTGATTTTGGTAGAATTTCCTAAAGCTAGTTATTTACGGTTTTTGATATCTATTATTTCTATAAAAGATAACCTCTTGCTATGTTTACAAACATATTGGGGAAGACTGATCGAAACTGTAACTAGGGTTTTTCATATTTTTACAAATACGAGAAAGAGGAAATCAAGAGACACATCATGTGATGACCGAGTCAGATACGATGATATTGGTAGGATCAAATTTCCTAACAGTATTGATGACAAGCATGAATTTACTCGTTTTGTTGACAGCTCATGCTTTAGAAAATACGAAACTCTTAAGGGGATGGAGTTCACTACTGAAAATAAATTCGATGCAGATGTCCAAGATAAGGATTATGTGAAGTTGTTCAAGATCAGAACTAGGGAAAGCTTTTTTATTTTGAAAAATATTCACCTGATATGGTAAGAGTTTTTTATGCGAATATTCATAATGTTGATCATAAAAATCTTATCTTTGTTACTCTTGTTGGTCAAGGACTCTACTATGTTAATCTTAAGAAATTTCTAATGTTATTGAGTACAATGTGGAATGTAATCACTTGATTACTGGAGTTGAAATTGAGCACGATACAATTTCAACACATCTCATTAGAAGATCGACAGAGCGGGAAAATGGTAGATTACCAACAAAATATATACCCTTTTACTCAATGGTATTCGGTAAACTTGCTTTAGCAACCCTATTTTCAAGCACTAGGGATAAGTCAGTCTATGACAAAGATTTTGCAGAATTTGTTTATTTTCTGTTAACAAGAGACTCTTAAATTGATATTTGTGGAATCATTGTCAGTCAAATGATAAAAATCTCAGGTTCTATCTCTTCCTCAGGAATAAAGAGGCATCTCGGTTTTCCATGTATAATTACAAAGATTTGTGAATCCATCGCGGGAGATGATTTTGATGACATGAGAAGCATTACGACTGTCTCTAAAAGGACCAGAAATAAAAGCATTCATCGAATTCTAACAACAAGTATCTTCTAGCTCATCTTGAAACTTTTGGTAAACAACTTGTCTGTTTTTCAGAAGCAGCCGGGCTTTGCTGCTCGAAAAGATCTAAAAACTCTTAAAGGAATTCTAAAGATTGAATCGGAGTTTTGGACCTAGAATCGGAAATAGAAGAAGAGCATCGAAAAGTACTTGATCACAAGGAATGTTCCTCCCAATAATTAATAAAAAAAAATAGACATCAGTTTCTGATTTATTTCAATAATTGTATAAGATCTATTATGAATAAAACTATTATTTATAAATAAAATTATTAGTTTATAATTTTTCTTGTGATAGTTTTTCGATTACATAGCCTGTGCTTGAATGCTTTATATTATTGCTATGTATGTTTATGAGATGTTTGATTTTGGTTTTCATAACCTTAATATTCGATCTCATATTACCCTTATGGTTTGGGTGAATTTTTGGTTTAGCAGAATTAAGTTCTAGCCCATGTTGGTAGGCTTTATCAAAGAATCATATACTAGTGGAAAATGGGATTTTAAAGTCTTCTCGGGCTTTATGATTAAGACTACCCTGGGCTTACTTTATAATTTGGTCTTCCGAAGGTAATCATTTTGCACGGAAAAGCAAATATAGCTTCCGTGGAAGTCGTAATATAGGTTAGTAGTTCGGAAGAGAATTAGAGTTTAGAGGAGGAGTATAGTTAAGTCTGCGGGTGGAAATAGTTTCTGTGGTCCCAACTCCCGAGGTTTCCTTATCTTTTCCTGCCTTTATTATCACTTCTTTCTCAGATCTCTCTCTTCATCTCAGTTCCTATTCATCAACAAGTGAAAACCCAAATACTTTCTCAGATCTCTCTCTACATCTCAGTTCCTATTCCTAAACGAGTGAAAACCCAAATAAAAATCTCAATCTCGGTTTCTCTTCGTCTTCTCTTGTCTTTGTTATACTCAGATTCATCATTGAAACCCTCTATGAAAACTCTGCACTTGTTTACATCGATTAAGATTTGAATCACCAGTTGCAATCTGAAAATACTGTTGGTAATGCAAGAGCAGGATCAAATAATTTTAAATCAGATGTTTTATGACCTTTTAGATTCAACTCAAGACTTTTAATACGAGTTGTTGAATCTTTTGAATCTAACAATTAAGCTACTGAACAAGATGTTGAAGGAGGAGAAATTAGTATTATTATAGATCAAAATCTAAGAAGTGGGTTCTTTTCCTCTTTAATTTTGTTATGCAAATCCTAATTCTTTCATTTAGATTTTGTATAGATTGTAACCGAAGTACTTTTTTGTGTTAATCATTCGTAGGTTAAGATATCTATCTGTAAAGGGAATCCTTAAAAAGTCCAGTTTGGATGGTGGTGAAAAGATTAACAACTCCCAACAACTTCCAAGTATTCAAGCATTATTGATTCATATGATTTCAATTTCTTAAATTAGGGTTTATTTAATCTTAACAGTTTTTGCTTATTTGAAGTTGAAATACATGGATTTGGATATTTTTTAATTGATTTTAATTGTGTATATTGTCACTGGTAATTCAATTTTGGTATTGGTTATTTTCCGTTTTTCTCATCTTTTCAGTTATGGAATTACTTGAATGGATGAAAGTTGCTTGTAAGGGGTTCTCCTGGCATTTATGTGTACTTTATATTTTTCTTGTTGTTGATGTGTGATTATGCTCCAATGGTGGTATATATTGTTTCATCTGTGGTCTGTTTGATGGTTGCTCTCATTTTTGAAAAGTTAGTCTTTGAATTGTATTGTTTGGATGTTAGGTTCTTTAAGGAAGCTAGTGTGGAAGAATGAGAAGATGCTGAGATACTTAACCGAATATCAGTTGTTTGTTTAATTACTTAAGTTGGAATATTTTTTTGTAAGATTATTATGTTTTCGGTTAAGATTTAGCTAATGAATGATGTTGTTTTTCTAATTGTTAGAATAAAAAAGGGGGTAAAGTCAAGCTACAATCTATGTTGATACCATGTCTGAATCCGAGCACCTGAGAAAGGGAAAGCGTTGTATGGTAACTTCTCATTATCAAATTCATATATATGTTCCAAATGTTTTTTTTTCTTTCCATGTTGTACTTGAACTTAGCTTATATATACTTAGTGCTATTTGTATCCTTGTACGATCAATGATTAGTAATGAGTGTGGACAATTTTTTTGACTCAGCTGTGTGGCTTGGTTATCATGTTTGTTTACATCTTCCAGTAGTTTGATACTACTTGTCGAGATGATAGGCCCCCATGTTTACTCTCTTTATCTCTTAATTATTATTTCTATGTAGATTTAGTTTCTTACGCTAGGTAGTAAGATACGACAAATGAGAATACATTTTCTTCCATTGATGAATAGGGGTTCAATATTGTGCCTTCCTAAAGCAGGTGAAATTTGTTCAATTGGTAGTATTTTAGGCATCCAGTTCCAGCATAAGAAAGAGTAGCTTTATGCTAAAGATTTTTTGTACCATTTGAGGATTAT
Organism: Papaver somniferum; assembly: GCF_003573695.1. Lineage (NCBI taxonomy): Eukaryota > Viridiplantae > Streptophyta > Magnoliopsida > Ranunculales > Papaveraceae > Papaver > Papaver somniferum. Next base: position 101,866,640 of record NC_039367.1, on the reverse strand, counting down.
GTGTTTTATATAACCAATCATAAGAAAGAGTAGCATTTCTGGCTCAAGTGCAGATTGTCAGCTAATCTATGTTTTTTGTGGGAGGATCTGTCTTCTGCTCTAACAGAAGACATAGTTCCTTCCTGTTGTATTTTGTTTCCATTTAAGTTATATTACTTCTTTTTGTTCTCTTGCCCTCGATGTATAATACTGTAAGTGCTAATACTATAAGTTCAATATTAGTGACTGTATCTATATCCTTTTTGATGACCATTTCAGTTGATCATAATCATGATTCATGTCTAGGTTATGAAATTTCTGTTGGTGATTTTCATGTTTATTTTTCAGTTTCCATGGTTTGGTTAGTTTAGTTTCTCTTCATAAGGTATCTTTCCTCGGCTTTGTTCATTTGAATATTTTTCAGGTTAGATTTTTTATTCGTGTGCTGTCAATCATTTGAATAAGTTCTTGTTATAGGATTGTAGGATTTATGTAAATGGTTAAATTGATTCGTTTATGTTGTCTCTCATGTGAGATGTACAGGTAATCATGGTTTACATGCTAACAAACCCGAGTGACACGGAAACTTGAATTTTCATTAACATCTTTCATACAAATACAGAGGCTGAGCTTGCTGGGTGCTTAATGGTCCTGATTAGAGACAATTTGTTAACTTAGTGTAGATTTTCTGGTTTGTTAGCTTGTAACAAGAATATGAAATTAAGTAGATGAAGTTTTGAGATTTGGAAAAAGTATTTTAGACTGTTGGCGCTTTTTAATACAAATTTCGTATTGATTTTACTGTCAATTTAGTTTTTTGATCGGTGCAGCTTAATCAGCTTTGAAATAAATTAATTTTTTGATCAATAAAACTGTGATACAGTTGAATCGGCTTAATTTGGATTCAGCTGGATCACTTCCAATTTTTTTTTATAAAATATGTTCAATATAAAAGTCTGTTTCTGTCAGCCCTATCAATTGACTGTCCAAGATAGACGTTTTCTAAAAGATTCCAGGGATCCCAGGAACAGTCTTTTTGTTAAGACTACAAATTTAGGGCCCCCAGAAACAGACTTTTTTAGCGATTATCAGTCTGTTTCTAGTAGACTTATTTTTTCAATTTTCCACTAGTGATAAGGGGTTCCGATTGAAACTAATATGTGAAAAATTCACAATATGTTAAATCGTTTTTGCTTTAGCATAAAAGCATATGAGTTTCGGGGTTTCAACTTTTGCATCGCATTAGTTAAAACCGGTTTTCAACCTTTCTCTGGTAAAGGTTTGTCCTTGTTGTTGTTCTTTTGTTTTGGCGAGAGGATGACAACACAACGAGGGAGAGTTCTAATGTGAACTTGTGCATAATGACATTATCTTTCTGGGGAGAAGAGGATGCGGAGCTTGAGGTAACGAATTTGTTAGTTAATCGTTTTCCTATTTAAGAAAATATTGATTTTATTGCATATATTTATTGCTTTTGCTTAACAAAATTTTGGTATAATTGATGTTTATTCCATTATCTGTGTATGGATGTGTGTGTGATTCAATTGTTTCCGGTTAAGAAAAACTATTGTTATATTGCTTTATTGTTTGGTATCAATTGTTTAGGCTAACAAAATTACGATACTTTAATGTCTATGTTTGTTTCAATTGCTTCCGGTTGAGGTAAATAATAATGCAAGTTGATTTATTTGGTTTGTATGTTTATGACTTAACATAAAGGTTTAGGGATGAATTGTTTAGTCCAATTCGAATCCGGATAAGAGAAACTAAGTTATTTCTGATCTTAGTTAGATTTATCAAAGTTGAGGTTTCGGTTATTCAAGTCTAATCGAATGCCTTAACAAGAAATGCTAGTTAACTAACCTAGTATTTGTCTTATTTAAAAGTGAAAGGTCTAAGTTATTATTTGAATAATTAGAATCTGATGAGAAAAATAGAGTTAATTTTGATCTTTATTTTGGTCTTATCGAACAAGCGATTGTATTTGTACAATCGGTTTAGCAAAAGAACTAAGGTGCTTAGTCAATATTTGATTTGCTAAACTATTAGGGAAAATTGCTTTGGCCAATTGTTTCCTTGGTGACATATCAAAACAAAATTACTTTGTAGTTTCGGTTTTGATATGAGACTTACAAGTATTACATGCAGACTTAAAGAATGTGAAGAAGTAAAGAGCTATAAAGATGACATCATCCTTCCACTTGAGGTTTGTAATATTTGACTTGAACTGTTTCATTCCTAACGTATCTTTCAAATCGTGCATATTGAAAACATAACTGCGAAGCTGTGAATGATTATACTCTAGTTAGACATAGTATTAAGGAATTACAATACGAAGTATAACGTATCTCTTTTGAACTTCGTATACAAGACATCAACATAATCATATGAATGCTATTGTGATTATGTGTATGGGTATGGGTGAAGATTTCGTCCTAGGAAACAATGTTTTACATTCGTTTAAAGGAAGTACAATTCATAAACTTGTTTTATGAATCGAAAGGGAAATCGCCAGGCTTATTTGTATTTTTATTCATTGAAAATCTTTGGATTACCAATATGTGTGTTTAGTACAACCGCTCATAACTTTTTTATGTATCTTGGTAAAACTATTCTCAATACCTGAATTTTATATTGTATGACTTTTATTAGTAAAACCGATCTTAAGTAATCATCTGATATGGTATGATCGATATTTGTAATTGGTGTGACCATTCCTAGTCATTGGGTGACCGATCTAAGAACTTGGTTGGGACTAATCACAAGATGTGTAATCGATCCTTGTAGTAGGTTAACAAGTTTTAGTAATTGGTGTGACCGATCTATAACTTGTGCAACCGATCACAAGTAAGTACCATAAATAAGTGGTAACCGATCCTGGTACTTAGTTAACAATGTTTTGGAAACTGATATTACCGATCCTAGTATCCACTTGGAGGTAGAACTTAAACTTGTTTTGGTAGAACCGTTAAACCCATGATTGGTGATTGAATGTTTTTGATCAATCACATAGTTCTTGGAAATCATATGAACCAATTCTAAACTCGTTTGGAAGTGTGGAAAATCGGTTCCAAGATTATAAATATGAAAAAGGATTTACAAAGTAAAGATGTCGACATACTTTGAACATGTGCAGTAACTCTTATCTTTTATTGTTCAAAGATATTCCTTAATAACTAAAGGATAATCTCGGATCGAAATGAATTGAGAATCTTTTAATTATAGTTTTTAGTTTTATATGCTTTTAATTTCCAGCAATTAAAATGCATATCTTTGGAAAATAAAATTTGGTAATGTGCATTTACTAATTGGAGATTTTCTACTGAGATTCCGGTCAATATTTGGACAGAGCATTTCCAGGAATTATGAAAACCGAATTTGGAAATATATTGCATATCTTGAGAATATTTTTGGTTTTAGAAACTCCTTGGTGTCCAAACTTCCTTGGTCTATAAGTATTGAAGTTTTCATTTCGAGCAAACTAATCCTCAGAGCCAGCAAAACTACCTAGTTGTGTTGTTACTGGTGGTGTCGTCTATTAGGAGATGAAAGTACCCTAATTAGGCGAAATCTCTTATGACCGCTCGTTTTAAAGACTTCTTTGGGATTGGGAAGATCTACGAGTACCGTTGGTGGGAAACTAGATAATTGCAGTTTATTATTAGTTTTCGATTGATTTGGTTGACTAACGGTGGTTGAATTTTTATTGCACCTAGTTTTTTTATGCTTAAGAATCTTTTCTTATGATATAACATTCACTCAAACTATATCGAAGTTTCGACGGGGATATTTAGACTGTTTGTAGATCTAAAGACGTCTTGTGATAATCCATTGTTAACAGACTCCGTTCTGTGTGTGATTGATCACAAGAGATTCAAGTTGATTGTGTGCAGGTGCTTATTGAAGATCTAAGAAGATTGCTTGTTTGAGTTAATAATATTTGGTGTGCACAAAACTTGATCGGCTAGTGATCCAACTATAATTGGTTTATCTTTGTGATAATCGTGATTGATTAGTTTAGTAGATCAGCATCAATATATTGTCTTTGTGACTAAGAAGTATTGATTGCAAAATCTAGACAATTACTTTGGTAGTTGTATTGAGATAGATCTAAAAGAAACTGACAAAGGAGTTTATTGGGATAAACGGAAGAGTCTTTTGTCAAACTCATATCACTTGTTTGAAAAGAGTTGTTATCGAAAATATTTATTGTTCCTTTACTGTTTGGAATACGAACCAAAGGAATTGTTCCAAGTGCGTGACTTATTACAAGTTGGAGGCGTAGGGATACAGACGGAACTAGGTGAACTATAGGTTTAGTTGCTTGGTCTAAACTATACGAAGTTGGTTTAGATTTTGTATAACGGCTTAATCCTGAGAGTACTCAATTTTGGACAAGGTCCCAGGGTTTTTCTGCATTTACGGTTTCCTCGTTAACAAAATCTTGCTGTGTCTTTTACTTTTCTATTTCCGCAATTATAATTGTTTTATTATAATTAGAAGTAAAATACACAAACGTTAATTCCTATTTACTTGATAGCAATCATATTGTGTTTGGTTAAGTATGAACCTTTTATCAACTAAACATACTGCGTTGTTGTATTATCTCGATCTTGTATCCATAGTCAATCACACAAGTTATCTTGTTGTCGTATTGTATCGATCTCGTATCCATAGACGATCACACGAAGTGTGAACCGATTAGTTGTATTGTCTCGACTCATTCCATAGACAATCACTTTCGAAGAAACGACTTATAGGTGGAAAAGTTTTAGATTGAGGTATACTTGGGTACCCTCATCTTTTCAATGTTAAAAACTCTTGTTAAACCGTGAAAACGGACTGCCTTAAAACTGTATACACACATCCAACCCTTAAATGGGCCCCCTTATTTTCTCTAAGGGCGGGTCCCACCGTGGACGGTTTTGTTTAGTCCATTTTCACGGTTCGTATAGAATCACTCTTTGATGTATAATCCAACACCCAGAATACCGGGCTTATTTCCACTATTACACTTTATATAGCTTATTTTCACGACCCCAAAATTTTATTGCTAATCAATGATATTTTTAGATAGATTTTATTACCAAGCAAAACCCGACTCTATGTAATTTTTGTTGGTACGGTTATGTACGCTTACGCCAGTTTCGTTTTGTCACGTGTCCATTTTGTAATTGGGAAGTTGGAATTTTTTGCGGGTATACCTGCCAAATATGCAACATATTTCACACGCATGGGGGAGTATCCCGATTTCCATTTTTCCTCTAGTTAGTTAATGAGTTCATAACCTTTTGGATTTAAATTTTTTCCTGGGAAACTAACACCACAATTTTACGTTGTGCGTAACATTAATGTTTTCAGCCAATCACGTAAGGATTGGCTGAAAAGCACTTGTAGACTTTTAGGTGGTACTCTTTACTACAGAGTATAACTTTCTTTTTTTCTTCGAACATCTAGTCAGCAATGGTTACCCTCTCAATGGACATCGGTAACGCGGTAAAAATTAGCCGTCCAACAACAATGATGTACCGTTGACGAATTCAAATATTAATGAGTAAGGAGCGATTCAATAAAACATTGAAATATAAAGATGTCATGAAATGTAAAGACCAAAAACTATTAAATAACGAAATCCGTAGAATGGCTCTCGCAATAGCAGTGACTCGATCCATAAAAAATGAAAGGATCATTGACAAAATTAAACAAAAAAATCTGCAAATGTGAACCAAGCTATCTTAAAGATTGTTGGTTCAATACCTATGTACAGTCAATTGGAGTAATATGCAAAAATGAAAGATGATTTAGATGGTTGTTAATTGCAATTGCTAAAACATTCTTAAATCTTTGACTCATGCAGAGAATAGATGTCATAATCACAGAATAGAACTTTAAACACCACCAGCCTTTTTCTATGTATAAGATTTAATTTACTTCAAGGACGAATAGTTTCCGAGTCTTCGACATCCAAGGCTCGAGCAAGTCTCATTTAATGTTGACATCAATTACCTTCACCGTCATTTCAAAAGAATGATGTATGATATCCATTCAAAAAACAAAGAGAAAAAAAGAAAAAAGAAAACAACAACATCAATGTCATACAACATAAACTCATAGGCAACCATCAATAAAAACTGGTATAAAACTTAACCAACCTGATGTTTCTGACACAGAGGCAATAAAAATAAATAAATTATAAACTCAGATAAGGAGTTCAACCACTTATTAGTAAACTGAAACAATATGTGACTTTATTGTTTCAAAACACAACAGGATACCAAGTATGTAAATTCCGGAAATGGTCAAACATAAAAAATAAATTTGACATCAGAACTAAAACAAACAAAATGATCCATTTCTGAAATATTACGACACACAGATTTTAGAATTTCAACGAAACAATTGTTGTATCTGTGTGTGTGTGTGTAACAACACCACGGTTGGTTTCATAACCTGCTCTTTCATACGGTCTACAATGACACCACAGTTGGTTTCACAACCTGCTCTTCAATCTTCATCTGCAGAAACCCTAATGGGGTTCACCGCCTTTTTACATCAAGGTATCCCATTGTGATGTCGTTGTCCTATTTTCACTAATATATAGGTAGATATGTGAGTAGACAGTACAATGGACGATATTGTACTACATATGTTTTGTGATCTCTGAAAAGACGAGAGTACCCAAATACACCACAATCTTTTTGTTTTCAACCTATAAGTCCTCTTACCGAAAGTGATCTTCTATGGACAAAGTCGAGACAATACAACTAATCGGTATTCACATTTTGTGTGATTGTCTCTGGATACGAGATCGAGACAATACAACTACCAAAGTGTGATACTTGATAATAGGTTCGGACTTAACCAAACTCTATAAGATCACTATCAAGTATATCAGAGTTAACGTTTGTGTAATTTACTTTAAATTATATACAAAATATAATTGCGGAAAACAAAAGTAAATCACACAGCAAGATTTTGTTAACGAGGAAAGCTGCAAGTGCAGAAAAATCCCAGGACCTAGTTCAGAATTGAATACTCTCAGAATTAAGCCGCTATACAAAATTTACACCAACTTCGTATAGTTGAGACCAAACAACTACCCCTAGTTCACTTAGTTTCCTCAGTATCCTTGCGCTTCCGACTTTAATGAGTGCACGCACTGGAACGATTCCTTTGGATCGTATTCCAAACAATAAAGGAACAACATATCTGTTTGGTAACAACTCTTTTGATTCTTTAAAGATAAAGATATCTCAAGTCATACGCAAAGGCTCTTCCGTTTAATATAATAAACTCCTTTGCCTAGTTAGATCAATCTATCCAACAACTACCAAAGTAGTCAAGTTTAGATTCAAAACCAATCAATATATATCTCAACGAGAAGCTATAAAGTGATGCCGGTCTCACGCAACTAATCAATCGAAATCCGATTCTAGTTGGATCCCAGCAGATCAAGGTTTGTGTACACACAAAGATATGATAACTAAATAAGAAATCTTCTTCGTCTTCAAATCTTCTTTAATCTTCAACAAACACCTGCACAACACCACTTGCATCTCTTGTGATCAATCACACACATAACGGAGTCTGTTAACAATGGATTATCACAAAATGTCTTTAGATCTACAAACAGTTCTAAAGATCCCGTAGATACTTCGATCTAGTTTGAGTGAATCTTATAGCAGAAGAGAAGATTCTCAAGAATAAACAAACTAGGTGCAATCAAAGTTTCAACAACCATTAGTCAATCAAATCAATCAAAAACTAATAACGCTGCAATTATCTAGTTTCCAATCAACGGTACTCGTAGAGCTTCTTGATCCCCAAAAGTCTTTAAATGAGCGGTCGTAAGAGATTTCACCTAATTAGGATACTTTCCTCTTCGAATAGACGACTCCACCGGAAACAACAAGAATGAAGTTTGCTTGGCTCTTATGATAGTTTGCTAGAAATGCAAACTTAGGTATTCATAGACCAAGGATGTTTGGACACCAAGGAATTTACAACACCGAAAATATTCTCAAGATATGAATAGCAAAATTCGGTTTTCCTAATTCCAATAAATACTTGTCCAAAATTTCCGAAATCTCTCAATAGAAAATATCCAATTACTAAATGCACATTACTAATTTTTATTCTCTATAGATATGCATTTAATTACTGGTAATGAAAGCATATACAACCAAAAACCTTAATTAAAAGATTCTCAATTTATTTCGGCACAGGATCTCCTTGAGTACTAAGAAATATCTTTGAACAATAAATGATAAGAGTTATTGTACGTGTTCAGAGTATGTTGACATCTTTTCACCATAAATCCTTATTCATATTTCCATGGATTTACATTCTTGGAATCGGTTATACCACACTTCCATACAAGTTTAGAATTGGTTCACCTGTATTCTAAGATTACTCTGTGATTGATCAAATATCATCACATACATGGGTTCAACCGGTTCTACCTTAATATGGAAATACTTGTCATCGGTCACACAAGTTACCAGGACCGGTTACATCAATTTCCAGGATCGGTTACATCAATTAACAGGACCGGTTACCATATACTCATAATATTGCTTGTGATCGGTCACACCAGTTACCAGGATCAGTTACACCAATTACCAGGACCTGTTACCAGTTACAAGGATTGATTACACAACACTCTGTGATCGATCTCACTAATTACAAATATTGATCATACCATCTCATGGTGATTACTTAGGATCGGTTACACCAATTAATAAAAACTAGTCATACCAAATCATAAGTCAGGCATTGTGATTAGTTATACCAAGATACATAACAAAGTTACGATCGGTTCTACCATCTCACACATATTGGTAATCCAAAGATTTGCAATGAATAGCTGTACGAATAAGCCTAACGATTTCCCCTTCGATTCATAAAACAAGTTCATGAATGCACTTTCTTTAAACAAATGTGAAACATTGTTTCCTATGATGAAATCTTCACCATAACCCATTCACATAATCATAACAGTGTATAAAAGATTGTGTCGATATCATATCTACGAAGTTCAAAAGATAAGCGTTATACTTCGTAGTCCAATTCCCTAATACTATGATCATATAAATATGATCATGTCACATCACTAGAGTGTTATACAATATACAATATGTACAGTTTCGTAGTTATGTTTTCAATATAGCACGACTTGAAAGATACATTAGGAATGAAACATTTCAAGTCAATATTACTATAGCCTCAAGAGGAAGGATGATGTTGTCATTGTAGTTCGAATCTTCTTAACATTCTTCGGGTCTTCGGAGTAATACTTGTATGTCTCAACATTCCTATACTTTCTAGTCTAGCCTAAACGAAGTTGACTCTGGTACATAATCAAGCGACTTTAGATGAGTTTTCACTCACTAAAATATGACAACCAAACTTGACATACCAACGCTTTGTGAGTTCAACCGAGTTGTGATCAATTTCAGTGACAAAACTCTTATTACATATGGATAAACAAACTACATGAGAATTCATTTTACATACGCTTGATTCCAAGTTTCAACAACACAATAACCTGCATATATTCAATCAAAAAATACCGTTGTTGACATTTGAATAACAAAAGATTATACTCCCCCTAAAGGTGATCTAGGTAAATATTCAATCTGAACATCTTTGTTATTCCCCGTTTGTAGTCAGAATTACTACACAACAATACGATATATTTCTCCCCCTTGGTCAATGCTTTAATCTTTCATTAGATATAACGTTTAAGCACAATTTTCCTTTCATTAGTGATTGCTATCACTTGTTTACTCTGTATATTTGTCCCCCTTTTTGTCACAAAATGACAAATTTTCGAGCAAATAAAGGACAAGCCGAAAGGATCTTACAAATCTAAAAGACTTGTAAACAACCTATAAGAGTTAAGCACGAAGGTTTCACATGCCACTTTGGATAACCAATATCAAAACCGAAACTAGAAGTACTTTAGTTTTAATATGTTATCAAGGAAACAATTGATTGAAGCAATTTTCCCTAATAGTTTAACAAATCGACTAAGAAACTTAATTCCCTTGTTAAACCGATTGCAAACATCCAATCGCTTATTTCGATAAGACCAAAAGAAAGATCAGAATTAACTTTATTTCTCTCATTTAGGCTCTAATTGTTCATACAATAACTTAGACCTTTCTCTTTATACATGAAAAACACTAGGTTAGTTAACTAGTTTTTCTTGTCAAGGCATTCGTTTAGACTTGAATAACCGAATCTTCCAATTTGATAAATCTAACTAAGACCAGAATTAAATAAGTTTCTCTTATCCGGAATCGATTTGGACTAATCAAATGATCCCATATTTCGTTAAGCCATAAACAATACATACAAACCAAAATAAATTGACTTTCATAATTATTTTCTTAACCGGAAGAAATTGAAACAAACATAGACATTATAGCATCGGAATTACACCGAATTTCATTAAGCAAAAACACTTGATACCCAAAAATAAAGAAGATACCAAACAATAAGCCAAATAAATTGACACAGTTTTGCTTAACCGGAAACAATTGAATCATACACACACACAACCATACACAATAATAGAACATATCAATTGTACCGAAATTTTGTTAAGCAAAAGCAAAATATATGCAATATAAACAGGCTTTTCTTAAACAGGAAAACAATTAACTAACAAATTTGTTACCTCATATTCCGCAGCCTCTTTTCCCAGAAAGATATATCATTAAGCGCAAGTTCAAGTAAGAACTCTCTCCCAGTGTGTTGTCATTATCTCGCAAGAAAAAAAGAACAACAACAAAAGCAAACTTTACCAGAGAAAGGTTGAAATGTTTTTAACTAATGCGTGCCAATAGCAAAAGTTGAAAACCCAAAACACATATGTTATGTTAAACGCAACTCATGTAAACATGAATTGATTCAACATATTGTGACTTTTCACATATGAGTTTCAATTGGAACACCTTATGATCCTTTGATAAAGCCTACCAACATGGACTAGAACTTAATCCCGCTAAATCAAAAAGCCACAAACCATAAGGGTTGCATCATATGAGATCAAATATTAAGGTTAAGGAAAACCGAAATCAGACATCCCATAAACTCAATTTGCAATACACCATAAATATTCAACATAAAATCACGTATTCCAATTACCTCAATCTTGTAGTAAATTAAATTATGAAACCAACTCAAAAAGAATGAGGTCATTCCGAGTTCGGACGAAGAAGTTATGGGTAAAACAGTTTTACACTCCTTCGTATGGACCAATCACACCAATCACCAGGACCAGTTACAGTGATTGCTTGTGATGGGTCATACCAATCACCAGGACCGGTTAAAGTACTTGTGATGGGTCATACCAATCACCAGGACCGGTTCTAGTCATTACTTGGGATGGATCACAACACTAAACTGTTTTAGATATAACTTTCGCATATAATGTCCGAACTCAATGATTTTTGGCTCATTTTAACCATAAAAACAAGATCTACACATATTTGATCAGTAGATATCAACATCATAAACTGAAAAATTACCGTTTCAATCAAAATCTCACATATAGATAGAGAAGGTATGAGTATAGAAGAAAAGAAATCTCCCTAAAGATGTTCATTAGTCATATAATGGTCATGTGCTCAGTTTCATGTGCTTCCTCACCCTTTATAAGATTGAGCACAAAGGTAAGCATGCACATTCCTACAAAACTAGGTTGTGTTGAGTTGAGCCTTTTCTTCTTTGTCACAAGTGACTAAGACAGAATCATCACTCTTGACGTCTTGCTTGGTTTTCTTATTACTCTTGTTCCATCTCTTGTTTTTATTTTTTGACTTGTGATGAAGAGTGTCATTATCACAACTTGCATTGGTACAAGAGACATTAGACAACATGATTGAAAAATCGAGGGGTCTAACAACCACACTCAATATTTCGTTTAGGCAATCTGTATGGACTAGCTCCAATATACTTCCAAGAGAATCAACTGGACAGTCATACTCAATCAAGGAAAATACATCCAAGAGTTATATCCCTGTTTCTTAATGTAATCAGCAAATCAAACATATAGAAATCCGCGAGCCTGATTATTATGAGAAACAACTTCAACAGTACCAAAGACCAATGTCCAAGTATCAACCAATTTATATCAACAACCAAAGGTTGGATTATCTAATTAATTGAACTACACACAACCTCTGATATTTAAATTATATAAATAAATATAACGCGAAAAAGAAATAACACAGACACCAGAAATTTTGTTAACGAGGAAACCCCAAATGCAAAAAACCCCGGGACTTAGTCCAGATTTGAATACCACATTGTATTAAGCCGCTACAGACTCTAGCCTACTACAAGTTAACTTCAGACTAGAATGTAGTTGATACCTAACCAATCTCACACTGATTAAGGTACAGTCGCGTTCCTTACGCCTATGAATCCCAGCAAGACTCTACGCACTTGATTCCCTTAGATGATGTCACCCACAACTAAGAGTTGCTACCACCCAAAGTCGGAGACTTGATAAACAAATTTGTCTCCTACAAAATTACTAGACTTCTGAGTGATAGATGAGTTCAAGTCTCCACATACCTTTTGTTGATTAAGTTCCACAAGCTCCCCTTAGTAGTTTTTCGTCTTCAATCGATGAAGTCTAAAGCTCAACTACACATTCTATCCTAATCCGAGACATAGCAATAAGTAGACTAGAAATCAAGACTTATAATTTTGACAACTGAACTTGACAAACAAGCTTGAGATAGCAACGCTTGCGAGTTCGACCGAGCAGTGCTCTAACAATGATGTCTTTCGTTAGTCTTTCAAGAAAACTCTTGTAATTATTGTTGCCAACAATTAACAGCTGAGATTCATTTTTGTGATTAACTTTTGGTCCCTTCTTGTCTATGGAGGACTTCGGGACCATTTAGAGTTGGGTTTTGCAGGAGCAGCTTTCTCCTTCATACCATTAGGACCATTGTCCTTTTGGATATTTTTTGAAACAACCTTTATCCAATTTGGAACATCAGATCTTGTCTTTGCATTTACAAAGTCATCTCTCTTTCTATATTCGGGTCATTTATGAGATGACCTTGTTGAGCGATAGGAAAAATTTGAACTATCATTATAATAATTTTTTAGCCTAAACTTAGGACAATAACAATCTGAGTTCTTTAGGGGAGAAAACTTAGCCAATTCTTTTGATACAAAAGAAAGTGCATCTTGCATCTTACGAACTTTGCATCCCCATTGCAGTGTCCTTTATTACCACAATAATAACAATGCTTAGTAACATACGAAGTCTGAATTTTAATGTTACCTTGTTGTGGATGCGCTTGCATTGGAGATCGACGAGTTTTCTTCTTCTTCTTCTTCTTCTTCTTCTTCTCTTTGTTCAACGTTGTTGCTTTCTTAACATTAACAGAAGTGCTTTCTTTGATTGCTGCTGAAAAAGCAGGGGTCAAAAAACCACACCCAATATTTCTCTTAGCAATCTGTATATACTAACTCCAATATACTTGCAAGAGAATCAACTAGACAGTCAGACTCAATCTTAAGAAAAGTATATCAAAGAGTTATATCTTTGTTTCTTAATGTAATCGGCAAATCAAATAGATAGAAATCCGTGAGCCTGATTAATATAAGAAACAACTTGGACGGTATCAAAAACCAATATCCAAGTGTCAATCAATTCAGTCAATAACCAAAGGTTGGATTCACAATTGATTGAACTTACGCATAACCTGTGGTATTTCAATTATATAAACAAGTATAATGCAAAAAAGAAATAACACATACACCAGAAGTTTTGTCAACGAGGAAACCACAAATGCAGAAAAACCCTGGGACCTAGTCCATATTTGAACACCACACTTTATTAAGCCGCTACAGACACTATCCTACTCCAAGTTAACTTCAGACTGGAATGTAGTTGAGCCGTAACCAATCTCACACTGAACAAGGTACAGTTGCGCTCCTTACGTCTCTGAATCCCATCAGGAATCTACGCACTTGATTCCCTTAGATGATCTGACCCACAACTAAGAGTTGCTACGACCCAAAGTCGAAGACTTGATAAACCAATCTGTCTCACACAGAAAAGTCTATTGAATAGATAAATCTGTCTCCCATAGATAAACCTATGAGTTTTGTTCCATCTTTTGATAAATCAAGGTGAACAGGAACCAATTGATATTCCGGACTTATATCTCCGAAGAACAACCTAGTAATATCAATCACCTCATAATAATCTTAATCGTATGGTAGCAAAACAAGATATTGTGGAATCAGAAATGATGAGACGAAGATGTTTGTGACTACTTTTTATCTTGCCTATCAAAGATTAAATCTCGAGAAAATCTTAGAGAAGATAGTACTTAATCACGATAAAAAACAACAAGATCAGAACACGCAACTACAAAGAAAATAGTTGGGTCTGGATTCACAATCCCAATGAGGTCTTTAAGTCATTAACCTACAAGGCTTTGGAAAAACCTAAGGTTAAAGGAGAATCGACTCTAGTCGCAATTAGTATCACACATGAGGTGTGGGGATTAGGTTTCCAAGTTGCTAGAGTTCTCTTTTATATAGTCTTCATATTAGGATTTGCGATCAATGTTACCTTGGTAACAAAGCATTCATTATTCACCGTTAGATGAAAACCTGATTAGACTCAAGCTAATATCTTTCAACCGTTAGATAGAACTTAGCTTGTTACACACAAATGAAAAGTGACTTCATTTATATATGAGTAACCGTACCTAAACGTGTGTACTTTGTTTGCTCAAAAATAGTTAACTGAGGTTATCCATATGAACATTTTCATATCAACCTTATTCATCTTAACCATAACTAGTTCAAATGAATCAAATGAAACTAGTTCTTGGGTTTTTCAATTGTTTGTATTCTCATAGAAGTATACAAGACACAATTGAAGCAAAATCGATTTTGATTCACTCGAAACAAGTCATGAACATTATAGCCTCGATTTGCAAAAGATTGCATTCCTTAATATATAAATGTATTAGTTCATGAACAAACCGATTTTAGAACATAATCCACTCAAGTATGCAAACGGGTACGCATACCTAGGTGGCCAGACTAAGTTTGGGTTCGCCAATTTACGAACGGGTATGCATACCTCCAAACTCAGTAAAGTCCCGGAACTTGAACCTCACACCAATACGCGTACCGGTATGCATAATGAGTTCGTGGACCTTGACAAAAGCAAACAGTACGCATATGGTATGCATACCATGGTTCCCGGACTTGGATTACACATATGGAAGTAGGCATACTATTCTTATATCCAATTGTTCAAAGCTCTTATTTCAACCACTGAAATATTCTCAGAAGACGATAATCACTGTCTCACACAAACTATTAGCTTCAAAGCAATTTTCAAATGATCGAATGATCAATACGAAACATTCTGAGTCTACATCAAATGGTTTTCTCACACATATCATGTAAGATGTTACCAGGTGATTTTCACATGATCATATTTTGACTTTAGTCAAGAATATAAGATGAACTTGGTTAAATCGAAAGCTTACCGACACATATTTAGAGAAATATGTAAGCGAGTTAAACTCAGCTCTAAATATCAAATATGTATAATTGAAGTCGATATAGCTATACGACTTTTGTCTCAAATACGAGATAGAGTAGATAAAATTTTAAGTGATAGGTGAGTTCAAGTCTCCACATACCTTTTGTTGATGAAGTTCCACAAGCTATCCTTAGTAGTTCTCCGTCTTCTATCGATGAACGTCGTGAAGTCTAATGCTCAACTACACTTTCTATCATAATCCGAGACTTAGTTATAAGTAGAATAGATCAAGACTTATAGTTTTGGCAACTAAACTTGACAACAAGCTTGAGATAGCAACGCTTGTGAGTTCGACCGAGCAGTGCTCTAACAATCTCCCCCTATTTCAATTTTAGTGACAAAACTATCAATACATATGGAATACAAAATAAATAAACTTTGTAGCTCTCAATCCAAATGCTTGATTTCTTTGGTTCTTCAACATTACTCGACATCTTCGTCACTTCCAAGTACTCCAATGATTCTGAACGTGTTCATCTCAGCATCATAGTTGTTGAAGATCTGTAGCTATAACAATAAGAAAACAGTAGCTCTCAATCATTGTTATACAGTGTCGTAGTATTATTACACAACATCAAAGTCCAATTGTATCACAACTTTGAAAACAATACTATGGTGATATGTATCACTCCCTCTTAGTCAATACTTCATCTCACATGAAAATCACTCCCCCTTACATAATGATCGTAAACCATATGTATTTGTAGTGTGAACTACACATTAATTCTCCCCCTTTTTGTCAATATAAATTGGCAAAGGTATGAAAACTAGTGGGATCCTAGTTAAATTTCCATAGAGATACTTCATGACCAAAAGAGAACATATCAACTTTGTTTGGATGATTTTACATAATCAAAACTTAGTGTATTCATCAAGGAGTTTACAAAGATACAAGAAAACTCCTACAATATTCCACAGCCGCACTCCCCACAAAGATTTGGCAATTAAGCACAATTTCAACTAAGAACTCTCCCCCATAAAATGTCATTCCCGAAAGAACAACAAGAGCGACCTTACTTTCAAAAGAAAAGAAGGATTTCATTGGAAATTAACAAATCACATGAAACATGAATTTGTATCCAAAATACTCAATTAAATTAACTGATGAGCACGAAAGTGCGAAGCATTTTCACCCATAAATACATTAGCTGGGACTCATTTTATCACTAATAAACTTGTTTGTAGGTGTTTTTATGAAATAAGCTCTTATGGAGAAAGTTGCTCGAAAAGTGGTTTTTGTACCCCGGAGGACACATGTTATTCGGACTCTCAGTTTTGGATAAGGGGCACCCAATTACTAAGGGGCATCCTAATTGCTATTCACACTCCCGAATTGGATAAGGGGAGGTCATCTTCAATCTTTTGAATTCAAAAATTGGAGGGAAAATTTTGGTTCTCAACTGCGTATTTTTTGTCATGATTTTTACGAGATTCTTGGAGTTTTCTGGCACGGGAATTGATTGTTGACGGGCTGTAAAATTAAAACAGGAGCGGTGATTGCCTTTGATTTGTAAAAGGAATGATATATTCTCGGTTTGAAGAAAATAGAGGTGAAGATATTGTTTGTGTTATTACATGCTGATTTGGAGAAGAATTGCCGTGGGAGTATATTCTGCATTGATTGGAGGAGTTATATGGAAGGAAATGGAAAGAAGATATTCTGTTTTGATTTTTTATTATCTTGAAGATAGTTCAACAACTCATATACACGTAACAGAAAAGGGAAGGAGAATAAAATCTCCATGATTTGGCAGAGAAGTCAAAAGAAGATATTTTCGGGTTTAAGTGATTTGATTCTCTGAGTTATAATAGGAAGTTACACAGGATATTCTTTTAATATTTGTGGCTGTCTAATGGGGGGTTTTGGGATGAATCAAACAACTTAGAATCGCGTGATAATAATGAAAAATATTTCCGTGGAGAATAATGGAGTAAAGAGAGAATATTTGCGCATTGAACAAGAGATATTGGGTGCTACTGAGACTATATAATGAGTTTACAGGAGTCATACATGAGAATCGAGAGTTGGGAGAGTTTGTAACGCCTGTTTAGCAGTTTATGTTATTCTTCTCCTTTTCTTCATTGTAAACACCATTTGAGATATATAAAAAATATTTTGAGAGTGTCTACATCATGAGTAGCTAAACCCCAACACTGGGACGACGGAGGAAGCCGAATTTCATACATGGATAAAATTATTTTATTCTCTATATGACTTTTGCACTAATTAAAATAGAATTATGATTTTGATTAATTAGTTGTCATTTCATTTGATGGGTCATGCTTTCTTAGATGTTTTGATGTCTCGTACTTAGGATTTACAACTAATATTTTGAGAATCTATCTTGGCAAAAATAAGAGTCCATGTTTTTATTTATTGAGCTAGAATTGTTGAAGAATAAATAATTGAACTTGACGATATGAATTCGGTGAAATCTTAGTACCAGTAACTCTCGCTTTTATTTATCATTTTCATTAAATCTTTAAATTTAATCTTCACAAGTCTTAGAGTTCGAATATTTATTACTACAACAACAATTAAAAATCATATCATTAACCAAATGACAACCCATGATTAATTTAATCGGAAATGATCACATAAGAGAGCTCACGGAGCCATACAATACTTACACAAAGATGTGGATCAGGGAAATACCAATACTGCGGAATATTCCAAGATTCATTCTATTGTTCATCCATATTCGCATAGAAACATGCAATAGACTTAATCTTTGTAGACATAAAGTTCATCCTATCTTCCATCAATATTTGCATAATGACACAATATGCTTAACTTTTGTTTTCAAAAGTTCATTCAATCTTTTATCAACACTTGCATAATAACATGTGATTGACTTAACTTTTGAGCATATATGGGACAATCATAGTTCATGGATGCAAACACACATATCTATAACAAGTTGCAATACATAAAACCATAAAGATTAATACTGCAAAATAATCTTCCAAATAAACTTTAGAATTTAAATAAATAAATCTAAAAACATTGCAAGATGAAAATCGTTGGAGATAACTATGTGTACTCATAATAATGGTTATTCCAAACCCTAGTTATCCTTCTTTAAACACAAGAATATATTCTCATAAGAAGTTTCCTAGACAAAATCAAGTTTCTTTGATAACATCATACCTTTGAAAGGGTCCATCATAAAAGGTATCACTGATATCCTTGATTCTTTTGACCGTAGAGACTCCATGTTCATGAGTTAGAACATTAACTTTCCGATCAACAATGCGGGCAAGATGCCTAGCTTTGAAACAGTCCATGATGAGTTTTTTCTGATTCCTGATCAAGATCTTTTGATTATCTAGGATTTTGGTCTGACCATCAATAAGCTGATTTATTTGCATTTTAAGATTTGCAAATTTGGCCCTAGCTAGAGTCATTCTGAAAAAGAATTAAATCCTTGACATATTCTCCAATCCGGGAGTCACACTATTTCCTTTCCATCATCTTTTTCAAGACAAGTTCTTGAACAGAATCGCATCCTTTAATGTTTTCTTCCATCTCAAGATTCACCACTTCTTGAGGTCTTGAGGAGTTTTCCATTCTTTTTTTTTATTAGGGAAGGCAAAACACAAGATATATATGTTTACAAACAAGAGAAGGACACCCCTGTTGTGGAAACCCTAAAACTCCCAAGAGAGACACAGACATTCGTGGACTAGGTGTGGAAGACTAATGGATCAGAAAAGAACCAACAAGAAATACTTTCTCATTTTAAATATATCTTACCATCATGGATCAATAACTAAAAAAACTTAATCAGAGCATATGGAAGAGATACATTAGTTACAGGGAGTCAAGAAGTGACTCAACCTTCACATAGGGATAAAACAACTCAAACAAACATAGGAAAAATGGTAACAACAATAGACTTCAGCATCTTGCAGAAATCATCCTTGCAACTCTCAAGTTAAATATTAGGACGAAATTCCTAGAACTAGGTAGCAAAGTGAGATATAATCTCACCATGAGTATTGAGAGATGAACTGTGAATACCATCTGAGAGTTCGAACATCGTATTTCTTACCTTCCTTTGGTTATTTCTAATTCCAGAAGAATTCGACATAACCTTTTTAGAAAATCCATTAGATGGAATTTTATGAAAATTAAGTCTAGGACCTCTAGAAATCGGTTCTAGAGCATTAGAGGAGAGAGGTCTCCACCTTCTAGACTTAGATTTACCAGACTTATTCTCATAAACACTGGGAATGTGTTTCTTTTTGGTGTAAGCGTTTACACCAAGAGGAGAAACACGATCCCTGTAGAGATTTCGAGATGAGTGACCATTGAAGTCTCGTTTATGAGAGTTCTGGCTTTCTGTAGGAATGAAATCCATTGTAGATGTAGTCAGGCAATTTAATCTGTCGACTGTAAAAATAAGTAGATTTTAAAAATCAGAAATATGTTTCTTTTTAGCAAAACAATGTTTAACATAGTGATTCTTTTTCCTACAGAAAGAACAGGTTCGTGGAAGAGAAACATTGGACCGAAACTGCTTTAAATTCATAGCCCTATTAGAAGACTGCAAATTATTTAAACACTTCTTGGCAGAAACTTCCTTTGGAGAACTTTTCTTTATGTACTGTAATTCTATCTGAGAATTAATTAGTGAATAACACAGAAGATTTTCTCATTAAAACAGAGTTTTCCTCTTTCAAGGATTTGCACTGTTTTTGGGCTAGAAGAAGGGAAGCAACTAATTTTTATTTTTCAACACGAAATTTGTCCAGATCTGATGAATGAGTCTCGATCAAACATTTTTCTATAATTGAATCTTCTTTAACAATATCCTCAAGAGTACTAATCTTTTCACGCTGTAGAGTAGTTTCTTGAAAAAGTTTTTCGATATTGTTAGAAAATGACTCAATGATACTATAGAGTTCACCTTCTCGATAAAGAGATTTCTCAAGTTCATCAATAAGATGATCATGTTTTTCTTCAAGAGATTTTATCTTAGCATCTTGAAAAAAAAATAGTCTCAGCTGTATTTTTTTTGATTTCTGGTAAGTTCCATTTCAGTTTTAGACATGGAGCTAATGTCTCACCAGAAGGAGTGTTATCAGAATCCGATAGCAAGAAATTCCTACCTTGGGATTCAGAAGAATCAGCAAAGGGGTTATCCTTGGAGGTAAGCCCAAGACATTTGGCATAATTAAAATTTTTAGAACTCATTTCTATGCGTGCGAATTTGAGATACGTAACTATCCATACAAATTAGATTGCCATAAACATAGACTTATAAGGTCTTAAACGTGTTTGCCTGCTCTGATACCAATTGAAAAAGTGGGGGTATAACAACCACACCCAATATTTCGCTTACCAATCTGTATGGACTAACTCCAATATACTTTCAAGAGAATCAACTAGACAGTGAGACTCAATCTTAAGAAAAATAAATCAAAGAGTTATATCTCTGTTTCTTAATGTAATCATCAAATCAAACAGATAGAAATCCGTGAGCCTGATTAATATAAGAAACAACTTGGAAGGTATCAAAAACCGATATCCAAGCTCAAGCTAATATCTTTCAACCGTTAGATCGAACTTAGCTTGTTACACACAAATGAAAAGCGACTTCATTTACATATGAGTAACCGTACCTAAACGTGTGCACTTTTGTTGGCTCAACAATAGTTAACCGAGGTTATCTATATGAACACTTTCATATCAAACTTATTCATCTTAACCATAACTAGTTCAAATGACTCAAATGAAACTAGTTCTAGAGTTGTTCAATTGTTTATATTCTCATAGATTATACAAGAAACAATTGAAGCAAAATCAATTTTGATTCACTTGAATCAAGTCATGAACATTATAGCCACGTTTTGCAAAAGATTGTATTCCTCAATATATAAATGTATTAGTTCATGAACACACCGATTTTAGGACATAATCCACTCAAGTACGCAAACGGGTACGCATACCTAGGTGGCCGGATTAAGTTTGGGTTCGTCAGTATGCGAACGGGTACACATACCTCCAAACTCAGTAAAGTACCATAACTTAAACCTGACGCCAGTATGCGTACCAGTATGCGTACTGAGTTGTAAGACCTTGACAAAACCAAACAGTACGCATATGGGTATGCATACCATGGTTCCCGGACTTGGATTACGCATATGCAAGTATGCATACTGTGCGTATATCCAATTGTTCTAAACTCTTATTTCAACCACTGAAACATTCTCAGAAGACGACTATAGCTGTCTCACACAAACTATTAGCTTCAAAGCAACTTCCAAATGATCGAATGATCAATACGAAACATTCTGAGTCTACATCAAATGATTGTCTCACACTATCATGCAAGATGTTACCAGGTGATTTTCATATGATCATCTTTTGACTTTCGTCAAGAATATATGATGAACTTGGTTAAAGCGAAAGCTTACCGACACATATCTCGAAAAATATGTAAGCGAGTTAAACTCAGGTCGAAATATCAAATGTGTATAATTGAAGTCTATATAGCTATACGACTTTTGTCTCAAATAGGAGATAGAGTAGATAAAATTTTGAGTGATAGATGAGTTCAAGTCTCCAACACCTTTTGTTGATGAAGTTCCACAAGCTCTCCTTAGTAGTTCTCTGTCTTTAATCGATGAATGTCGTGAAGTCTAATGCTCAACTACACTTTCTATCCCAATCCGAGACTTAGCTATAAGTATACTAGAAATCAAGACTTATAATTTTGGCAACTAAACTTGACAACAAGCTTGAGATAGCAACGCTTACGAGTTCGACAGAGCATTGCTCTAACAACTGCTGGTTGAACACAATTCTTAGGATTGACAGGCTTTTCTTCTTTACAAGAAATAAGAGCATCTTTAACATCAGTGGAAGCCTCTGGTTGAGAAGAATTTGTAGCTTTAACAAATTTTATCTCATTGTTATCGTTGGAAGCGCTTGATTGGTTATATCCTAATCCTCGTGTATCACCATGATATCTTCCTGCTTATAACAATGAGGATAAATTGTTTGTGCTATCATTGGACTTTTTCGAGTACAAATTTTCTTCTTCCAACATCTTGATTTTATCAAGAGCACTAGCTAGATCATCCTCATGGTGTTTTTCCCGTGAAAAATATACACCTTCTTTTCTTCAAAATTCTTTTGTTGAGAATTAACCCTTGCTTCGGATTCATCAAGTTTCTTTTCCGACAAAAAGAGATCTCTTCGAAGATTTTCACATTCTAATTTCTTAGAATTTAGCTCGTCTGTACGATCTTTAAGAAGAGATTCATTAGTGTAGTAACCAATATAACATCCTTGAAAAACCCTCTTCAATTTATTGTTCTCACGACAAAGAGGAGTCATAACACCAAGAAAATCTGAAGTTCTCAGTTTTTTATTTCTCAAAGGTCCAATAGTTTAAAGTATTCTGGGATATCCTCTTCTACATCTCTTTCAAAATATGAGTCGTCATCATCAGAAATTTTCACCCAACCCCTTTTGTAGACATACTTTCCAGTTGTCATTAGTTTCTACATCATTAACAAGATTAACTTGTCTAGTAGATTCTCTCGAGATGATTTCATAAAGATCTTCAAATATTGATTCGTAGATGCCATCATCAAGTGTTAACTCAAAAATCTTGATACCTTGTTTTACGTTAACTGAATCATTCTTAGGTTCAATAAAAACCATATTTAGATTCCGGTCTAATAGGTTGGATCGCACCAAACACAGATTGTTAGATCTTTTCGTGTTTGCCTGCTCTGATACCTATTGAAAAGACGAGGGTACCCAAATATACTACAATCTTTTTGTTTTCAACCTATAAGTCCTCTAACCGAAAGTGATCGGCTATGGAAAAAGTCGAGACAATACAACTAATAGGTGTTCACACTTTGTGTGATTGTCTATGGACACGAGATCGAGATAATACGACTACCAAAGTGTGATACTTGATAATAGGTTCGAACTTAACCAAACTCTATAGGATCACTATCAATTATATCGGAGTTAACGTTTGTGTAATTTACTTTAAATTATACAAACAAATATAATTGTGGAAAACAAAAGTAAATCACACAACAAGATTTTGTTAACGAGGAAAACTGCAAGTGCATAAAAACCCCGGGACCTAGTCCAGAATTGAATACTATCAGAATTAAGCCGCTATAAAAAATCTACACCAACTTCGTATAGCTACCCCTAGTTCACTTAGTTTCCTCAGTATCCCTGCGCTTCCGACTTCAATGAGTGCACGCACGCACTGGAACAATTCCTTTGGGTCGAATTCCAAACAGTAAAGGAACAACAAATCTGTTTGGTAACAACTCTTTCGATTCTTTCAAGATAAATATATCTCAAGACTTATGCAAAGGCTCTTCCATGTAATCTAATAAACTCATTTGCCCGGTTAGATCAATCTATCCAGTAACTACCAAAGTAGTCAAGTTTAGATTCGCAATCAATCAATATAGATCTCAATGAGAAGCTATAAAGTGATGTCGATCTCACGCAGCTAATCAATCGAATAAATTCGATTCTATTTGGATCCCAACCGATCAAGGTTTGTGCACACACAAATATATGAGAACTAAATAAGAAATCTTCTTCGTCTTCAGATATTATTTAATCTTCAATAAACGCCTGCACAACACCACTTGAATCTCTTGTGATCAATCACACACAGAACGAAGTCTGTTAACAATGGATTATCACAAGATGTCTTTGAATCTACATATAGTTCTAAAGATCCCATCAATACTTCGATATAGTTTGAGTGAATCTTATATCAGAAGAGAAGATTATCAAGAATAAAAAAATTAGGTGCAATCAAAGTTTCTGTAATGAGCCTCCCCTCCACCGATACTTTCCCCACTTAGCCACCGCGGCTATCCGGCAGTGTGGAGTTTTCTACGGGCATAACTGCGGTAATCCAGCAGAAACTTCCCGGATGGTCACCCATCCCTGGATTACTCCCGCCCGAGCACCTTAATTGCAGAATTTCTGCAAACTCTGGAGCCTATTGTGCTGAAAAGGCCTCGGTGTTAGGAAAGGACAAACCATTACTTATATTCCAATCCATCGGTGAACCACTGCCGAAATCGGGGTATTACAATACCACCACCTTAAATTGGAGTCGTCCTCGGATCCGGAATATATATTCAAGCCCAGATCCCCGACGTTACCTACCCCTCATGAGAAGCACCTGGACCAACCCCGTCCAGCGTGCTTTTCCACCCTCGGCAGGAGATCCTTCGTCGGCTTTGATACCATTTATAATGACCCGTCCCTCCATCGATACTGTCCCCACTTAGCCATTACGGTTATCCGACAGTGTGGGGTTTTCAACGGGCATCGTTCCTGTAATCCCGCAGAAACTTCCCGGATGGTCACCCATCTCTGGATTACTCCCGCCAGAGCACGCTTAACTGCAGAGTTTTCTGCCAACTCTGGAGCCTATCATGCTGAAAAGGCCTCGGTGTTAAGAAAAAAAACCATTATTTATATTCCAATCCATCGACGAACCACGGTATGGGTACACTTGACTGAATTATAAGAAAAACTTCTCAGTTAAGCGTGCCCTACCGGGAGTAGTCATAGGATGGGTGGCCTCTCAGGAAGCTGTTGTTGGATAACCGCATTAGTGCTGTTAAAAATTCCATACTGCTGGGTAAGTGGGAATAATATCGGTGTTAGTTGGGATACGACTAGGTGTCGTTCGCTTGTACTCGGGTGGAGAAGTATGTTGGGGGATTATGCTAGATACTTCTCTCATATAAGACAAGGAACGTCTACATTATATCGAGGCCTTTTCAGCACAACTAGTTTCAGAGCTGGCAGAAAAATCTGCAGTTGAGGATGCTTTGGCGGGAGAAATCCAAGGATGAGTGACCTCCCGAGAAGTTGCTACTGGATAACCGCATCGATACCCGTAGAAAACCCCACTAGATGACCGTAGTGGCTAAGTGGGGACAATATCAGTGGAGGGATGAGTCATTACAAAATGGTATCAGAGCCGACAACGGGTCACCTGCCGAGGGTGAGAAGGTACGCTGGAAGGGGTTGGTACATGTGCTTCTCATGAGTGGCAGGGAACGTCGGAGATATGGGCTTGCGAATATATTCTGGAGCAGAGGGCGGATCCAATTTAAGGTGGTGGTATTGTAATACCCCGATATTTGACAGTGGTTGGACGGATGAAATATAAGTAATGATTTGTCCTTTCCTAACACCGAGTCTTGACGGATACACTTGACTGAATTGTGAGAAAAACTTCTCAGTTAAGCGTGCTCGACCGGGAGTAGTCACAGGATGGGTGACCTCTCGGGAAGCTTCTACTGGATAACCGCAGTAGTGTTGTTAAAAATCCCACACTGTTGGATAACCGCAGTGGGTAAGTGGGAAAAACTTCTCAGTTAAGCGTGTTAAGCGTGCTCGGACGGGAGTAGTCACAGAATGGGTGACCTCTCGGGAAGCTGCTACTAGATAACCGCAATAGTGTCGTTAAAAATCCCACACTGCTGGATAACCGCAGTGGATAAGTGGGAACAATATCGGTGTTAGTTGAGATACAACTAGGGGTCGTTCGCTTGTGTTCGGGTAGGGGAGCATGCTAGGGGATTATGCCAAATTTTGTTTGCTAAGTCCAATAGTTTATTAAAGAAAAAAAACGTAATTACAATGAGGGCTCAAGTCCCCCCACCTCCATAAACCAAAGGGGTGAAAACATAAAAGAAAATAGCTGTAAAATCTCATAAAAAGCTTCTAAACACAAATAACTAACAAAAAGAAGAAAAATAGGAACTCAAAAACGTTTGCCCCCCTTTCCCACCCTAAAATTCCTCTTCTTAGGTTGGAGATCAATAAGGATTTCTGCGGAAACATCAGGGTCTCCATAACACTCATTATACTCATCATCATAAATATCATCACATTCATCTTCATCTGAAGCATAATTACCACCAGGAACAAGCTTAATAGGAGTTTGAGTTTTTTTCTTTGAGACTCTCTCCAATAGCTCCTTTTCCCCCTTAGAATACTCTTTTCTATAGGATGGATTTCTAATGAAGTTAGCACACACTTCATCAATCTGAATTTTGCTTGCCTCCTCTAATTCCTCCATAGACAAAATATTATTCATATCAAAAACGGTATCCTCCAACCCGGTTTTTATTTCCTTATTATGTTCAGTGTCATGGCTAGGAGTTACCTAATTGGACTTGGAATCAGATTGCAAGCTAGCATCCAAAGAACGCCTAGCCATGATTTTTGCAGCTTTCTTGGCCACTTTCCTAGCTTCTTTCCTTGCTAGAATATCATCATCAACTTCACCCCACTTTTTTGAACCAATACTATCATCTGAGTCACTTGAATC
The DNA here is from genome assembly GCF_003573695.1 of Papaver somniferum. Taxonomy (NCBI): domain Eukaryota; kingdom Viridiplantae; phylum Streptophyta; class Magnoliopsida; order Ranunculales; family Papaveraceae; genus Papaver; species Papaver somniferum. Next base: position 101,839,697 of record NC_039367.1, on the reverse strand, counting down.
ATCTAGATGTTTTTCATCATCTTTCTCCATATCCCTACTAATATCATTAGCAAGGTCTAACTCAGATGTTAGGACGTCAAACTGGTTATTAACAACAACTTATGTTCTCAAAAGATCATCCACCAAAGGAATTTGAATAGGTTTAAAAGTAAATTTAGTGAGTGAATTGTTACCCTTAACTGGCGTCCAATTTTCAGTTGAAGTACCAGCAGCCAATTTCGTATTAGGAAAAGTAAAAGACTTACCCTTAACTGATGTCACATCTTTTTTAGAATTGCCAACAGCCTTGCAAATATTGGACACAAAATTTTCTTTCAAAACTGAACATGACTTCTTTTCTAAATCAGCATCAAAACCGCCTTCCATAGAGTTTTGATTATGCCAGATACTGCTCTCATCGAAGACAAGGAAAGTCTACATTATACCGAGGCCTTTTCAGCACAATTTGGATCTCGAAAAGTTATGCGAAATAGCTGTTGATGACAAGGAGTTCGGGGATGATAAAGAATTCTTCAAAGGTCTTAACATCTAGTATGTCTTCGGATAAGAATTTCATTTTTTTGTTTTGTTTAGAAGAATAACTAGAGTTTGGAATAGCCATTATTGTGATTACACATAGCTATGTCCAATGTTTTTCATCTTCATGTTTTTAGGTTTATTTATTTAAATTCTAAAATTGTTTGGAAGATGCTTTTTGCAGTATTAATATTTATGGTTTCATATATTGCAATTTGTTATGGGATATGTGTGTTTGCATCCGTGAACTATGATTGTCCCATACCTTGTCAAAAGTTAAGTCCTTCATATATCGATATGCATATATCAATAAAAGAATGAATGAACTTTTGACAATACAAAAGTTAAGCCTATTATGTCAATTATTGATGGAAGATAGGTTAAAATCTTTTGTTTACAAGGATTCTGTCTATTGTATGTCATTGTGCGAATAGTGATGGAAAATAGAATGAATCCTTGTGTATTCCGCAGTATTGATCTTCCCTGATCCATATTTTTATGTATATACTGTGAGGCTCCGTAAGTTCTCTTATGTCGAGAATGACCAATTAAATTCATCACTTTTTTGTGGTTAATTTGGTTGTATATCTCCGATTAGATTAATTATGGGTTCTCTTGTGATTAATCTAATTGAGTATTTTTGGATTCAAATTCATATTCGTATGTGATTTGTTATGTCCAAAGAAATCCTTCTTTTCTTTTGAAATTAAGGTCGCTCTTGTTGTTCTTTCGGGAATGACATATTATGGGAGAGAGTTCTTAATTGAACTTGTGCTTAATTGCCAAATCTTTGTGAGGAGTGCGGTTGTGGAATATTATAGGGGTTATCTTGTATCTTTATAAACTCCTTGATGAAAGCATTTAGCTTCGGCTATATGATTGCATCTAAATAAGTTGATATGTGCTTTCTTTTGGTCATGAAATGTCTCTTTTGGAAATTTCATTAGGATCCCGTTTTCGTACCTTTGCCAATTTTATTGACAAAAAAGGGGAGAATTAATACGTAGTTCACACTATAAATACATATGGTTTTCGGATCATTATGTAAGGGGGAGTGGTACATATCACCATAGTATTGTTGTCGAAGTTGTGATACAATTGAACTTTGATGCTGTATAATAATACTATGACACTGTACAACAATGATTGAGAATACTTGTTTTCTCATTGTTATAGCTACGGATTTTCAACAAAGATGATGTTGAAATTACAACCTTTGGGATCATTGGAGTACTTGGAAGTGACGAAGATTTCGAGTAATGTTGAAGATTAGGCATGTGGAATAGGAGCTACAAAAGTTTATTTATTTATTTTGTATTCCATATGTATTGATAGTTTTGTCACTAAAATTGACAAAGAGGGAGATTGTTAGAGCACTGCTCGGTCGAACTCGCATGCGTTGCTATCTCAAGCATGTTTGTCAACGTTAGTGATCAAAACTATAAGTCTTGATTTTTAGTCTACTATAGCTAAGTCTCGGACTAGGATAAAAAGTGTAGTCGAGCTCAAGAACTCCATGTTAATCATCATACAAGACTTGAGAACTACTCAAGGAACTGGTGGAACTTCATCGACTAAAAGGTATATGGAGACATGAACTTATCTATCACTCAAAAGTATATCTACTCTATCTCCTATCTTGAGACAAAAGTCGTTTTGCTATATAGACTTTGATTATACATATTTGCTATTTCGAGCCGATTTTATTTCGCTTATTTATTTCTCGAAATATGTGTTGGTAAGATTTCGATTTGGACAAGTTCATCTTTACCTAGTGACGAAAGTCATGTTATGTTTCAATCACTTTGAAAATGGCTTTGACGAAAAATGGTTTGTGAATAGCAGCTATATAACGTCCTCTAAGAAAGTTTCAATGATTGAAATGAGAGTTTAGATTATATAACCAATGTTGGATATAAGCATTGTGTGGAAACACATATATGTATAAGTCCTTATTCCTTGAACCAAAGTATGCGAACTTTGTTGATCAGGAAAATCGGAAAAAGAGCTGTGAACTCAGTCCGCGAACTGGCGGATGTTCTCATCCCGAGAAAATCCGTTGGAGTTTGTGAACTCCTTCCGGGAACTTAAATCCGCGAACTAAGTCCGCGTACTTGAGTTGGTTATATCTAAAGACGAGAACTTATATTTATATTAACTAAGGAATGAAATTTGCAAACCGTGGCTATAAAGTTCATGAATCAATTCGTGTGAATCAAATCGTTTTTGCTTCAATTGTGTCTTCTATACTTCTATAAGATTTATACAATTGAACAACTCTATAACTAGTTCATTTGAGTCATTTGAACTAGTTATGGTGAAGAAAAATATGGTTGATATGAAAGTGCTCATATTTCTAACCATTTGGTTAACTATTTTTGAACCAACAAATGTACATGTTTGGGTATGGTTACACAAACCTAAAATCGTGCACTTCGTTTGTGTGTAACAAGCTAAGTTTTCGATCAAACAGTTGAAATATATTAGCTTGAATCTAATCAGGTTTTCATCTAATGGTGAATATTGAATGCTTTGTTACTAAGCTAACATTAATTGCAAACCCTGATTTGAAAGACTATATAAGGGAGAACTCTAGCAACTGGGAAACCTAATTCCCACACCTCCTGTGTGATACTAGTTGTATAAGCTAGAGTCGATTCTCCTTTAATCTTAGGTTTCTTCTCGAGACCCTGTAGGTTAACAACTCGAAGACTTCATTGGGATCGTGAAGTGTAATACCCCCTTACTGGGTATTTAGGAACTGGCAGTTGAGTCCTTTAAGTCGTAGGAGTGTATTAGTGGTGTAACTTAACATTTGGATAGAATTGTCTAGAAGGGCTCTCCCTTTATCATTTCAGTGGGGTCTGGTTATAAGCTGACAATTAGAGAGTTAAGAAAGAAAAGAAAACGTATAAACCTATTTTTGTGCTGGAATGATTAGGGATTAGGAAATTGAGAAGAGGAGCAGCCGTGTGAATCTGAGGAAGAAGCCAAGATTAACTTGCTTTTGATTTCGTATATCGTTGGTTTGATTTGTGGGTTTGATTGATTTATTCCCTCCACTTAGGCAAGTTTATTCTTTCTTTATCAATTTGATTTTGATTGTTTAAGTTTTTCATTTCCATGGTAGTTCATAATATTGCATACAATAATCCATAAACCTACCTATCCTTGAAACCCTAGTTTGTATATAACTTAGTATAAATGGTATTGCAGTTATATATCTTTTCGACCGTTTGTTTACATCCATGTTTTGATATATCATAGAGGAATATGTCAGGAGTGTTAAGTTAAATTTTGAAGATGATCCGATTTGGTTAGGACCCTGAAACGATTAACCCATATGACTGTAATTCAGCAGAATTCCAATTCTGAGTAGGATTATGTAAGCTCTTTTATTTAGGGTTATAACCGTTGGATTCTTCTCAATTTGTGATACGTATTGATTCATGATGTTATTATCAATGTGTAAAAATCTCAGAAGGATCCGACACAGGTAAGTATCCCTACAGAATTTTAGACCAGACCAGGCCTGCTGTATGCCCTATTCTGCAGGATCCAACCGTTGGTTTGATATGAAATTCTTACGTACTGTAATGTACATTTGTATGAGTTCCCTGTAAAAATTTCAGATTGATCAGGTAAGCGTAACATTGTTTTTAACCAGGGTCAGTTGTGTATACAAATTCTAGTGCCTATTTTCGTTATGGAAGTTTTGTTGTTGGGTATGTGTATGTATGGGTTGTGCAACTTGTTTGTATTCAGTATTTGTTGGTCGCCGAGTTAAGGACCACATCTATATGCAAGATAGTTTGTGTGTCGCGGTGGACATTGGTACAATTTATCTTGTTGCCGAAATCAGGGCTACATCTATTTTCGAATAGCATGCCAGTCACGGTGGGCACTGGTGGTTTTGTTTGTTTAATTAACTTTTGCCGAGATCAGGGACACAAGTGTAAACATCTTGTGTGTCACAGTGGGCGGTAGTCTTATGATGTGTATGGTCTCAGAGAAGTTATCTTAGTAACATAATGTTTTGTATTTCTGAATTTTATTTATAATGAATGTTTCATAGTGGGTATGTTTAATCTTATAACATTTGCAAGGCTTATACATACAATAGTTAAATTGATAATTTAAGAATGAACTTGCTATTTTACAAGGCTCTGACTTTGCGTTGATTTTCCCCCCTTCCAGGTGACAGGGTAAATAAGTGATTTAGTCGTGGGTTTCTCGAGCTAGGAGCCGCGGTCAATTAAGGAAGTAGGACTCCTTCCTCGCAGCATTTATGTTAGTATTTTTTTACCTTATTATGTAATAAGAAGTGCACTGAGAGACACCGGTACTTTGTACCAAATCTGAGATTATTTTTTTTTAGAAGTTTTGAGATGCCACTTTCTCTCCAAACTTTTATTTGATATTTTTGAGATGTGTTAAAGTTCAATATAACTGTTTCAGTAAAAGTGATTTTTGTTTGTTTTATTTCCCTTATTTTGGTTTTGTACTAGTTGTGAAATCTATGAGGATGAAAGTCCAAATAGTGAAACCTTAAGTTGGCAATGTAGGGCCGGCCGGACTATTATTGTTAACTTGGGGGTAATCACAGTCGGTATCAGAGCCCATGTTCCTATCGGACATGTGGCGTTGTGAGGCACACTTAAAATAGGCACGTATGATTTTGATTAGTCCTTACGTATGACGTAAGTTTTCTTTTTCCTAATCTCATAGTAGAATGGATGTTTATTGTGTCCTTCATTTTCCTAAAAGCCATGCCAGGAAGAGGTAGAAGAGGGAAAAGGAATACTCGAGGAAACGGGGATGGTGAAACTCCAATTATTGCTGATATGATGAGGTTGATGACTGAAACTATAACAACGGCGATGACGAATCAGACTGCAGCTATTTTGGCTGTCATTCAAAACCAGAATGGGAGTCATAATGCCCCGCCGCCGCCAGGTGGGAATGTGAATGGTGATAACCATCAAGGTGATGCGGCCCAGACTGAATGGCTGAAATTATTAGAAAAGTTTATCCGGTTGAAGCCACCTGTTTTCGAAGGTTCACCTGACCCCCTTGTAGTAGACAAGTGGAAGGAAGATCTTGATAAGATCTTCGTAGCTATGAGGTGTACCCCGGTGCAAAGGCAACAATTGGATGTTTTTCAATTATCTGGGGAGGCAAGAAAGTGGTGGAAAAATGCATCAGCAGGACTGGATTTGGATACTTTGACGTACAGTCAATTTTGTGAACGTTTTGATGTGAGGTACTTCTTAGCGACTGTTAGAAATAATAAGATTAAGGAGTTTGTTGTGGTAGCGCAACTTAGGGGTGAGTTGGTGGATGATTATCTTGATAAGTATATTAGCTTATCCCGTTTTGCGTTTTTTATGACACCGGATGAAGAAAAGTCAGCTAGGAAGTTTGAGCAGGGTCTTGGAGACCATATTCGTAACAAGGTGATTAGTCATTGTTTCCGCACCTTCCAGCAAGTTGTTGAGAGTGCTAGAGCCACATAAGCTGATTGGTTGATGCATAAGAAAACCAAAGAGGAGAGGCACAAGGTAACAAATAATGGTAAGCAAGGAAATAACTATCAACACCATGGAGATAGAAATAATTCAAACAGTTGGAAGAAACAAAGGACTGACAACTACAGGGATCAAGACAAGAAAGTAGGGGATGTAAAACCCTTTCCTTTTCACTGTTATAATTGTAAGGAAACTGGGCACAAAAGGGCTGATTTTCCAAAACCTATTCAATCATAATTTAATATGCAAGGTGACCTCCAGGGACAAGTTCGGGATACTCGTAATCAGCATCAGAGATATCAAAGCCAAGATTATGGGCATACCAAGAACAATACTACCCAAGGAAGATTCCACGCATTAGTGCCTCGTCAGGAACAAGTAACGACGGAGTTGTGGAACGTATGTTTCTTATCCAAGGCAAGCGTGGAAAAATTGTATTTGATTCGGGTGCAACTCATTCTTTCGTTGCTGCTGCGTTTGTGTATGGCTTATCTGTTGAACCTGTGCTTTGTGAAAATTCCTTATCTGTAATGTCACCTTTAGGGAAAACAACTTTGATAGATCGAGTAGTTAAGGGATGTATTGTCCAGTTAGGAGGTCTAGATTTTCCTACCGATCTTTTTATACTTGATATGGTTGGTTATGATGTCATTTTGGGGATAGATTGGTTATCGGCGTATCATGCATTTTTGGATTGCCAAAATAAATCTGTAGTGTTTTCGATACCTGGTGAACAAAAGTTCTTTGTTCTCACGACTACAAAAGAGGCCCCTCCTAAGGCCTATTTTTGTGGTTTATGAGAAAATGATCATACATATGAGGGTGACAACATAAAATCGATACCAGTAGTGGCAGAATATGAGGATGTTTTTGAAGAAGTTCCAGGATTACCCCCACACAGAGAAATTGAGTTCTGTATTGAATTGCTGCCGGGTACTGCACCGATTGCCAGAGCGCCGTATCGTATGGCTCCTGTTGAAATGTGAGAACTTAAGGAGCAAATTCAGCAACTAATGGACCAAGGTTTCATTTGTCGAAGTACATCTCCATGGGGAGCACCAGTACTGTTTGTTAAGAATAAAGATAGATCACTTCGGTTATGCATAGATTACTGAGAGTTGAATAAAGCGACCATTAGAAATAAGCACCCTTTACCATGAATCGATAATTTATTCGATCAGTTACATGGAGCTCGCTGGTTTAGCAAAATCGATTTGAGGTCAGGTTACTACCAGTTGATGGTTAGGGAGAACGATATTTCCAAGACTGCCTTTCTCTCTAGATATGGGTCGTATGAGTTTCTGGTGATGCCATTCGGTCTCACAAATGCACCTGCAATATTTATGGATCTTATGAATCGAGTTTTTAAAGACTTTTTAGATAAGTTTGTTATCGTATTTATTGATGACATACTAATATACTCTCAGACACAAGAAGACCATGATAGACATTTGAGGTTGGTATTGCAGACTCTCCGCGATCATCAGTTGTATGCTAAGTTTAAGAAGTGTGAATTTTGGAAGCAAGAGGTTCAATTTCTTGAGCACGTTGTATCAGGAGAAGGTGTAGCGGTGGACCCCCATAAGGTTATTGCAGTATTAGATTGGAAGCAACCGACTTCGGTTACATAAGTTCGTAGTTTTGTGGGTTTGGTGGGTTACTATCGTCATTTCATTAAGGGATTTTCAAGCCTTGCAGGACCGCTGACTCCTCTGACCGTGAAAGGCGCACCTTTTGATTGGAAGGAAGAATGTGAATAAGCTTTCCGTACTCTAAAGGTGAAATTAACTTCAGCACCGGTTTTGACACTTCCCCAAGCTGACGGTGGGGGTTTAACTGTTTATACAGAAGCCTCACATCGCGGTTTAGGGGTTGTACTTATGTAAAATGGGAAGGTAGTGGCATATGCATCTCGACAGTTGTGGCGGCATGAGAAAAATTATCCAACTCATAACTTGGAGCTTGCATCAATCGTTTTTGCATTAAAAATTTGGAGGCACTATCTTTTGGGAGAAAAGTTTGAAATATTTTCTGATCATAAGAGTCTTAAATACTTGTTTACCCAGAAAGAGTTGAATATGAGACAACAGATGTGGATGGAGTTGATGAAGGACTACCAGTTTGCATTACAGTATCACCCAGGCAAGGCAAATGTGGTAGCTGACGCGTTGAGTAGAAAACCACGTGGAGTGGTGGCTCTCTTAATGTCTCATGAATGGAAGTTACTACAAGATGTCGCACATACCGACTTTGTTTTGTGTTCAGACAGTGGTAAATCATCATTTGTATGACGTATGTTAGTGCAACCAAATTTGGTTGAGAGAATTATTACTGCGCAATCGAAAGATGCATGGTGCCAAGAAAAACTCAAGGAGATTAACTCAGGTGAAACTACCAATGTGGCAGTTGGTTCGGATGGTGGCTTACGTTTCATGGGGAGGTTATGTGTACCCGAGGATAAAGAGTTACAACGTATCATCTTGGATGAAGCTCACCGCAGTAGATATACTATTTATCCGGGAAATTCCAAAATGTATCGTGACTTGAAACGTCATTTTTGGTGGTCAGGAATGAAGCTCGCCATCGCTACTTACGTCTCGAAGTGTTTAACTTGTCAACAGGTGAAGATCGAACACCAAAGACCAGGTGGGATGCTGCAACCCCTACCAATTCCAACTTGGAAATGGGATGAAATATCTATGGATTTCATAGTTGGATTACCAAGATCGAAGACAGGCCATGATTCAATATGGGTGATAGTAGATCGCTTGACGAAGTACGCTCATTTCATTCCTGTGAAGACTACGTATACTACAGACAAGTTAGCACACTTGTATATTGAAAACATTGTCGCACTGCATGGGGTACCGTCGTCCATTGTGTCATATAGAGATTCACACTTTACCTCGAAGTTTTGGAATAGTTTTCAAAAGGCTCTCGGTTCTGAATTAAGACTAAGTACTGCTTTTCACCCGCAAACGGATGGTCAAACCGAAAGAGTGAATCAAGTCCTAGAGGATATGTTGAGAGAACGTGTTCTGGATTTTAAAGGTAGCTGGGAGGATAATCTTAAACTTATTGAGTTTTCCTATAACAAAAATTACCATTCCAGTATAGGCATGGAACCTTTCGAAGCATTATATGGTAGACCGGGTCATTCACCAGTATGTTGGGCGGAAGTTGGAGATAATAGTTTGTATGAACCTGAGATTGTTCAAGAAACCACAGAGAAGGTTACCTTAATTCGTGAACGACTTCAGACTACCCAAAGTCGCCAAAAGAGTTATGCAGACCAAAAGAGAAGGCATGTGGAGTTCAATATTGGGGATCATGTCTTGCTGAAAGTTTCACCAATGAAGGGAGTAATGCGCTTCGGTAAAAAGGGGAAATTGGCTCCAAGGTATGTTGGACCATTTCCAGTTATTGAACGTATTGGCAAAGTGGCATATCGTTTAGCACTTCCAGAACATTTGTCATCAGTTCATAATGTCTTCCATGTATCAATGTTGCGGAAACATTTGAGAGATGAAGAACGCACTCATGTGATAGACTTCAAAGACCTTGAAGTTCAGCATGATGGAACATTGACTGAAAAGCCTTATCGAATCATTGATAGAAAGGTACATCAACTGCGAAGTAAGGCTATACCCCTGGTGAAGGTGCAATGGAATCACCACAACGAGAATGAGGCTACTTGGGAGCGCGAAGGCGATGTACGAGCTAAATACCCATTCTTATTTGACTTGGAGGTACGTTGAATTTTGAGGACGAAATCATTTTATTTACAGGGGGAGAATGTAATACCCCCTTACTGAGTACTTAGGAACTGGCAGTTGAGTCCTTTAGGTCGTAGGAGTGTATTAGTGGTGTAACTTAACATTTGGATAGAATTGTCTAGAAGGGCTTTCCCCTTGTCATTTCAGTGGGGTTTGGTTATAAGCTGACAATTAGAGAGTTAAGAAAGAAAAGAAAACGTATAAACCTATTTTTGTGCTGGAATGATTAGGGATTAGGAAATTGAGAAGAGGAGCAGCCGTGTGAATCTGAGGAAGAAGCCAAGATTAACTTGCTTTTGATTTCGTATATCGTTGGTTTGATTCGTGGGTTTGATTCATCTATTCCCTCCACTTAGGCAAGTTTATTCTTTCTTAATCAATTTGATTTTGATTGTTTAAGTTTTTCATTTCCATGGTAGTTCATAATATTGCATACAGTAATCCATAAACCTATCTATCCTTGAAACCCCAGTTCGTATATAACTTAGTATAAATGGTATTGCAGTTATATATCTTTTCGACCGTTGGTTTACATCCATGTTTTGCTATATCATAGAGGAATATGTCAGGAGTGTTAGGTTAAATTTTGAAGATGATCCGATTTGGTTAGGACCCTGAAACGATTAACCCTTATGACTGTAATTCAGCAGAATTCCAATTCCGAGTAGGATTATGTAAGCTCTTTTATTTAGGGTTATAACCGTTGGATTCTTCTCAATTTGTGATATGTATTGATTCATGTTGTTATTAGCAATGTGTAAAAATATCAGAAGGATCCGACACAGGTAAGTATCCCTGAAACTCACGTAATGCTGACTGCACCTGCAGAATTCTAGCCCAGACCAGGCCTTCTGTATGCCCTATTCTGCAAGATCCAACCGTTGGTTTGATCTGAAATTTTTACAGACTGTAATGTACATTTGTATGAGTTCCCTGTCAAAATTTCACATTGATCAGGTATGCTTAACACTGTTTTTAACCAGGGTCAGTTGTTTATACAAATTCTAGTGCCTATTTTCGTTATGGCAGTTTTGTTGTTGGGTATGTGTATGTATGGGTTGTGCAACTTGTTTGTATTCAGTATTTGTTGGTCGCCGAGTTCAGGACCACATCTATATGCAAGGTAATTTGTGTGTCGCGGTGGGCATTGGTACAGTTTGTTTTGTTGCCGAAATCAGGGCTACATCTATTTTTGAATAGCATGCCGGTCACGGTGGGTGGGCAGTGGTGGTTTTGTTTGTTTAATTAACTTTTGCCGAGATCAGGGCCACAAGTGTGAAGTAAACATCTTGTGTGTCACGGTGGGAGGTAGTCTTATGATGTGTATGGTCTCAGAGAAGTTATCTTAGTAACATAATGTTTTGTGTTTCTGAATTTTATTTATAATGAATGTTTCATAGTGGGTATGTTTAATCTTACATGACATTTGCGAGGCTTATAAATTCAATAGTTAAATTGATAATTTAAGAATGAACTTGCTATTTTACAAGGCTATGACCTTGCGTTGATTTTTTCCCCTTCCAGGTGACAGGGTAAATAAGTGATTTAGTCGTGGGCTTCTCGAGCTAGGAGTTGCGGTCAATTAAGGAAGTAGGACTCCTTCCTCGCAGCATTTATGTTAGTATTTGTTTACCTTATTATGTAATAAGGAGTGCACTGAGAGACACCGGTGCTTTGTACCAAATCTGAGATTATTATTTTTTTAGAAGTTTTGAGATGCCACTTTCTCTCCAAACTTTTATTTGATATTTTTGAGATGTGTTAAAGTTCAATATAACTGTTTCAGTAAAAGTGATTTTTGTTTGTTTTATTTTCCTTATTTTGGTTTTGTACTAGTTGTGAACTCTATGAGGATGAAAGTCCAAATAGTGAAACCTTGAGTTGACAATGTAGGGCCGGCCGGACTATTATTGTTAACTTGGGGGTTATCACATGAAGCCAGACCGATACTACTTTCTTATGGTTGTGTGATCTGATCTTGCTGATTCTATCGTGTTGAGTACAATCGTAGCGATTGGCTTGAGATTAATATCTCCGATAGGCAAGATATAAAAGTAGTCACAAACATCTTCGTCTCATTGTCTGTGATTCCACAATATCTTCTATCTCCGCGTCGATTAAGATTATTATGAGGTGATTGATAATACTAAGCTGTTCTCCGGGAATATAAGTCCGGGTTATCAATTGGTTCCTGTTCACCTTGATTTATCAAAACACGGAACAAAACTTGTAGGTATTTCTGTGGGAGACAGATTTATCTATTATCGTAGACTTTTCTGTGTGATACAAATTTGTTTATTAAAGTCTTCGACTTTGGGTCGTAGCAACTCTTAGTTGTGGGTGAGATCAACTAAGGGAATCAAGTGCGTAGTATCCTGTTAGGATCAGAGACGTAAGGAGCGCAACTGTACCTTGGATCAATGTGAGATTGATTGGGGTTCAACTACAGTCCAGACCGAAGTTATTTTGTAGTAGGCTAGTGTCTGTAGCGGCTTAATACAATGTGTGTTCAATCTGGACTAGGTTCCGGGGTTTTTCTGCATTTGCGGTTTCCTCGTTAACAAAATTCTGGTGTCTGTGTTATTTCTTTTCCGCATTATATTTTGTTATATAATTGAAATATCACAGGTTGTGTGTTAAGATCAATCAATTAGAATATTCAACCTTTGGTCGTTGATTTACATTGATTGACACTTGAACATTGGTCTTTGGTACCTTTCAAGTTATTTTACATAATAATCAGGCTCACGGATTTCTATCTGTTCGATTGCTGATTACATTGTGAAATAGAGATATTAGAACTCTTTGATATAATTTATTAAGATTGAGTCTAGTTGATTCTCTTGAAAGTATATTTGAGTTAGTCCATACAGATTGCTAATCGAAATATTGGGTGTGGTTGTTGTACCCCTGCCTTTTCAGGAATCAAATGTGAGTAAGTTTGCATCTCCTAGTAAATTTAATGCTTTAATTGAAGTGGTGGAAAAAGAGGATCAGGTTTTTTCTAAAGCTGTGGCTAAACCAATTAAGGGTAAAAAAGCAGTTCGAAAAGCTGTGGCTAAACCAAATGTTACTACTAGAAAACATGAAAATAATTCAGCAAAATTTAGTAATGGAATGGGAAGTTCTCAAACTTCTCAATCATCACAATCGCAATGAGAGTCATTTATTGGAATGTCAGAGGCTTGAGGAGAATTCAAGCTAAAGACAAACTCAGATGTTTAGTACACCAATTTTATCCTTCCTTACTTTGGGTTGCAGAGCCAAAAGTAAGAGCTTCTAGTAGTATTTTGAAACAATTAAGATTACCTGGTATGAGTAGAATGGTTATTCATAATTTTTGTGGAACTTTAAAGGGAAATATGTGGGTATTTTGGAATTCTTCTTTATCAACCCCTTCTATAATTTCTTCTCCAAGACAAGCTTTAACAATTCAAGTAGGGGAAGTAGTAATAACTTGTGTTCATGCAGCATGCCTCACTATTGACAGAAGAGTCCTGGAATTATTAGTTATTAATGAGATGAAGTTGCCATGGTTAGTAATAAGAGATTTTAATGTTGTTCTTACTTATGAAGAGAAAAAGGGAGGAAGGAACCCTATCGGATTATCAATGCAGGAGTTCAGGGATTGTCTTGAATCTTGCAATTTAATGCAAGCTCCCAGGTATGGTATTAAGTATTCATGGTGCAACAACAGAGTGGGAAGAAAAAGGATATTGTGTGATTTAGATAAAGCATTTTATAATTTCAAATGGCCGGAGAAGTATGATGGATGGAATTATAAAGTGGGTGTCAGAGCTACTTCAGACCATGGTGCTTTAATGGGAGGTGTCACAACTATTACAAAACCATTGAATATTCCATTTAGATATCAAGTTGTGTGGACAACTCATCCATATTTTCTCAAGGTAGTACAAGATTCATGGAATGAGGATATTTTTTCTGCTTTGTCATTAAACTGAAAAGACTCAAGAACTGGCTCAAACAATGAAATTAGGAAGTTTTTGGGGATCTAGGAGTTAAAGTTAAATATACTGAAGAAGAAGTAATGTCTACTTCATTGGAATCTGATGCAGATCCTGAAAACATTGAGTTATTGAATAAATTGATCACTGCAAGGGGGAAACATGAATTAGCCTCTCAGCAATACAATGAACTAAGGAGAGCTAAAGCTAGAGTTAAATGGGTTAAAGAACGAGGTGCTAATACAACCTTCTTTCATACAACCATGAGAATTAGAAATGCTTATAATAATATTGCTGAATTGGAGGATTTGGATGGCAATGTAGTTACTTCTCAAGATCAAATTTCAGATATATTAGTTTCACACTATAAAAAGAAGTTTGAGAGGAAGAATGTAGTGTTTGAGGAAGAGCTCTTTGAGGCAATTCCAAAAATTCTAAATGATGAAGATAACACATTTTTGGATGTTGTTCCCTCTCAAGAAGAAATTAAATATGCAGTTTTTAGGATGAATGCAAACAGTGCTCCTGGACCAGATGGTTTCCCAAGAATTTTTTATAAGTATGCTTGGGATGTGGTTGGAAAAGAGTTAGTGGATGCTATCCAATTTTGCTGGGAAAACAGGTTTATACCAAAGGGGTACAATTCTAATTTCTTGTTTCTTCTTCCCAAGACTCAAGGAGACAAAAAAGCTGAACATTTCAGACCCATTGGATTAGAAAATTTTAACTTCAAAATCATTACAAGAATCATAACTGATAGAATTGGAACTGTAATTAATAAAATGATATCTTGCCAACAGGGAGTCTTTATCAAAGGAAGAAATATTCATGAAAAGGTTGTTTTAGATTCTGAACTAGTGAATGAGCTGGAAATGAAAAGAAGAGGTGGCAATGTTGGTCTCAAAATTGACATAACTCAAGCTTATGATTCCTTGAGTTGAGAATTTTTATTTGAAGTATTGAGAAGATTTGGTTTTTCAGAAGTTGGAATTCTGTGGTTAAAAAATATTTTTGAATCAACCATGATATATGTTCTTGTTAATGGAGGTCCTTGTGGTTTCTTTGATGTGAGAAGGGGATTGAGGCAGGGTGATCCACTTTCACCCATACTATTTGTACTAGCTGAGGAAGTACTAAGCAGAAACATTACAAGACTTGTGCAGATGAATAAAATACAACCAATGGTGAGCAGGGGAGGAAGTCAACCAACACACTTGATGTTTGCAGATGATATATTCATCTTTTGTAATGGAAATAAGAAGACATTGGAGACTTTAATGGATTTATTGATGAAATATCAAAGCTCATCAGGCCAGGAAATAAATAAAGAAAAAATTAAATGTTTTGTGGGTGGTACTTCAATTATAAGAAAACAGGGGATTGCTAACTATTTGCAAATGGAGTTATCTACTTTTCCAAACAAATATTTGGGTATTATATTAAATCCAGGAAGAGTGAAGCACAACAAGTATGGGGGATGGGGGAATTGATGCAGAAAATGTTGGCTGGATGAATAGGTAAATTGCTAGCTTGTTCTGCAAGATTAACTCTTGTCAAGTTTGTTTTATGTAGCATGCTTATTCACAATGTCAGTATACAAATGGCCAAAGTCAGTGATAATGGTATGTGAAGAATAATTAGGAATTTTTTGTGGTCTGGAGACCCAAATGTTAAAAAGCTAATTACAGTGAAATGGGATGAAGTTAATGCACCTGTGGAGGAAGGTGGATTGGGTATAAGAAGACTTGAAGTGATGAATAGAGCTCTGTTAATGAAATTGTTGTGGAAAATAGAAAATGAAGATGATGAATGGACAATCTTTATGAGAGCTAAGTACATGGACAAGAATGGTGAATGGATAAAGTACTATAAGCAATCCTCAATATGGCCTGGACTTAAATGGGTAATTGCAGAGATGCATGAATGCAGTATATGGATAGTTGGTGATGGGAAAAAAAATCTCAGTTTGGAAAGAAAAGTGGATAAAAGATTATGCTTAATAAATAGGCATGCTGGAGATAATTACATTTTGCAGAATGCTGATTTGAAGGTGCAAGACCTAATACAAAATGGAGAATGGCATATTCCATCTGCATTGCTAAATTTCTTTGATATCAGTGAATTACCAGTCTTGAGGGAAGGTCAAGATAAAAAAATATGGACACATGACTGGTAAGTTTGCAGTTACTGGTGCATCTCAGTTCATAAGGAAGAAGCATCCAACAATTCCTTGGGCTAAGCAGGTTTGGCAACCTTACATTCATCCTTATACTCCTAGTAATGTATGGAAAATATTAAGGGGAGCATGTTGTTATGTCCCAAGCCTAGGAGGAGGGCGCCCATATCATTTCGATGACGGTATTTAGCGTAATCTTTAGTTGGTATCCTTTAACCAAATAAGGTTGTCCTTATCTTTTGTAATGAGTGCTTTAGATGTAAGCATTTAGTGGCGTTGTAGCCGTTATATCTAGGGTAGTATTTGGAGTAAAGCCTTATAAACTCAGGAGTCTGTAAGAGAGTTCATTATCTAAGAATTAATGAAAAGACCCAGATCTTTTCAATCGATCAAACCGTGTTCGCTGAACCGGGAGGCTTGATCCGTGATGATCTTGACGTCACTATCATCACTATATTGTTGTGAATAACTAGGTTCATAAAAATTGGTATCATCCAGACAATTTTGTGCGTACTCTGCAATGGAGATGCCAGAAGCTGCACCACTGCAGCTGAAAGCTTTGAAGAATGAAGATAAAGCAAGAAAGGAATATGATAAGTTTTGTGGGTTATATCGGTTTCATTATGAAGAGAACAACTCTCAAACTTGAGAGTAATATCTTCATAAGTTTTCAAAGCTCATAGACAGAGCAAGGAAGAAGTGTATATTGATACTTTTCATTAAGGGTACTACATCGATTCCTCCTGCCGTTGATGAAGAAGAAGATGATTCTCTAGAGGAATTGATTCCTTCATTTTTCTTCGACGAAGAAGAGAATGAAGAGGTTACAAAAATTAGGGTTAAATCAATTTCTTATGTTGTTGATAAGGAAAACGTTGATTCAACTGAGTGTGAGAGTTTTCAATTCGAAGAAATTGTTGAATCTGCCGTGAAAGATACTGAAGAGAAAAATCAGATCGAATTTGGTGAGTGTTTTAACATTATTCTTAATTCTTCTCATAACATATTTGAACGTGGAAAAGTGAAATTACAAGTTGATTCTAAGTTGGGCTTTTCTTTTCTCTAGGGTTCAAAATTTTTGGGTAGATTTTTTAAAGAAAATTTTCAGGAACTGGTTAATAATAATGGGTACTTACCAGATTGGTTATTTACTGCTTCAAATGTTGGAATCCTAGCTAATAGTGGTTTTGCTAATCCTGCTAGAAGTCTGAATGTAGCTGTTTATTTCCATCTTTATTTTGCTTCTACTTGTTCTGTATTCGATCCAGGAAAGAGGATTGATGAGTCACGTTTTATGGATGATTACAAGGGGAGAATTGTTTTACATCCTGGGTATGCCTCCGATTCAATATTCCCTAATACAGCTGTACTAAATTTTTTTAGAACTTGTCATAAGGGTGATGGTAGTAAACTGTTTGTTAAAATGATTGAAAGAAATATATTGTTGTTCCTATTGTAGGATAGAATACTTGGTATTGAGAAGATTTATCCACCAAGGGATAAACTGTATCATCTTGGTGTAGATGGTGGATTTTCAACGAAGGTCAAAAACGTAAAATCATGATACATGTTTCTGACACGGCTTTCAGGCATGTGACGATTCATATTTTGCGAAGCCATGGTGAATTATTTTTCGAAAGGCCTCCGCCAGCTGAGCGTTCGATACCTCGCATTTCATGATGCCCTCTATGTAGAATAACATAATTGGGCGGTTCTCCGTAAGATTGAGAGCATTAACGCCTTCAAGACGTCGGTGATACTCACTGTTCCCTGACTACATGAGAGAGACCCCCCTCTACATAGAAGAACGATTGGGTGGTTCTCCATAAGATTGAGAGCAATAACGCCTTCAGGACGTCGGTGACACTCACTGTTCCCTGACTATGTAGAGAGACTGTGTATAGACCCAGGCGGTTCTTCGTAAGATTGAGAGAAATAACGTCTTCAGGACTTCGGCAACTTCGCTGTTTCTTGACTATGCACCTCAGAACGGGTATGACGCTTTAACTGGCTAATTTCCCTTCTGTAATAGATTAATTCTACCGCGACATTCACCACTGGATTCCTAGAAAATAATCTATCTTATCTTATTGCTCCTATTCCATGGTCAAACTCACGACTGGTTCTATGGAATGGTAATAGATAAATGTATTGCTCCGATTTCATGATCGAATCCACGGCTGATCTCATGAAATGGTAATAGATATTACTCCGATTTCATGGTCGAATCCACGGCTGATCTCATGAAATGGTAATATCACCACCTATCTTATTACTCCGATTCTGTGGTCGAATCCACGATCCCATAGAATGGTAATACCTATTTTATTATTATTCCGAATTCATGGTCGAATCCACGGCTGATCCTATGAATTGATATTAATAAACTACTCACTTTTATTGCTCTTTCATGAATCATTCTCCACTAAATTTCATAAATTAGTAATAAATACTCAGCAATCGGGCATCTGGACTATTCCTGAGTGAGTCCCATGAAATGGTGCAAGTGTACTCAACTATGATGCATGAACGAGCACCCAAATGCGTGGACGAGCATCCAAAATATGGACAAATGAGGAATCCCGCACAAAATAGGAGAGAGAAAATAATAACATTAAAATAATGGAGAAGCTCCCATAGGCCGGGCCCACCGGCCGGCCGGCCATGCCTTAACCGTGGCCGGTCCCATGCTTCCTCCATTATTTTCCTTATTTTTGTTGTTTTCATGAACCCATGAAGACTCCTCCATTCTAGCAACTTTCCTTGTTTGAGCAAAACTCATGGTTTCTCCATATTTTCGTGGTTTCGTGAAAAATAATAATATAAAAATAGGGAAAGGTGTTGCGGGACCCGGGTAACTTAGCCGTCCGGCCATACCCTATCCATGGCCGGTCCCATACCTTGCAATCCCTAATCTTTCATAAATTGTTATTTCTTTCATCGTGTGAAACTTCCCTGTTTCAGCAAAAATCATGGTTTCTCCATATTTTCTCAAATATTGCTCAAACCACGAAAAAGCCAAAAGTCAACATGGTCACGTGACCGACTAGGCTATTCAAGAAAAGTATATTAAAATATTTCTATTTTAATATTTACAAAATATTGATCAATTGAGCATACATGCTCATTCCAGCAAAAATCAAGAATTTCAGTCAAGATGAAACTCTTCTGAAAATTCACAATGTTGCTCGAACGCACATTAGAAAATACTGAAACTCTCGGTAAGGAACGTGGATACCATGGTAACACGTGCATGCCTTCTTGGTCGACCAGGGTCATCCCTAGGGCTTGCACAAAGCCGGTCCTACATGTTTATCTAATTTTGACCTAATTTGCGCAATTGCTCATATTGGGCTCAAATTCTCTACAACTAACCTGGGGATTCCTCAAACGACCAACAGCTGGTCCCGTGACCCTCAAGGGACGGTTTCATGCCTTCTTGGCCGGTTCCTCACTTCTCCACAAATTAGGTTTTATCACCTAATGCTCAATTGAGCACTATTTCAATAAATGATGAAACCAGCATTTAATCATCATTCTTTCACCAACTATGGTGCACGCTCACTCAAGCGCTCGGGCACCGCATGGACGTCCATAATTCCACGTGGTCGGTCCTCTCTCACTCGACCTATTTTCAGCGATCCACCAATTAACGAACAACTGATCAAAAACTAGGGTTTTGAACAAACGCTCAACAAATCATCATTCTGAGCGTGTTCACACATTGAATAAATTTATGTTGATCCAACAAACAACACGCAGGTTAATTATATAATATTTGGTAATATACCAATATTTTAATTAATATTTTATTGGGTCACGTCACCAATAAATAATTCGCCGAATTGAGCAATACTTACTCAATTACTCGAATATTGATCCAACTATTAATATTCAGTAATTTATCAGTAATCCGTCGAATTGAGCAATTGCTCGAATATTGATCTAATTATCAATATTCAGTAATTCGTCGAATTGAGCAATACTTGCTCAATTGCCCAACTATCAATATCCGGTAATTCGCAATACTTGCTCAATTGCTCGAATATTGATCCAACCATCGATATCCAGTAATTCGTCGAGCAATACTTGATCAGTTACTCGAATGTTCCACTGAGCAGTTTGTCATCCATGCTCAATTCAACAAAACTTAGACTCATTGTCTAAATCAGTCGAAATGACTAATTAAATACACGTCTGTCATGCAGACTCCACGATTGGTGAGCCATCAATCACGTCACATTGGGGGATATCAATTAGGGTTTTGGTCTGGCGGCCTACAACACGTGGATTCATCCACAACGAGAAATGTGAGTAAGTCGTGTCAACGGTTGAAGGAGTTAGTAAAGTAGTGATTGAATGATCAACCAAGTCTTCGCACAATCTGGAACTGGGTTCACCACGATCTCCCACTTTCCCACTCTTTCACTCAAGAAACCGTCATACTTACAGGGATCAAGGTGTTCACGACTCTGAAAATATAAATAAGTCTCTGAATCCATGATTGAAAACAACGAATGATCACCATCAATCAACAATTGTCTACACAGAATTTCTCGAGTAACTACTCTCAAGAATTCATCAATCTAGCAGAACTTATTCGAACTCATCAGTTCACCAAAATTTGCAGAAACCTTCAACACATCCACAATCCTTGATCATCACTAATCCCACACAATTCTCAGCTTCCCTCCTACAGATCAACCCATCTCCCTCTTTGCGACCGAATTGACTCTGGAATGACCATTGACTTGGTTTAGGCCAGAGTCCTACAAATTGATCACTCGAATCTAAGCACTCCCTTTGCAGTGCATCTGTGTGAGGTTAAGCAGTTTGCTCGGTTGAGGAGTCTCGACAACACGCCCGTCTCTTCACTTCCGTAAAAAACCAGCAAATCGTTTTTCCGCATCCACACTTGGTCTCGTAGAGTGGAAGGTATGGGAGTGCTCGACTGTCTACTTCGGAGTTTGAGTCAATGTGAAGATGCTATAGCCTTGCAATTTCATCATCTTTTACCGGCTAGAAAAGATATTCCCTGCATTGAATTATTTAGAGTTCTAATTAAGGGACAGGAAGGTGTTGCGCTGCAAATTAATATGAGGGAGTTTATATTTCTTTTGCTATTACATTTTCCCTTTTCCAAAGGGGTTAGTCCTCATTCTTATCTCTCGGAAATAGTGTCTTTTCAGCACTCTTCATTTCTTGGATATAAAGCATTTGGTGGATTGGTTGTTCAAGGCACAATTCGGAATTCCGCTTGCACTTGTCTGTACAAGTCTTATTCTGCTCGTCTGTACAAGTCTTATTCTACTTCCTTGTTACACATATATGTGCAGTCTAGTATACCATACAAAGGACAATTATAGCTGGACCAGAATTTTTACAAGAAAGTTAAGGACTCAGGTCTTACTCATCGTGATTCAAAATTCAGCTATGGCCATGTTGGTGGTTTACTTAAGGTGGAAATTTAAATTACCTACTTCTGAGAATTATGAAAGCATAGCCATTCAAGAAGACGAAAAGAAGGTGCACCTCTATTTTGCCGACTTTCTTCTCCAATCCTTGTATTACACTCAACGTGACTCTTTTTTTTGTGTTTGGTTGTGGATTTTGCCTAGTGTTGTGTGTTTCTCTAATTATTTGTATTATCTCTGCTCCGTATTTGACCGTGGGAAGTGGCATGCTGAGTCAAATTTCAAGAATGGTAATGGAAACCTTGTTTATGAGCTAGATTTAAGACTATATATGGTACAGTTCAGAATTCCAATTTAGGTATCTGATTGTGTTTATGTTGGCTAACAATGGTGATAGTGGGGTTGGTGGTTTGTTGTGTCTGCAAATGCCATGCATAGGCATTGAAACACAGCAGTGGATGGAGTTGGTGATATTCAGGAAGGCGGATCAAATTTTTGGTCAAGTGTCTCGTAAGAAGAAAGAAGAGAACTTTTCCTTGCAGCTGCAGTGTGATTTGCTCGAGCTTAAGGGGGCTTATATGTCAGCGAATACCTTGTTGTACCAACTGATGGATGTCTTGCTTTCATCTGGTCAGTGCGTGGGGCACCAGGACTTTCCATATTTTGTAAGAGGTTTAAATCTCTCCGGATGTTTATTTTGCACTGTCCATTGCTTACTCATGGGGTCTATAAAAGCATTGCTAGTCGAAGAAAGCCCAAGAAGGTACCTATGAATTCTTCCATGACTTGTCTTCAATTCTTGTATGATCTTCAAGATAAATCTTTGTGTGACAATCAATGGTTGAGTTTAGTGTTGTGAACACATAGATCACGAGGCCATCCAAGTGTTCACAAACAATACTCGCATGCGTCCTAACTCTAGAATTGTACATCGTATGCATAACGGGATGATTATATTGATTCATCGACTCAAAGCCTTCGGGCTTGTCATTGTCTAGTCGAATATTATCACAAATAATGTTCGTATAAGGAAATAAATCAAGAGACAAGTATAAATATAAAGCATATGAAGTTTAACGCTGAATGTAAGGTGCTGAAATGTAAATGAGACAGATTTACGTGGTTCGGCACTAAGGCCTACGTCCACGGGGTTTGGTGTTTCACTATGTACTGAATGGTTACAAAGATAGTCAAATGACTTTAGAATATACATAGGTCTGCGGATGTAGGTGGGTTACTTACTCTTCCTATTTCTCTCTCTTATATTCTCCTCTAATTGCTCTCCAAAAATGGTCTGCCCCTTCTCTCTTAGTGGAGAGGGGTATTTATAGGGAAGGAACGTGGGTCCCATCTCTGAAGTGCCGTTGTAATCTTATCTTCTTGTGCTTTGTGCCTATTACGCAGAGATCTTCGGTATATGTCGCGGCCTGAGCTTGAACACGAAGGGTTATCCTCGCTTCTTCCACGAGCTGATCGACACGTGTACATCTCTTTGGTATTTAATGCGGGTAGATGGATGTCTGCTCGTGTCAGACAAATGTCTCTTTGTCTGGTCACATCTTTGTCAGCCAAACTTCCTCTCGGCCGTTGATTTGGGATCTTCCTCGGGATTGGGTGCGTTAATACCCAAGGGGTATTATCTGGTGCTCCTATGAGTCATCATACCTCTGTGGTCCTCTGTCCCTGACCGTCAGATCTTCTGATGAAATGCTTGCTATCATGTTTTGATGTCTCGCTTCGCATGCCTTCCACATGTCTTTTTCTGTACACGTGGAGGATGATGAAAGGTGTACATACAATTTTCCCCTCTTCTTCTAACTTGGGTGTATTTTGCAATTTTGAAGAAGAAAGGTAGTCCTACACGTTTCCCACTTTGCATTAATTTCTCCCGTAACTGCTCTTTGGTACGAGGAGCAGTTATTGTCTTCTCTAGCTTCATAAATAGGAAAGAGAATGTGAAAAAAGACTTTTATCCTCTTCTTGTCAGTGTTCATTCTCTTCTTGTTCTCTTATTCTTGTTCTTTAGTCATTTACTATCACCGTTCTTGTGAGGAATATAACATTCAATTTTATGTTTCTTTCTTCTGCTTCTTTCGTTCTTGATTGTTGCTGCCCCTGTATCTGTCGATATCTCCGATCCTCCTTTCTTCCACTGCGGTTGGTGCTTGTCGTCCTCTTTTATACAGGTATGGGATTTTTCATCAGTTGTTCACCATTGTTTCATCTGTGTATCTATTCGTTTGTCTCCTGCTGCTGTGTTCTTGGTTTTGTGATGAAGATCATACATGTCGAAGCATATATGCTTGCCCCTGTTCTTTGTTACAGCGTCTGTGAGTCTGTATATGAGTATTATCCCTGGATGGAGTATTTTTTAGTTTCTTAGGGTTTTTCATGTTTATCCGGATGAACCATCAATTATGGGTTTTTTTGATCTTTAGTGATCTCCTCGTATTATGCTCTAAACTGTTTTTGTGTTTCCTTGTAGATATGTCTGATCGTCCGCGGGCTCCTTACCAAACTCCGCCGTCTAGTCCGCCAAGGTCCCCTCCGCGTAGAGATCCTGACAGATCTCCACTTGGGGAAGGTCCTCACAAGTCTTCGCAATAGGATCCTCGGGGTCATAGGGTTTCGTCTTCCTCCGGTGATAAGATTATGCCTTCTAAAAAAGGGGATATCCCGAAGGGTCCTTCTGGGTCTAGGTATGCTGTTAATCGCGCCCCTTCTCGTCCTCGTGAAGATTCTAGGAGTAAGCAGGCTCCTCCTCTTGATGACTCTAGGAGTACGCGGGCTCCTCCTCCTCGTAATGAAGTGGTGGATGCTCTGCCCCTTCGTTCAATGGCTCCTCCTTCAGTGCCTCCGCAGAAATCTCTGCCGCCTCCTCCCGCGGTTTCTTTCAAAGGGAAGTACTCAAAGGGTACTATATCGAGAGATGATCCGTCTACAAATCTTCCTTCTAAAAGGAAAGCTTCGGAATTGGGTCCTACTTCTGATTCCGCAGACGAAGAAGAAACTGTCCCTGTTTCTAGCGCCAAATTGTGAACACATAGATCACGAGGCCATCCAAGTGTTCACAAACAATACTCGCATGCGTCCTAACTCTAGAATTGTACATCGTATGCATAACGAGATGATTATATTGATTCATCGACTCAAAGCCTTCGGGCTTGTCATTGTCTAGTCGAATATTATCACAAATAATGTTCATATAAGGAAATAAATCAAGAGACAAGTATAAATATAAAGCATATGAAGTTTAACGCTGAATGTAAGGTGTTGAAATGTAAATGAGACAAATTTACGTGGTTCGGCACTAAGGCCTACGTCCACGGGATTTGGTGTTTCACTATGTACTGAATGGTTACAAAGATGGTCGAATGACTTTAGAATATACATAGGTCTGCGGAAGTAGGTGGGTTACTTACTCTTCCTATTTCTCTCTCTTATATTCTCCTCTAATTGCTCTCCAAAAATGGTCTGCCCCTTCTCTCTTAGTGGAGAGGGGTATTTATAGGGAAGGAACGTGGGTCCCATCTCTGAAGTGCCGTTGTAATCTTATCTTCTTGTGCTTTGTGCCTATTACGCAGAGATCTTCGGTATATGCCACGGCCTGAGCTTGAACACGAAGGTTTATCCTCGCTTCTTCCACGAGCTGATCGACACGTGTACATCTCTTTGGTATTTAATGCGGGTAGATGGATGTCTGCTCGTTTCAGACTAATGTCTCTTTGTCTGGTCACATCTGTGTCAGCCAAACTTTCTCTCGGCCATTGATCTGGGATCTTCCTCGGGATTGGGTGCGTTAATACCCAAGGGGTATTATCTGGTGCTCCTCTGATTCATCATACCTCTGTGGTCCTCTGTCCCTGACCGTCAGATCTTCTGATGAAATGCTTGCTATCATGTTTTGATGTCTCGCTTCGCATGCCTTCCACATGTCTTTTTCTGTACACGTGGAGGATGATGAAAGGTGTACATACAAGTGTGTCAACCAATAAGGGGTTATGTACAGTTAGAATTACATGGATGGTTAATGATAACTCTTTTCATGCTCATTGTGATTCCCATTCCAAATGTGTTGTTACTGGAGGTCTCCTTGAAGTGGGTATTTACAACAAATGGTGATGCTTAACATATATATTTTCACTGTAATCACCAGTTGGATTTGACGTATCAACCATTCAGAGTCCATTCTCATCTAAAGCTCCATGGAAGAACAATGGGATTATAGCTCATATCTACATTGATTTGTGTTCTAGTTGTGTTAATGTTCGAGGTGCCATTGCCATGGGAATTCAGTTTGTTTCATATGGGCTTATTGAGTTGAGGAACTGTTAAATGGATTTGTTTGCATTGTTCATTCAAGTTCAAGCAAAACCTCACGTGGCTAGTTTCTGTTGTACCAGTTCATAGTTGCAACCATGGAAAGGTTAACGAAAAACCTCTTTGGCTAATACAAGTCAATAGGTTTCTCACTACTGAGACCACTTATGTGAGGGTTTGCTCTACAACATCTCTTGTTAATAATAAGATAGTTCACTTCCACCTTCGAGAAGTCAACTACATACAGCTACAGATTTGTGGTACTACGAAAAGAAGGATAAGGGTGTTGCAAGTGACAACAAATGAAGCTGCAATTTTTATCCGGTCAATCAGCAAAAGAGGGGCTAAAACCTTGCGGCATGCAGTGATTAAGAATTTCATCATGCAATTGAAAGAGGGTGCAGACATGTTCGAAAGGCCTGCAACAACTCAACCAAAAGGAGGTTATGGTCTACCTTGCATGAGGAAAACATTGGGTGCTCACCAAATTATCGGCCTCCTTGTAAGCAATTTTGGTGCTTATATTTCATAAGGACAGCGAGGGTTCCAAATTATCTACCTTGCCTTGTTGCAGTCAGTTGTTGGGTTTCTTACTTCGACACAAATGGCGTTCTAAGGAGGTGTTATTCTTTGAAAATAAAGTGGACACGACAATTACTCCCACAAAGGCTGTTGGGGTGGTTTTGAATGATTATTTTGAGCTACAACGATACACACAGGTCCACTCATCTCACGAACTTTCATCTCCAACAAGGAGCATTACGAACAACAGAGATGGGCAGGCTAAAGTAGAAGGGAGGACAGGTCTGCGACCACAACAATCTATTCAGTTTCCATAGGAGCTGACGAAGAGCCATCCACTTTCATTCATCAGAGTCGTTTTGCGGCATTGGGTTAATATCTGCATCAGCCGGCTACAAGGTACAACATCTGCTGTATTTCATGATGCAACCTTGAAGGACTCTCCAACAAACTTGTGTGTTTTCATATCATTCATCCTTGAGGACAATGATATTCTAAAGGGATGGTATTTGTCATGTCCCAAGCCTAGGAGGAGGGCGTCCATATCATTTCGATGACGATATTTAGCGTAATCTTTAGTTGGTAGCCTTTAACCAAACAAGGTTGTCCTTGTCTTTTGTAATGAGTGGTTTAGATGTAAGCATTTAGTGGCGTTGTAGCCGTTAGATCTAGGGTAGTATTTGGGAGTAAAGCCTTATAAACTCAGGAGTCTGTAAGAGAGTTCATTATCTAAGAATTAATGAAAAGAACCAGATCGTTTCAATCGATCAAACCGTATTCGATGAACCGGGAGGCTTGATCTGTGAGGATCTTGACATTACTATCATCACTATCTTGTTGTGAATAACTAGGTTCATAACACATGTGCAACTGAGGAAAATGTTAGAAAGAAAGGGTTCTCAACTGTGTCAAAATGTTATCTTTGTGGTAATAATCAAGACACAATGCAACATATACTTTGGTCATGTGATTTCAGTAAGCAGATATGGCTTTGGATGCGTGGTAAATTTAAATGCTCAACACCAACCAGCTTTGAGGAAATCTTGAATGGTGCAAATGGAAAAAGTCCTGCTATAAGGGAAGTGTGGAACATCTGCTCTTTCAATATTATGGTGGAACTGTGGTTTTTGAGAAATTCCACAATTTATGAATCTGTGACAGTTAATGTTGAGGCATTTAAACAGAAAATTATGAGAATTTCCAAGGAAGGAAGTATAAGAATGAGAGGTGAAATGTGGGGAAGTGTATATGATCTGCAAATTCTTCTATTCTTTGGAATCTCTGGTGTACAAGCAAAAGCTACAAATGTGAAGCAATGTTTCTTTAAATTGCCTGAGATTAATCAAATATTAATTTATTATGATGGTGCATCAAAAGGCAACCCAGGGATGGCAGTCTTGGGATTTGTAACCAGAGGAAATTCAGGTAATTGTATTGGAGCAGCTTCAGGTGGAATGGGAGTAGCAACTAATTACCTAGCAGAAGTAATGACATTGATAGTGGTGATAGACACATTTATCTGTCTAAAATTGTCCACGATTTTCTATATTGTTAGTGCTCATTTTTGTACTTATATGGTGTTTTATGAGTGTAGGTATTTTTGGGAAAGAAACATTTTTGGAGAATTCGGCACGAAAAATTGCTAAAGGCACCCGGAAAAGTAAAGGAACCCGAACTTTGGATAAGGGCGCCCCCAGAATTGTGTTGAAAAAGCCCCAGAAAACTTGTTAAAAGCACCCAAGGAATTTGCTAAATAAACCCTGGGAATTACTAAGGGGCACCCCAGTTACTATCGCCACCCCGACAGTTGGTTAAGGGGCAACCTTCTTCTACCTTTTGAATTCTGTTTTTGGCGGGGGAAAAATGGCAGAAAAGTTTAAAATTAGGGTTCGAGTTTTGAGCAGGATTAAGTGAGACTCAATGGCTAAAATTTGTTGGGGTTGTTCGTTTATGCTAAACAGGGATGGTGATGCCCTTTTTCTCGATCATAATTGGCTGGAATCATGGATTTGCAGAGAATGTCATTCTCGGGTTTATACCCGAAAAGTTCTGTTGGATTTTTGGAGAAGTTTCTGCCAGACTTGATCGCTAGAATCTGTTTGGGATATCCCGTTTTACTAAAACAGGACTGATAGGTGTTTCAGATTCGAGAAAATAGGGCTGAATCATCGTGTCAAAGCACAACAGAGGAGAAGGTATTTCACGGGTCTTTCTTTCTCTTTTCCGAGTGCAGCTGATGTTTGTGTGTGGAAAGAAGAAGTTAAGCGCAATTCAGAAGGTATTGGAAACGTGATTGACAAAAGCAAACGTGTGGAGAAGAAATAGAAGGAAATTAATTTCCGTAAAGAGAAAAGATATTCCGGAGAAGGAAAGAATATTTATCGAAGTTGTCACAGGGATTTGATGACCATGTTGGGTATAAAAGAGGCGCTGGGATATCAGAGAAGGGGGACTGAGAGCCTGGAGGAGAGAATAGAGACTAAGAATCGAGATTGTGAGAGTTATTGAAACCATTTCTGCTGCTGCAAACCCAAGAACACGAAGAACAAACACCTTTTCGAGAAAGTCGCAGTTTAACCACAAAAGTCATATATTGTTTATCATTCATTTGCGAGAAACCTTCAACCGCTGTTCCTTTAAGCACCCTAACTGTTGGGATTCAGTCGCTAAAGACCTTAGCGACTGCGGAACGCTTGTAAGCAATTTTTGATTATTTGAATACAATGTTTAATCCAATTTTCTCCATTTTTCGATTCATGAGTAGCTAAGTTTCTTTTCTAGGATTGGGAGGAAGCTTTTATAGGGTTGGGAGGAAGCTATTTTCTTGATGAGTTTATTTAAATAATTATTTTCTTTATCACATTTAATCTCGTTTTGTGCTAATAATTCCTTAAAAATCCTCTCTATTTTGCATGCCTCATTTAAATTGTTTTGAATAGTTTATACTATTGATTTTTATAGGCGAAGGAGAATTAGGCCTAAGTTTAATGACAAAGTCATAAAAATAGAGCTTGTAACGTTTTATCCTCCAAGGCATGAGATTGAGTTTGAAACTGCCTTCAGTAATTTGGAGTATTGTGTAGAAGTTATAATTAGTGAATTTGCAAAATCAAAATAGTGGAATCCCAATCCTAGTTCTCCATCTCTTTTACCAACAAAAAATTAATTAGTTTATTTTTATTTAGCATATATTCTTTTATTTTTCTGGAACCAAACCTTTGAAAATAGTCCGAGAATCGAACCTTCTATTTACCACTTGTAAAATTGCATCAGTTTTTGGCGCCGCCTACGCGTACTTTCCTTTAGGTTAGGTTTTATATTTTTATCTTTTCTTTTTAGTATTTTTGGTATTTGTTTTCTAGTTTAGTTTAATTAACTTTATTTTATTTTCTTTGATTTTACTTGGGTATTTTTCTTATTTTTATTGTGCAGGTAATATTCTTCATTTATTGTGGAATTGCCTACCAAAAGAGGTAAGTAATAAAACCCAATTTTTTATTCTTATTGATTTTATTTCCTTTTGTACATATTCCTTTATTTTCTATTATTTATCTAAAAAAAATACACGTGCACACACCAATTATATTATTCGTATGACACCGACTCTAGGAAAACACGTGGTTTAGTACGGTGAACCCTCTAGGTGTTATCATCTGAAACACCACAAACCACAGCCCAGTACCTGTGACCAGTCTTTGACTGTAGGTATATTTTGTTGTAGGTAACCCAAGCTTACCTAAATTAGTGAACCCCAACATTTGCATGTGCACGATTTTCTTGCTTCACTAGTATTCTTGCTTGTGTATGCGACGTTCGAAACGGGTAGGAGATAGACTTGTGGAAAACGACCTTTTTAATTTGAGTCCGACCCGTTACACCGATTTCGGTAGTACTTCTATTTTTACCGAAATGGTTAATGAAAATGACGAGGCTGAATCCCGCCAACCAAAACCTTTAGGGACCGTTTGAACCCGTCTAGAGTGATATGTGAACCTGGGTAGTTTTACCAGCCACTACCGTTAAGTTTGATATTAAACCTGGGACATTTAGCATGCGAAAATTTAGGGGAATAGAGAATGAAAACACGTATACCCACGTAAGATACTTTGAAATGATCTATGACACAATGAGTTACCCGAATGTCTCTAAAGATGTGCTTATGTTGCGTTTGTTTCCTTTTTCCCTAGAAGAGAGAGCCAATAAGTGGTACCATTTGATTCCCTCTAAAACAATCACCACATATCACAAGACTACTGCTGTTAGACAGTCTATCCAAACCTTTAAGAAGAAAATAGGTGAGAGCCTACATGATTACATAGAAAGGTTTAATGAATTGTTATAGCAATGGACGCACCATGGCTTTGAGAAAGCCCACATGGACCAAATCTTATATGAGGGCCTTGATAGTGAAACCTGAATGCAGGTAGAAACAATGAGTGGTGGAGAATTTACCCATCAAGACCCACATGAATATTTTGATGAGTTCATCGAGTTAGCTGAAAAGACTCGTCAATGGGCTTCAATGAGGGAGCCTGAAATAACTAGGAACCCTATCCATAGGGTCAATAGAGTCGATAATTGGTCTGATATCCTTAGGCTTCTAGAGGCTTTAGAGATGAACCAAGGGTCTAACCAGACTATGAGTTGTAACAGTGTGCCCAGAAATTATCCACGTACCATTTGTGGTGATCAAAGTCATACTGGACCTCATTGTCCTCTGTTTTACCCTAGAGAACCAACCCGTGACCAGGTTAGTGTCCTACATGGTGGCATGGACTCTAAATATGAGAGTCGAACCAAGTTTGACCCATACTCTAACATCTATAACCCTGGTTGGAGGCATAACCCTAATTTCTCGTGGTCTAAAGGTACCCATCAGGGTGGCCCATATGGCAACCCACCACCAGGTTTTTTTAGGAACCAATCTCAAGTCCAAGAACCGAGTCCAGTTGATAAAAAGGTGTCATCTCTAGAGGAAAATCTAAACCTCTTTATTGAACGTAGTGTTATAAACAATGCCAAGGCTACCAAAAATATTAACCTTTTAAGTCAGAGGTTTGATAACTTTGGTCAGAAGTTCGATGACTTTGTCCTGACGAGTCAACGGTGCCAACAAAATAGTGACCAAGCAATTAGTAACTTAGAGACTCAAATAAGTCAACTTTCAAACCGGTTAAATGATAGGGAAAACGGGACATTTCCTAGCCCAACGACTCCAAATCCAAAAGGAGTTAACCAGGTTAATGGATCAGGTAGTTCTAACCACAATGAACATATCAAAACAGTTATCACCCTTAGGAGTGGTAAAACTTCAGAGAACTCGGTAGGACCACTTAAGGATAATAATCCAGCTGAAAAAGAGACTGAAGTTGACCAAATCTCGTCTAAAGATCCTAACGGGCCTGAGAGTGCTATGAGTCCAAGTGAGGATGTCCCTGAGAGAGTGTACACACTACCTGCACAATTTCCTCAGAAACTCGCTAAAAAAAACCTAGTACATATGCTGAAATCCAAGACATCTTTAAGCAAGTTAAGATCAACCTGCCCTTGTTAGATGCAATAAAACATGTACCGGCTATGACCAAGTTCCTAAAAGAGATGCGCACTGTCAAGAGATACGTGAGTGTCCATAAAAAGGCATTCTTGACCCAACAAGTTAGTTCCATAATATCACAAAAGTACCCAGTCAAATTTAAAGATCCTGATTGTCCTACTGTCACATGTGTTATAGGTAGCCAAAAGATAGAAAATGCTCTTTTAGATCTTGGGGCTAGTGTGAATCTTTTATCGTTCTCGGTATATGAACAACTTGGACTAGGTGAGATGAAACCAACTAGGATAACACTACAGTTAGCCGATAGGTCAGTCAAAATCCCACGTTGAATTATTGAGGACGTTTTGGTTCAGGTAGAAAACTTTATCTATCTAGTTGACTTTGTGATTTTAGACACTCAACCTGTCTCTAGTCAAAATATCAATATCCCAATCATCCTAGGTCGTCCGTTTCTAGCCACTGCAAATGCAATCATACATTGTCAAACTGGCCTAGTAGAATTTTCCTTTGGGAATCAGGAAATCTCGGTGAACGTTTTTAAGGCGTTACAAGCCCCACCGGACCCTGAACACTATGAGTCTGTATGCATGATTGATTCTCTAGTTGAGAACACCTTTACCACTAATAGTGTTAGTGATCCTTTAGAGGCGTGCTTGGCCCACTTTGGAGCCTACTATGGTGAGGATAGTCATTTTGAAGAAGTGAATGCGTTATTAGATTCAGCGTCAGTAAATGGAAAATGGCAACGTAAACCAAAAACTCTTCCTCCAACCATAGATAAACCCCTCCCATCATCAGTTAAGGCACCCAAATTAAAGCCGCTTCCAAATACTTTGAAATATGTATTTCTTGGTAATGAGATTACTCTTCCTGCCATAATTGCCTCTGACTTAGATCCCGATAAGGAAAGTAGACAGTTAGTGTTCTTCGAGAGCACAAGACTGCAATTGGATGGACCATAGCAGACTTGAAAGAAATTAGTCCTGCAGATTGTATGCGCCACATCTACTTAGAAGAAGGTTCCAAAACCTCAAGAGAAATGCAGAGACGTTTGAATCCTAATATGAAGGAAGTTGTCTGCACTGAGGTGCTTAAGTTATTATATGCGGGTATCATATACCCCATATCTGATAGTCAATGGGTCAGTCCTGTCCAGGTTGTCCCAAAGAAGTCTGGGATTACGGTAGTTGCGAATGATAACAATGATTGATCCCTACCCGTGTTACTACAGGGTGGAGAGTTTGTATAGACTACGGTAAGCTGAACTCAGCAACTAGGAAATACCACTTTCCTCTACCATTCATCGACCAGATATTAGAAAGATTAGCTGGCCACATCCATTATTGTTTCTTAGATGGATATTCTGGTTATAACCAAATCCCTATAGCCCCGGAAGACCAAGAGAAGACAACCTTCACATGTCCATTTGGTACTTTTGTTTACAGGAGTATGCCTTTTGGGTTGTGTAATGCACCCGCAACACCCCCACCCCTACCCGCAAGAAAAAATGAGGAAAGAGAAAGTCCGTTTTTTTCTCTAAGGTTTTGAAGTTTTTTTCAAAATTTTACTTTTGATTCACGTGCATTTTGATTCATGATGGATCAATCTAATTCTTTAGCTGTTACTGATCCTAATGGAAGTAATCGATCTTATGCTGATGCTTTCAAATAAAGGAAAACTCTACAACCTTCGTCAGTTGATATTGCAACTTTTCCAAACCCTAGTTTGATTGAAGGTGAACCTGCTTTGGATATTCCTTCGGATTTTTTCCAAGATGGTTGTATTCCTTTTCAACACAGTTTCATTGCTCGTATAGATTTCACTGGTTTAAGATTTCATGAATTGAAACAAAACCTTGAAGCTCAGTGGAAATTTTCTGCTAAGTTTGTGCCAATGACCAAGGGGTTTTTCATTATTATGCTCAGTTCTAAGGAAGATAAAGAAAAGGTACGTAAAAAAAAGTGGTTTATCAATCAATATTTGCTCCGTTTGATTGATTGGTACCCTAGCTTCAATCCTGAGAAGCAATCAACATCCCATGCAACTGTTTGGGTGAGATTTCCTGGCTTGCCCGTTGAACTGTGGACGGAAAAAACCCTTTTATCCTTGGGGAAAGTGCTTGGAAATCCAATCGTAGTTGATCAAAAAACGCTAGACTTGGATTTTGGTTTTTTCGCAGCTGTTTTAGTAGATATTGACTTCGGAAAGCACATTCCTGAGAGGATCAGGATAAAGTCTGGAGGAAAAGGTTTTTGGCAATACTTGGATATTCCAAAGAGTCCGAAGTTTTGTATGCACTATAATATTATTGTCCATCATGAGAAAGAGTGGAAGAAGAAGACAGTGAACAAGAACGACCAAGGAAATGCTTCCACTGGGAAGAAAGCTAATTCTTCACAGGCTTGGCATGAAGTGCGTCATAAGAAAAAGGGTCGTTCAGGGAAGAATAACCAAGCTTCACAGGGTTCACATAAGGGGAATGCTGGTAGCGTGGAGAAAGCTGCTCAGCTTGAAGAAGAAATTTCTCGTTCTGAGGCTGAGTTGAAAGCAACAGCATCTAAGATAGAGAGAGCTAAGCAGGCTGCAGCGGAAAATTTAGCCTTGACGAAAGGGACTGAGTTAGAGAGAACTAGCGCCTTAGTAGTTGTGTCAGGTGAATCTGATGAATTGGCAAGAACTGATCAGATTTCACGTGATGAGAACGCTGCAAATTCTTCTTCTACCCCTTTGCAGATTACAGATGGTAGTCCAGCTGAGGTTTCTGTTTCTCAGGTTGCGACTACAGCTAACATGTCTAGTTCTGGATTACCTAGTGGTGAGATTGTTGTTGCTTCGCAGGAGCACCTCGTAGAGCAGATAAATCCTACTCCAATATATCAGGCTATAATGGAAACTGAGGTGATTGTTTCACCAAACAAATCCAATGTGCTGTCAGATGAATTGGGTTTGAATAATTCAGATCATGTGCCAGAAGATACTATTGAGGAAAGCTCGTCAGATGAGTCCATCACTGCTGAACAGGCGGCTGCAGGCGTCAAAGGAAAGCAATGGAGCGAACTTCCAATAGATAATCCTAAACCTAAGACAACTAGAAGAGCTGGACGAGTTGCTGTGAATAAAGCCACTGATAAACAAGATATGCCGGCAGAGAAGTCCTCTTCTGAATCGGAATGGGAAACCAATGACTTGGGTATCAAGGTGCGGAAAGGTGTATCTCCAGTTATAACTAGGATTTCACAGCCTGGTAAGAAACGGGATATGACATCTCATCTAGCTAATTCTTCTCAAACTGGTATTTAATGCTACACTCTTCTGGAATATCAATGGGGTTGCTAAACTCAATGCAGCTATTAAGTTACGCGAGTTAGTTAATGAATTCAAGACGAATATTATTTGCATTGCGGAACCAAAAATCCCTTATTCTGACAGTGTGATCTTTAGACTGAATTTAGGTGGTTTTAAAAATAAGGTTATTCACAATTCTACAGTGGGTAGCATTGGTAAAATCTGGATTCTTTGGAAAGAGGATTTTGATTAGCCTGAGGTAATAAATACTAGTAAGCAAGCCATTACTGTTAAAGTTGATGGTTTTTTTATCTCTTTTTTTCATGCAATCTATATACAGGTTTTTCGTCGAAGACTATGGCAACAATTAAGTTTATCGGACCAAATTGTGCCTTGGTTGGTTATGGGTGATTTCAACTGTGTTTTGCATGGTGATGAGAAAAAAGGAGGTAGGGAGCCTAGAACTTCTTGTATGAATGAATTCAGTGATTGGATGGATGACAATAATTCGTTTGAAACAGACTCGTTGGGTTGTAAACTTACTTGGATGAATGGACAATCTGGTACTAGTTGTATTCTTGGCAAGCTAGATCGTGCTATTATTAATGAAGCCTGGTTAAATAAATTTGCGAATTGGCGGTGTAAATCTCTTCCTAGGGAAGTCTCTGACCATTCAACTCTTTTTAGTTTTCCTTTTGTTGCTCCGAGGCCAAAACGTGCTCCTTTCCGAATTCAGAAGATTTGGTTTACACATCCAGATTTTTTTAAAATGGTTGAAGCTTCTTGGAATGCTCGGGACTATGGTAATCCTGATTTCGTTTTCCCTTTTAAACTGAAGCGCTTAAAAGAAGCTATTAAATTGTGGAATCAAACAGTTTTTGGTAATGTTAATACTCGTCTCAAGCAAGCACAACTTAAATTTGAGGTGGCTAGTAGGAATTTTGATGAGGATCCCCATGAAGTTTCTAAATTGAATGTCATGAAATATGCTTTGGTTGCTATCCAAAATGTGCGCATGCAACAACATATAATGCTCAAGCAAAAGTCACGTAATAAATGGTTATTGAAGGGTTCTAGTAATACTTCTTATTTCCATAGTACCATTAATATTCGTCGAAGTGCTAATACTATTTCGGAACTGATTACTGAGGATGGCCTGACTATCAACGATCCGGTACAACTTCGTGATCATGTAATTTCCTATTATGAGGCTAAATTCAATGGTGAGGACCTGCCAATTGAGGAGCAGTTATTTGAATATGATCATGCGTCTATTTCATTTGAGGAAAGTCGGATGCTAGATGTCATTCCTTCGATTTCAATCAACAACCAAAGGTTGGATTTACCAATTGATCGATTTAACGCGCAACCTGTGATATTTCAATTATATAACTAAATATAATGCGGAAAAGAAATAACACAGACACCAGAAGTTTTGTTAACGAGGAAACCGCAAAAGCAGAAAAACCCCGGGACTTAGTCCAGATTGAACACACACTGTATTAAGCCGCTACAGACACTAGCTTACTACAAACTAACTTCGGTCAGGACTGTAGTTGAACCCCAATCAATCTCACACTGATCAAAGGTACAGTTGCGCTCCTTACGTCTCTGATCCCAGCAGGATACTACGCACTTGGTTCCCTTAGCTGATCTCACCCACAACTAAGAGTTGCTAAGACCCTAAGTCAAAGACTTTAAATAAACAAATTTGTATCAAACAGAAAATTCTACGGTAATAGATAAATCTGTCTCCCACAGAAATACCTACGAGTTTTGTTCCGTCTTTTGATAAATCAACGTGAACAGGAACCAATCGATAACCCGGACTTATATTCCCGAAGAACAGCCTAGAATTATCAATCACCTCACAATAATCTAAATCGTATAATGACGAAACTAGATATTGTGGAATCACAAACGATGAGACGAAGATGTTTGTGACTACTTTTATATCTTGGTTATCAGAGAAATTAATCTCGATCCAATCTTACAATTGTACTCAATACGATAGAAACAGCAAGATCAGATCACGCAACTGCAGAGAGATAGTTGGGTCTGGCTTCACAATCCCAATGAAGTCTTCAAGTCGTTAACCTACAGGGTCTCGAGAAGAAACCTAAGGTTAAAGGAGAACCGACTCTAGCTTATACAACTAGTATCACACAGGAGGTGTGGGGATTAGGTTTCTCAGTTGCTAGAGTTCTCCTTTATATAGTCTTCAAATCAGGGTTTGTAATCGATGCTACCTTGGTAACAAAGCATTCAATATTCACCGTTAGATGAAAACCTGATTAGATTCAAGCTAATATCTTTCAACCGTTAGATCGAGCTTAGCTTGTTATACACAAATGAAATGCACGTTCATTTAGGTTTGTGTAACCGTACCTAAACATGTACACCTAGTTGGTTCAACAGTAGTTAACCAAATGGTTAGCCATATGAGCACTTTCATATCAACCATATTCATGTTCACGATAACTAGTTCAAATGACTCAAAAGAACTAGTTAGAGAGTTGTTCACTTGAATCGATTCATGAACATTATAGCCACGGTTTGCAAATTGCATTCCTTAACATATAAATGTTTTAGTTCATGAACAAACCAATTTTAGAAAGTTACACACTTAAGTATGCGTACGGGTATACGTACTTAAGTAACCGGATTTGAGTTTTCTTTTGGTTTTCAAACTCAGCAGAAAATCACGGACATGAACTTTCCGCTAGTATGCATACGGGTACGCATACTTTGGTAACCAGATTGAGTTGGTTTTGGTTTCCAAACTCAGCAGAAATTCACGGTCGTGAACTTCCGCCAGTATGCATACGGGTACGCATACTTACCCAGTATCCATAAACCATTTAGTACACACACAAGTATGCATACATTTGGTTCCCGGTTTTGGACTTATACACTAATGTGCGAACACACTATATGCGTATATCCAAAGATGGTTACATATTCTAAACTATCATTTCAATCATTGAAACATTCTTAAAGAACGTTATATACTTGTTGTTCACAAACTATTTTTTGTCAAAGCGATTTTCAAGTGATTGACACAAATATGACTTTCCTCACTAGTAAAGATGAACTTGGCCAAAGCGAAAGCTTACCAACACATATTTCAATAAATAGATAAGCGAGATAAACTCGGCTCGAAATAGCAAATATGTATGATCGAAGTCTATATAGCAATACGACTTTTGTCTCAAGATAGGAGATAGAGTAGATAGACTTTTGAGTGATAGATAAGTTCAAGTCTCCGCATAACTTTTAGTCGATGAAGTTCCACCAGTTCCTTGAGTAGTTCTTCGTCTTTGTATGATGAACGCCATGGAGTCCAGAGCTCAACTACACTTTCTATCCTAGTCCGAGACTTAGCTATAAGTAGATTAGAAATCAAGACTTATAGTTTTGGAAACTAAACTTGACAAACAAGCTTGAGATAGCAAAGCTTGCGAGTTCGACCGAACAGTTCTCTAACAATCTCCCCCTTTTTCAATTTTAGTGACAAAACTATCAATACATATGGAATACAAAATAAATAAACTTTGCAGCTTCTCTTCCACATGCATGATCTCCTTGGTTATTCAACGTTACTCGAAATCTTCGTCACATCCAAGTACTTCAATGATTCCAAAGGTTGTAAGTTCTGCATTATCGTTGTTGAAAATCCGTAGCCATAACAATGAGAAAACAAAAGCTCTCAATCATTGTTACACAGTGTCATAGTATTATTACACAGCATCAAAGTTCAATTGTATCACAACTTCGACAACAATACTATGGTGATATGTATCACTCTCCCTTAGTCAATACTCCATATCATATGGAACCCCTCCCCCCCCCCCCCCCCCCCCCCCCCCCCCCCCCCCTTACATAATGATCTAAAACCATATGTATTTGTAATGTGAACTACACATTAATTCTCCCCCCTTTTGTCAATAAAATTGGCAAAGGTAAGAAAACTAGTGGGATCCTAATGAAATTTCCATAAAGACATTTCATGACCAAAAGAAAGCACATATCAACTTTTTAGATGCAATCATGTAGCCGAAACTAAATGCATTCATCAAGGAGTTTATAAAGATACAAGATAACCCCTGCAATATTCCATAGTCGCACTCCCCACAAAGATTTGGCAATTAAGCACAAGTTCAATTAAGAAATCTCCCCCATAAAATGTCATTCCCGAAAGAACAACAAGAGCGACCTTATTTTCAAGAAGAAAAGAAGGATTTCTTTGGACAACACAAATCACATAAGAATATGAATTTGTATCCAAAAAGGGTGAAGTAAGCGACGAAGAGAAAAAAGATCAAGAGGATGAAGGAGAAACCCTAGCCCTTTTTTCTCTTCGTGTTGTCAACACAAATCACTTGACAACAATACAGTGATGTGATGGGACAGGAGTATTTGCAGAGGAGTTAGATGAACCATTGCAACGTCATGAAAATCTCCCAGCTGAACCAGTATGTGACTAGTCACTTAAGTTGCTATTGCACCTTCATTTTATTTCACATTATGTTCGAGTCTGATGACAAAGTGATCGAATCATTCATCAATGTTCTTAATTTGATAATTCGTATACTTAATTTGATAATTCGTATATATGGTAAGCACATATCACGGTGTTCGTACTAGAGTAATTGTAAGGAATAATATAAGAAGACGCTGAAAGCATTGCTACTGAAGAAGTGGAGATTCGAAGAAAAAAAACAGATCTATGGAGTGTTGACCTTCATCTTATTGATCGAAACTCTCTTCAGGTGCATATGGTGTTTTTTTTTTTTTAATATTTATTTTTGGTATTGCTGGTGATAATAGGTTTTATTCCAGTGTTGGGTTCTCTATGAATCATTTGTTCTTCCCTCTGTAAGATCTCATATTTGATTTGCGTACCCCAATTTCGTTTCAAATTCTGTTTGTTTCTGCATATTTATTGAGTCTGAATGATTGTTGATAAAGAGTCGATCAGTATTGGCTTTTGGACTTGGACTTTACTTAATGTCGAACACGATGTCAATTTTTTTGTTCCTGCATTCAAGTCTGCAAACTGGCCCAGCAATTGCAATGAGGAATTCATAAGCGTGCTTATAGAAAGTTGAGTCTCAAGATTTACTCACTGTTAGGACATAATTGCTTATAGAAAGTTGAGTCTCAAGATTTACTCATTGTTAGGACATAACTAAGCCAGGGCCAGTAAGATTTTAGTTATAGTATTTTTTTTGTTTTTTGTTTTGCAAAGAGTCGATTAACAGGTCACCAAGGAGTCGTTTGATCATGGTTTAGTCCAGCTTTGTGATTTTCTCTTGATCCACCGTCTTCTAATTTCTTTGATTCTCCTTTGTTAGTCGGAGATGGATTGCCAAATGTTGATTCCTTGAAATATGAACAGTGATGATCATGGATTCCTTTAGGAAGGTAGTTTGAAGTTAGTTTCTATTCCTCATTTTATCTATTCTCTTCATTTATTTCGCTAAATTTTGAATATCAAGGTTTAGCCTGATTTTTCGGATTTTGGCAAGTTAGTTGCATCTGTACGTGTTCCATTTTTTGGTTCTTGAACATCTAACCTAATGCTTAATTTCATGTGTAAGAACCATATTGGAAAATTAAGGGTTATGATACCCATGTTAGTGTTTATTACCGTAGGGATAGTGAAGAAAGAACCTAAAACTGAACAAGTCCATGTCTTAAAGGACAATGCCCATAGTCGATAGTGTTAATGCAAGTAATCTTCTTAAAAAAGAAATTTGCAGCCACTTGATGAACAAGTTCCATGTGTTGATTGATCTCCGTGTGCTTGACTTCGAGATTGGTGCATTGAGTCTCACTAACTAGGGAAAAATACGGTTTAGTCCAAAAGTCAGTCCAAAAGTACAGTTTAGTCCATCCCGAATCAACTAGGTACAGGTTAGTCCAAATGTATAGAAAGTACATTAATATCCATTATTATTTACAATTTAGTCTAAATATTTACCTTTTAATCCAAAATGACTCATGACGATGTCAATAATTTTAAATAATATATAAATAATTTAAGAACAATTTATCTTTCGAACCGCTCGTCCAAAATTCACAAACTTTATATATTCGGAAAGCTCTTTTCGAGATCTACAAAAAGAGTACCCATATGACTATATAATTTTTACTTTTCAGATTCTTTTAATTCACATTAGTGTACAACTATGTACACGTCAGCAAAAATATAGAAAATCCAACGTTCATGATAGCCAGACTGCCACTCTAGTCTGCACGGACTAACAAAAATATCAACCACGCCAGGCTCTAGCTGCATAATGGCTGGATTTGCATAGGATGGTTTAGCAGTTAACCTGCATCTAGGACAAAACAATAATACATAAGAAACCACATCTTGAAAAGGAAGTGATAATCTTTCATCAACAACCACATAAGAAACAAAGCAAAGAAAGCTATCAAAAGTAAAAAGTTAGTCAGTTATTAACTTAAAGAGATGATATCCATTTGTGCTTAACTGCACAAACTTAATATGACTTCAAACGATCTCAGTACAGTGATGTATTGCACTTTACCGAAAGAAAATTATTAAATGAATTTGTTTCCATTTTCCACTGATCAATCACTAATGCTAATGAATTATTAATTAAAAAAAAAGTTTCCACTATCGTATCATATAATATACTAGGATATGACCCGTGCCGTAACGGCACGGGATTTGATTCGAAATGTTTAATTCACTTATTCGATTAGTTATATTATTGTGAATCATACTCCTTAGGAGTTCAATGTGGAATAAGACATCATTATTGTGACGATTTCACAATACTATGAATTTGTATCATGTATATTACTTTATATCATTAGTTGTTAGTGTGATGGACCTGATGATCGATTTATCAACAATGAAATTGGCAATGAAACATTTTTCCACCATTATTTTTATGTTTATGAAGTTGTAAAATGTGATGGTCCTATTTCTATACCGCCAAATTATCATTTACCGTTTTTCTACTCATTGCAATCATTCGATGATGCCTGTGAATGCAGTTCAATTACTTCGATTTACTGAATTTTTTTAGTATTCCTACTTATAATTAAAGTGAATCTCCAACAATATTATTATTAATTCGGTTAGAGTGCCAATTCGTATACGTTAACCCAGAAAAATCAAGTACATCTGTGTCTCCCAGTAAAGAAATCTTGTGGTTGCTCATCTTCTCCCGTCATTCGATTTTAGGCTCCTTTTGTCATTGCTTGAATAGTTCTATCAATTTTTCCATTTGGTTTTATTAGTGTAACCTTCGAAGAAAATTAGGGAAGTATGTTAGATTCTATTGGCACTGAACGGCTGTTAAACCTAAAACGTGTTCCAATTATGGTAGCCTTCTTAAATTCCTATCCATCGGCGGTCAACCTATGAGGGGGTGTATTTCCATGGTATTTTTTGATCCTCTTTTATGTTCTTGGTGTATGACAATTTTTCAATAAACTTTCATTAACCATAAATTTTGCAAGCGATACGTGAAAATCTGATTGATACCATCATATTTCAACTAAGGATTGTGAAGTAACACGTGAGAGGGTGTTCTGTGATCATTCTA
This sequence comes from Papaver somniferum, assembly GCF_003573695.1. Classification (NCBI taxonomy): domain Eukaryota; kingdom Viridiplantae; phylum Streptophyta; class Magnoliopsida; order Ranunculales; family Papaveraceae; genus Papaver; species Papaver somniferum. The sequence continues at coordinate 101,797,052 of NC_039367.1, read as the reverse complement.
TTTTAAAATCCTACATGAAAGATGTGCCCATCAAATCCTCATACGGGTATCAGTAGGCATAAGCTGGTCAATCAATGGTTCTTGATATTCTAATGCATTTTTTTTCATCGAATATAATTCAAAACCAATCACATCCTCTTGGAGTCTTAGGATATAGGGGTGGGAAAGTATGGATCTTAAAAGTGGCTTCCCTTCAGATTTCGTGTTAGAAAAACTTTTGCTTATTGTCAGATTCCTAGACAATAATGATATATAAATCTAATGCGAAGGCTTCTAATGATCCACACCATAAACAATATACCAAACACCAAAATAGTTATTTCTCGGAAATGTATTTTTGCCTGACATTTCCCTAAAAAAGAAAGCAAAAAAATAAAATCTCTAAGATATACCTGCACCGTATGAAGAGATTTAATTTCAAGGTTCATATAATATAAAGAAAAAGAATATTAATCATGAATCCTCAATCCATTTGATACCAACATGTACATGACATGGTCCAAATAAGAGGCTAAAACTCTCCAGCAGAAGTAGCAATACAGTTAAAAAAAATATTTAAAAATTCTAAGAGCAATAACAATGGAACCGGGGCTTTCTTCGTTAATTATTTTCACTCCATGAAAATCTTCTTGATTTTGGCCGAAGAAGTCAAAGTTAAATTGGACAACATAAAAAAATAAAAGATTAAATGATATGGGTACTAGAAAACCTAATATAAGAGTAAAAATGAATACAAAACAATCATATTTGAATATCTTTTAACTTCAAACGAAGAAACAAAATCCTTATCACAAAATACGACATTAATGAATAAAAACAAAAAGAAATCAAATTGCATATATGACCAAAAAATTTAGGCATGAGGCACCACCATTCTTTTATATGCTAAAAATGTAGATTTTAATTATGAAAGGGATTAAGTTAAAAGGGAATTTAATTTTGAATAAAAGAAATGGTTTCACATTAAATGGAAAAATTAACTCCCAAATAAATGACATTAAGAGGGTGGAGAGGAAATTCAAAAAATTATTAAATATATGGCACAATCTAGATCACTATTTGGATGCTAAAAATGTAAATTGAAAATCTTAAATCTGGGGCTCAATATCAACCCTTCTTTATATGATAAAAATGTAGATTGAAAAACTTAAATCTAGACCGTCCTTTATGTGTCCCAAATATAGATAACCGTCTATATGGAAAAACACCATTGTCCCTTATAATATATATATACATACAAGGAGTTAGCTTTATATAGGTATGAGCGATAACTTAAAGAGGTAGCTTAAAGGTAAATAAGAAAAAATCAGGTCAAAAAAAAAGCGTGGAGAAGAAGATAAAAGTAAAAGGCAAACATAAGAAATCTTAGGTCTTGCGCCACTAAATATGATTACTATGAGGATTCAAAAAGATAAAATGCACATCCACAAATAGGTGTAGATACTACTAGTTTTATGCTGAAAAAGCATTTTCTAAGATTCAATGTTTTTAAACTCATGATGTTGAAACATGGATTAGTTAAATAAGTGCAATTCCAATACTTACACATAACATGCAATATATCAATAAGATGGGACAATGGTGTACAACTATGTACACATCTACAAAAGACCAGAGAATTCAACATCCATACTCACGAAACAGACAATACATTAATGAGACTACATTAATGAGACTGGACACGTACACATCTGTAAAAAAAATATAAAAAATCCATTAGCAAAACAGGTTATAAATACATGAGATAGGACAATGGTGTACAACTATATACACATCTACAAAAGCCTAGCAAATTCAACATCCATACTCATAAGACATGCCATATATCAATGAGATGGGACACTGCTGTACAATTGTACACATACAAAAACCAAGAAAATCCAACAACCATACTCATAAAACATGTAATACATCCATGAGACATGACAATAGTATACAACCGTGCACATACAAAAATCTAGAAAATCCAACAATCATACTCATAAAACATTTAATACATCCATGAGACATGACAATGGTGTACAACTATGTACACATCCACAAAATCCAGAAAATCCAACATTCATACCCATAAAAAAGGCAATATATTCGTGAAACAAGACAAGATGGACCAGTTTGTACACACATACAACTTGAATCTTGTACCTTAAGCACCAGTAATAATAACATAAACACAACTACATGCTTATAGATGCAAACTAGCAAGTATACGAAGCAAAATTGTGAAATAATAAGCTAAAACAAAATCATACTAGCAAATATGAACCAAAGTTTTCCTTCCTGACAAATCAGTCACATGCAGCAAACCAAATTGAAACATACTAGAGTTCAATACAACTTTCACAACACAAAATATACAATACCGATGAAAGAAAGAAGAACCATAACTTTGATACTTACAATAATTTTATCATTGAATGATGCAAAGATCTGAGCAGCTTCAAAAATAAACTCTACATCATATACAACAAGTCCATGGGAACAATCTCTTTATAGAGATCTCTAACCTTCATCCACAACTAAAAAAATCCACACAAAAAAAAAGTATGTGATACACATTAGAAAACAGTACGTGTACAACCATGTGCACATTAATAATCAACATGTATACACATATATACACATTAAAAATTAACATGTGTACAACTATGTACACCAAAACATGATTCGACAATCTTAAAATCAAAATAATTAAAATAACTTCAAAACATTAATAATCGATACAAAGCATACCAATGTACAAAAATATACAACTCTACAGAAACCTAACAAATTCTAGCATTGACACCCACATGTCAGGCCATCCATTCATCACAGAGCATACTAGTGTACAAATATGTACACATCTACAAAACTATGCACACTAAATATCAACATGTGTACCATCATGTACAACTATGTGCACATTAAATATCAACATTTGTACAATTATGTATACATTAAAAATCAACATGTGTAGAATTATGTACACGTTACTTATTTACCCAAGCATATGCTTATGGCGTCATTTTTTTCACATATACATCAGTTTGTACACGCTAGTTGTTTACGTAAGCATAAGCTTATGGAGATAATGTTTTACATGCAATAATTTGTACACTAAGTGTAAGATTCTGGAGTCATTTTTTCCCATGTGCACCAGTTTGTACACCCTAGTTTCCATATAATGATTTTCATTAGAACCAAATGCCATCCTTGCAGAAGGACCAAAAATTAAATAATATATAGGCATATAGAGTCATAGTAACATATTAAGGAGAAACATAAGAACTCACTGCAAGATTAGGGAAAAAAAAAGAAAAAAAATCAAGATTGATAAACCTTATGCATACCTTAAATCTTATACGGTTCTTCCTTCCAATTAAAACATTATTAACATCACCATCGTTTTCATCTGTTGATAAACTACTTTCCCTGTCCGAGTATCAGCATCAGAGCCTTCAAAATCAGGATCCAATATTTCCTTATCGTCGTCTTCATCATCACTGACAGACTCAACTGGACCGTCTTCACCAGAATCCACATTTTTGTTGTCCATAATTTTCTTTGCAGCATACCATAATCAGATAAGACTACATATAGCTTTCTATCTATATAAGGCCTTGCATTATAAAATGAAACTCACTTGCAGAAATAATTGCCTCCCTTTCTTCAAAGAACCAACCAAATATATACTCGTCCAAGTAAGTCTAGACAAATTAACTAACAAGCAATGTTTAACGAACGGTTCCATAGGAAGTCCAAATGCTATCATGTACAATAAATATATAAATAAATGAGAGCTACAGAGTGGTTTATATTCTAACTACTCATATTCAATATGAAAACATAAGGAACTTACTCGCAAAGTTATCTGTACATTTCAATTTCATATAATAAATTCACCAAATAAGAAAAAAAGACGTGAAACTTTAAAAACTGATGTGTGTATAGCTTCATGGTCACATGCACATACAAACTCCTCTCATATGTACTTATTTTGGTTTAATTAGTGTCTACCAAATGTATGATAATGCATATTAAAATTTATTGAAAGTTGTCATGTAATGTACAAATAATTACAACTTACTATTACCAGGTTCCTTAATTCTCACTATCCTGCAAATTTTTACAAGAAATCATAACCCAATAGAGACTCAAACTATTTGAAGTTTAAACTAAAAAGTACTTTGAACAACAACCAAAAATCAATTCCAGTTAAATTAACATCTCCATTGACTTCCATTATTATTATGTTCTTCCTATTTCACAAAAATGATTCTTATCTTAGGTTTTTTCTTCTCTTCAATTTCCTTAGGCCAGAAATGTTACCTATCGAATTTGATTCAAGAAAATTTTCACTGTGTATCAATGTACAATCTCATTATATGCAGATCCTTACTTTCCAAAACAGTAATTTCAATCGAAAAATTAGTTCAAATTCATGAAATCAACGGATCACCAAATTAGATCTCTCAACAATTAATTTCACCAACCAATTTGAATAAATTATAACAAATAAAAATCAAAAAATTGTAATTTCTTACCGTTATCAACCATGAGAAGAAGTTTCATAAAGTAATCAAAATTATCTCTAGCACTTGCAGGTGAGGATCCATAAAGTACGATGCTAGAAATGTATCAGTTTAGGTTCCGTTTTTTTCCTTTGTTCTCTGAGAATCGAGAAATGAAATTGTAGATCTTATAATTTTTTCAAGCAACAACTAATGGAGATGAATCGAGATGAACCAAAACCTAAAATGCTTTCTTCTTTTCAATGATGAATCGAGAGAAACTATAGGTCTTTTAAATTGAATCGAGATGAACAAAATATCTCCAATTCTGGAATCGCCTCTCTCTCTCTCTTTTATGATTTCTCTTTTTTTCGATCTGGTTTTTCTCTTTTGATCTGATTCAGGAACAAAAAGATTTTTAGAGATTTTCCTTCCATTTAGCTGATGGGTATTCTTGTCAAGATAAAAAATAGTTTTGGACTGAATCGTGCAATAATGGACCAACTCATCAGGGATTTGGTATATTTGGACCTCCCAGTACTAGGCTTGGGGGACAGGACTAGAGTGTCTCAATCCCAACTAATAGGGGATTAAATGTTAATTTCTACCACTAATTATGTCTTCTTGGAAGAGGTAGGTTCTGCATGGTGATTCTGTGTGCCATACGACTTGCCAAATTGGTCGAACTGTATGCCTTGCAATTTAAAAAAAAAAAAATTAGTGGTATCCATTTGACGGGGTTGGTTACCCTCTAATGGTCCACCAAATTTCAAATCCAATGGTGCCGGAAACCGCCAGTGACAACGCTGTTTGTAAGACCTGGTGGCCCTATTGATCCTGAAGATCAATCACCATTTTTTATCAGGTTAATTTCTATTTTTGAAATTTTTTGTAATGAAACTATAGGATCGGAGCTTCAGATATGTAAAATGACCCAATTTTGATTTGTATGTTTGGGGAATTAGTAGAAGATGGATAAAATGTAGAATGGAGTACCTCGCCACTGATTATGATGAAATGGATACGAATTCGAACAAACCTTTATGATGGTAAAGTGTATTATGGCATGGTTAATAATGTTGTTGATGAACAATCCATGCTTGGTACTAACTATACAAGTCCACTTAATTGCCTTTTACCCAGTTAATTTCCTTCTATAAGGGTATTGTAAGTATAACTAACTATGTTTGTTCATGTTATGTTGCTCTGAGTTTTATTAGAAATACACGTATATTACGAGCATGGCAACTTTAGGTATATGTAGTTGTTTTCCTCCGAATAAAAATTAATCTGAGTTATTGTGGTGTTTATATTATCCTCTTATTTTACAGACCTTGCAACTATAGGTTTGTGTTGATATAGATGATAGCTATGAGTGATTTTCACCCATGCTCAAACAATCCATTGATATTTTTAAAATAGATCAGCTTCCATTGAATTTTTTTAGCATAAAGTCATGTTGTATTCTTACATTCTTGCTCTTTTACTTCAGGTGAATGATAACTTTCTTTTTCATGACAATGGGTTCAAAAGAAGATGAAATATGATCTCGCATGGGTGATGCTCTGCACAATATGTAGAGGAAGGCACGTCTGTTAATCTATGTCACTTTTGGAAGTGGTGATATTAGTTATTAGATGTCTAAATACTAACCCTACTATTTCGACATTATTACTACGAGGCCCCTTGGTTTTTATTTTATGGAAGGACATTCCGTACACTTGCTTATTACAGTACTTCAGCCTCACCGATTCTTTTCGGTTCAATATTCTTCCCTCATCCATTCTTATAACTGCTATTAAGTTATTTTAGAGATTTCATTTTGTTCATATTATGATTTGTGGATGAGTATTTAATGATTATAATAGTAATGCAGGTAACAGCTGCACGCTTCTTGGGTGTTTGAAGTGCCTGCTAAATTTCAACAAAAAAAAATCGTTCTCAGCTGGATGGATACTTGCACTCAGTTCCTGAATTAAAATCATATATAGACAACTATTATACTCCATATCCCTTTTCAGTAACAAACTTCCCGAAGGATGCCATTCGATTGCATTATGAGTTTTGCCTACTTTCCTTCAACGAAAGAACTTTTAACAAAATTACCCCTACTTTCCTTCAGCATAAGACCTATGGTGGATGCAACAAGATTGAAGTTTTACACGACTGTTGTAGTGTCTGATTTTTTACATGACAGTTTTGCTAAGTGGCGGGAACTTTTCTTCGAACCCCCATAATTGTAGTGTATGATTTTTTCCTTTATTTTTCGGCTTTGGCTTAGCCTGTGATGTTTCTTGACTGTTGGTGGTATGCTTCCCTTTTCTTTTTAGTTCAGCTTCTACGGTTCTAATAAATTCATTTCTTTATCGAGCAAAAATAAAAAAAGATTGCAGCTTTATATGGGAGGCAGGCATATACAGTATCTAGGTAGGTTTAGGTATGTAGCGAAAGGAAAGCTCTTGAAGGTGTGCACTTCAAGGGTATATGATTCTCAACAAGTTTTAAAACTATACCAACTTTTGATTTTTTTTTTTTTTGGTATGACCTCCTGATTGATTCATTTTCAAGGTTCTTCAAGGTTCCTTATTCTGCCATACTGGAAGGTTCCATATCTTGGAATGTTGAGTCCAATTCACTTGGTAATACTATACACAATTATGATGTCTGGTAACAATGTAAACATGCCAAAACATACCAACATAAAGTAGGATTAATAATAATATTCACATATCATCTTCTGCAACTTACAACTTAAGGGAGATAAATATTATTTTTTTTGTTTATTCATGTTTTTCTCTATTTATTTCTAGTTTGTACATCTATGTTAGAGCATTGCTCGGTCGAACTCGCATGCGTTGCTATCCCAAGCATGTTGTCAATGTTAGTGATCAAAACTATAAGTCTTGATTTCTAGTATACTATAGCTAAGTCTCGGACTAGGATAGAAAGTGTAGTTGAGCTCAAGAACTCCATGGCGGATCATCATACAAGACGAAGAACTACTCAAGGAACTGGTGGAACTTCATCGACAAAAAGGTATGTGGAGACTTGAACTTATCTATCACTCAAAAGTTTATCTACTCTATCTCCTATCTTGAGACAAAAGTCGTTTTGCTATATAGACTTTGATTATACACATTTGGTATTTCGAGCCGAGTTTATCTCGCCTATCTATTTCTCAAAATATGTGTTGGTAAGCTTTCGCTTTAACCAAGTTCATCTTTACCTAGTGACGAAAGTCATGTCATGTTTCAATCACTTTGAAAATTGCTCTGACGAAAAATGGTTTATGAATAAAAACTATATAACGTCCTCTGAGAATGTTTCAATGATTGAAATGAGAGTTTAGATTATATAACCAATGATGGATATAATCATTGTTGTGGAAACACATATATGTATAAGTCCTTATTCCTTGAACCGAAGTTTGCGAACTTTGTTGATCAAGAGAACCGGAACAAGAGCCGTGAACTAAGTCCGCGAACTGGCGGAAGTTCTCGACCCGAGAAAAACTGCTGGAGTTTGAGAACTCCTTCCGGGAACTTAAGTCCGCGAACCCAGTCCGCGAACTTGAGTTAGGTTATATCTAAAGACGATTTTTTGTGAAATCATGTTTATATAAACTAAGGAATGCTAATTGCAAAACGTGGCTATAAAGTTCATGAATCGATTCGAGTGAATCAAATCGTTTTTGCTTCGATTCGAGTGAATCAAATCGTTTTTGCTTCGATTGTGTCTTGTGTAGTTACATAAGATTTCCTTGCAATTGAACAACTTTCTAACTAGTTCATTTGAGTCACTTGAACTAGTTATGGTGAAGAAGAATATGGTTGATATGAAAATGCTCATATGGCTAACCATTTGGTTAACTATTGTTGAACAAATATACATATTTGGGTACGGTTACACAAACCTAGAAACGTGCATTTCATTTTTGTGTAACAAGCTAAGTTTTCGATCTAACGGTTGAAAGATATTAGCTTGAATCTAATCAGGTTTTCATCTAACGGTGAATATTGAATGCTTTGTTACCAAGCTAATATTGATTGCAAGCCGTGATTTGAAAGACTATATAAGGGAGAACTATAGCAACTAGGAAACCTAATTCCCACACCTTACGTGTGATACTATTTATGTAAGCTAGAGTCGATTCTCCTTTTACCTTTGATTTCTTCTCCTAAACTAGGTTAATGACTTAAAGACTTCATTGGGATTGTGAAGCCAGACCGATATTACTTTCTCGTAGTTGTGTGATCTGATCTTGCATATTCTATCGTACGAGTACAATCGTAAGGATTGTCTTGAGATTGATATCTCCGATAGGTAAGATATAAAACTAGTCACAAACATCTTCGTCTCATCGTTTGTGATTCCACAATATCTTCTTTCTCCGCATCGATTAATATTATTGTGAGGTGATTGATAATACTAGGATTTTCTTCTGGAATATAATTCCGGTTTATCAATTGGTTCATGTTCACCTTGATTTATCAAAAGACGGAACAAAACTTGTAGGTATATCTATGGGAGACAGATTTATCTATCATCATAGACTTTTCTGTGTGATACAAATTTGTTTATCAAGTCTTCGACTTTGGGTCGTAACAACTCTTAATTGTGGGTGAGATCAGCTAAGGGAATCAAGTGCATAGCATCCTGCTAAGATCCGACACGTAGGAGCATAACTGTACTTTGGATCAGTGTGAGATTAGGTTCAACTACATTCCAGACCGAAGTTAGTTTGTAGTAGGCTAGTGTCTGTAGCGGCTTAATACAGTGTGTATTCAATCTGGACTAGGTTCCGGGGTTTTTCTACATTTGCGGTTTCCTCGTAAACAAAATTCTGGTGTCTGTGTTATTTATATTCCGAATTATATTTTGTTATATAATTGAAATATCACAGGTTATACGTTGTTCAATCAATTAGAATATCTGACCTTTTGGTTGTTGATTTAAATTGATTGACACTTGGATATGGTCTTTGGTACCATCCAAGTTATCTCTCTAGTATTTGATAAAGACTCGCATATTTCTATTTGCTTGAGTATATATCAAATCGAGAGATTGAGATATAAAATATTTGATATACTTTTTATCTAGATTGAGTCTGAATGTCTAGTTGATTCTCTAGAAAGTATATTGGAGTTTGTTCATACAGATTGCTAAAATAAATATTGGGTGTGGTTGTTGTACCCTCGTTTTTTCAATAGGTATCTGAGCAGGCAAACACGTTTAAGACCTTACAAGTCTGTGTTTGTGGCGATCTGACTCTGCGGACAAGAGTACTATCTCTGATAAACGCGTCACCAGAAATAAAAAATATATCTCGTCTAATTCTATTAAAGAGAAAGGTTCTTCAATCTCGAATATAAATGAACCGTGTGTTCTGACAAGACAGACAAACAATGACATGTGTGATCCCGATTACCTTCAAAGCGACCATCTCTATTAATGAACGGGAAACAACTGAAGAGAGTGAATTAATTCTAAATCTTGTCAGATCCACGCTGATAGATTTAATCGGTTGAAACACCATATCAATGTTCTTCTTGGTGTAGTAAGAGACTGCAAATTCAAAGAAAATACTGAAGATCATTCTTCACGTATGACTCTTGAGGCTAGCCTAAAAAAGGATGCTTTTGAAATTGAACATCGCTTGAGTAAACTCTCTATTCAAGGATGCTCTAGGCAGTCTAATATACCAAGTACTTCTGCTACGACTGAAAATGTTACAGCTCCAGAAGTAAAACCGGAATCCCTTCCTATTAAAACGGATGTGCCTAAAATATCCATCAATCAAGGATGTTGCACATCAAATGGAAGGAAGAAATCTCCAAACGATGGTAATAAGACTGTACTATCTAATCACTCTTGTGATCAGAAAGTATGTATCTTCTGTGAGACAAAGAGTTCTTCTAAACAAAAGGGAATCTCTAGGTTGAATAAAAACTCTTTGGTTCAACTTCAACGCACCTTAGACTTAATTCTCAAAGGTGTAACTGACATTCGTATTTCTAAACCAATTGGTTTTCATACTTACCCTGTGTATGCTACCAGGAAGGTCAGTTCAATGAGTTCCTCGAATGCTCAAAAGCAGAACAGACGTCTTAACAAACATCGTCTAAGGAGAGATCAAGTCTTGCCTTCTGTTAACAGAAAGGTGATGTTACCTTAAGTGAGAATAAAATTCCAGAAGAAAGGAGGAGTGATGATGTTAATGATAACCCGAAGGAAATGATTAAAGGTTATAAAGAAACCATCAACAGGTTGTCTACCCTCTCAAGGCAAAAATCCTCTGGTAAGGACTCAAACTATGTCTAGTATCTTGATGACAGTAAGTTTTATGATGATTTCTCACATCAAAAGGGATCTCTTTCTAGATTCGGGTGGAAAAAGAGACTCGATCATAAACACAAATCTTTCAATGAGCTTAAAGCTCATACTTGTGCTAATTAATCACAAGGGTTACTTACTCATAAAATCCCGTTGAGTAAGATATGTTAATAATCAGGTATACTTTTGGAAAAATTGGTTCTGTTTAGTTGATTTATTTTCTTATCGTCCATAGCTAAACTATTGTTTGCAGAAAAGTTTTTCTTAAATATTGGTTGTGTCTAAAGTTGCCTCCTTATCTTAAGGAAGCGTTCTTTGCAATCCTTTCTCTTGCTACACTTGTGCTCTGAATTGCTTCTCTGAAGTTATGAAATTTATCGAGCCATTTATTTTTTCATGTAGCAAGAATATTTGGTTTATTTTTTTTTATTTTTTTTTTGGGTCAAGTTGTATTCGCACGGATAACCGCGTTCTGGTACGAGTCGACTTTTTGAAAAACCCTAGAATTCCATTCCTAAGAAATCCTTTAAGTACCCGACCTTTTGAGTTACGTAAGTCACGTACGCATACTCTAGGTTGTTTTCTGGGCTATCAAGAATGTCTTCTTATTCATCTCGCTATGGTGATTTTGCAAGGGGATTTCTTGTGAAGGGTTTTGGTTTCGAGTCCAAGGGAAGGAAGAAAAGAACCCTAGTAGAAGATGATCATCCTAATGCCTCATGTTACTATGCCTATACTCATGAGGATATTGAGAAGGAGGATATGGTTTCTGCTGAAGTGGTTCATGACTTTCTTAAGTATTTTGAGGAAGCAGAACTACAGCTCGTTGATACTTTGAAAAGTCTTGATGTGTTGAAAACTGAGTTGAAAAAGGTTACTTCTGACCTTGGTCTCATAAGATCTCACATCAATGATCTTCACAAAGAGAATTTCTTCTCTGAAGATGCAATGGAGGCTGTCAATCACAAGTTGAGTGACCCCAAGACTCGTAGGATCCTGAACCGTCCATATGATCTTAGTTCGTGTTCGGGGATGGTACTGGAGTCTGTTTTTTTTTTTTTTGAGTTTTCCTAGTAAATCTTCTTTTTTTCTTGTCTTATTTAGAAGAATAACTAGAGTTTGGAATAGCAATTGTTGTGATTACACATAGATATGTCCAACGTTTTCATCTTCATGTTTTTAGATTTATTAGTTTAAATTCTAAAATTGTTTGGAAGATGATTTTTGCAGTATTAACCTTTATGGTTTTATACATTGCAATTCTTATGGGATATGTGTGTTTACGTCAGTGAACTGTGATTGTCCCATATATTGTCAAAAGTAAAGTCTTTCGTAAGTCAATATGCATGTATTGATAAAAGAATGAATAGACTTTTGACAAATACAAAAGTTAAGCCTATTATGTCAATTATTGATGGAGGATAGGTTAAAATCTTTTGTTTACAAGGATTATGTCTATTGTATGTCATTGTGCAAATGGTGATGGAAAATAGAATGAGTCCTTGCTTATTCCACGGTATTAGGTCGATCTCCGATCCACAATTTTTGTGTATATACTGTGTTGTTCCATAAGGTGACTTATGTTGAGCACTATCGACTGAGTTGATTATGTTCTTATGATTAGCTTAGTTGTTGCTCCATGAGATACTTTATGTCGAGCATGACCAATTAAATTGATTACTTTTTGTGGTTAATTTGGTTGTGTATTCCAATTAGATTAATTATGGGTTCTCTTGTGATTAATCTAATTGAGTATTTTTTAGTCTCCATAAGTTCACTTATTTGAGCATTTCCGATTAAATTAATCATAGGTCCTCTTTTGTTTAACTTAATTGTGTATTTTTGGATTCAAATTCATATTCGTATGTGATTTGTTATGTCCAAAGAAATCCTTCTTTTCTGGTCGCTCTTGTTGTTCTTTCGGGAATGACATTTTATGGGGGAGAGTTCTTAATTAAACTTGTGCTTAATTACCAAATCTTTGTGGGGAGTGCGGCTGTGAAATATTATAGGGGTTATCTTGTATCTTCTCCTTGATGAATGCATTTAGCTTCGGCTTTATGATTGCATCTAAACAAGATGATATATGCTTACTTTTGGTCATGAAACATCTCTTCCGGAAATTTCATTAGGATCCAGTTTTTGTACCTTTGCCAATTTTATTGACAAAAAAGGGGAGAATTAATATGTAGTTCACACTACAAATACATATGGTTTTCGGATAATTATGTAAGGGGGAGTGGTTTCCATGTGAAATGGAGTATTGACTAAGGGGGATTAATAAATATCACTATAGTATTGTTGTCAAGGTTGTGATACAATTGAACTTTGATGTTGTATAATGATACTATGACACTGTATAAAAATGATCGAGAATTATGTTTTCTCATTGTTATAGCTACGGATTTTCAACAACAATGATGCTGAATTTACAACCTTTGGGATCATTGGAGTACTTGGAAGTGACGAAGATTTCGAGTAAGTTGAAGATTAGACATGTGGAATAGGAGCTAGTTAAGTTTCTTTATCTTTTTTTTGTATTCCACATGTCTTGATAGTTTTGTCACTAAATTGACAAAGAGAGATATTGTTAGAGCATTGCTCGGTCGAACTCGCATGCGTTGCTATCTCAAGAATGTTTGTCAATGTTAGTGATCAAAACTATAATTCTTGATTTCTAGTCTACTTTAGATAAGTCTTGGACTAGGATAGAAAGTGTGGTTGAGCTCAAGAACTCCATGGCGGATCATCATACAAGACGAAGAACTACTCAAGGAACTGGTGGAACTTCATCGACAAAAAGGTATGTGGAGACTTGAACTTATCTATCACTCAAAAGTCTATCTACTCTATCTCCTATCTTGAGACAAAAGTCGTTTTGCTCTATAGACTTTGATTATACACATTTGGTATTTCGAGCCGAGTTTATCTCGCCTATCTATTTCTTGAAATATGTGTTGGTAAGATTTCGCTTTAACCAAGTTCATCTTTACCTAGTGACGAAAGTCATGTCATGTTTCAATCACTTTGAAAATTGTTCTGACGAAAAATGGTTTGTGAATAACAACTATATAACGTCCTCTGAGAATGTTTAAATAATTGAAATGAGAGTTTAGATTATATAACCAATGATGGATATAAGCATTATTGTGGAAACACATATATGTATAAGTCCTTATTCCTTGAACCGAAGTTTGCGAACTTTGTTGATCAAGAGAACCAGAACAAGAGTCGTGAACTGGCGGAAGTTCTCGACCCGAGAAAATCTGCTGGAGTTTGAGAACTCCTTCCGGGAACTGAAGTCCGCGAACCCAGTCCGCGAACTTGAGTTAGGTTATATCTAAAGACGATTATTTGTGAACTCATGTTTATATAAACTAAGGAATGCTAATTCCAAACCGTGGCTATAAAGTTCATGAACCGATTCGAGTGAATCAAATTGTTTTTGCTTCGATTGTGTCTTGTATAGTCACGTAAGATTTCCTTGCAATTGAACAACTATCTAACTAGTTCATTTGAGTCACTTGAATTAGTTATGTGATGTGATTTCAAGTTGAGTTGTAGTAATAGGTTCGTTAAGACTTGTGAAAGCAATAGATTTTAGATTTAATTTTTAAGAAAAAATATAGCAGACTTAAATAAAAGTGATATGAAAAATATGGAGAAGACTGGGGCTATGGAATCCATTATTTACCAATATCAAAGTGATTTATATTCTCTACTTATAATCATGCAAATCATGCATTCAAATTGATTCTTAATATTGCAATAGTTGATTTTTTAGAAATAACAATTGTAGATCGAAAGTATGGGACATCAAAACCCTAGGATATCATGCTCAATCAATTGAAATTACAATTGTTTAACAAAAACCATTTTATCAATTTATTTATCTAGGCAAATAATCATATAATAATTGCATAAATTAGAGATTACCACTTTTCATTGGTGAAATAGCTTCCTCCTTCGCCCCAGAGGATGATGGGTTTAGCTCATCATTGTGTAAACACGCTCAAAATTTATTTTTATATTGCTCAAAGGTGGTGTACAAATGATGAAATGGGATAAACAATGATAACCGGGTTTGGAACAGTTATAAGTGTTACAAACTGAAAAGAACGATACAGAGGATGTGTCACTGTTACTATAGCTCTAAGACTGTCGCTGAGCAGTCGCAAATACTGTAGCAAAAACGACTGCTTCTGTGGGTCAATGTTCTTCGTGTTCTTCAATGGTAGCAGCAACAACATTTTTCTCTGGTGATCGTGTTTCGCTTCTGTGATGTTCCAAAGCCTTCCCCAACTCTCCAAAACCCTTCTATGATACTCCAACACTCTATATATACTACACATGCCTTCAAATATCTCCTCATTACGCGGAATAATCTCTTCATACTTCAGGCAGTAAATAAAATATTTTATTTCCCTTCTTGCCTTCCCATGCGTTAAAATGCTGCAGATGCACTCTAAACATGTTGGTACACGCATATGATTGAGTCAACACGCTGTAGGGACACGCAAACTCTCCAAAATATCTCCACAGAATCCAGAGTATCTCTCCCATACGTGAATGCTCTGTTTTGTAAAAAGAGAGGATATCTTCCCTTTTTATCTCATGCGGCTGCTATACTATCTCCAATCCTCTTTCCAAATTTAGATATAATCAAAAAACATACAATTCTCTCATCTCAGGTCTCACGTATCTTCAAAATCATCAACAGAATATCCGAAACTAATCCTCTAGTATTATCCAAAACCGGTGCTTATCTCCTATTTTCTTGATTTAAAAAGTATTACCAACCTGTTTTGTCGTAAAAGATTGATGCCAGTTAATATCCAGAACAAACTCCTCAAGAATCTCGTCCAAATATCGATCCAGAGAATTACGCAGGCGGTGAAGAATTCTCTCGCCAAAACTGTATTCAAACGGTGAAGATGAGAGGTGCCCCTTATCCTGTTCTGGGGTGCGAATAACATATGGGTGCTGAGGACAGATTTGGGTGATGAGGATGAATTTGGGCTACGCATAACCTTGGGTGCCCCTTAGCCAAATATGGGGTCAGTATAGCAAATGTCCTCCAGGGGTCCAAAGAGCACTTTTTGAGCAACTTTTTCCGCACAAGTGTATTTCTCCGAAAACACCTACACAAACATAAAAACACCATAATAAGTACAAAATCAATCACTAGCAATAGATACACTGAGGAAAATTCAGACACAAAAATGTGTCTATCAAATACCCCCAAACTTATTATTTGCTAGTCCTCGAGCAAATCTAATATAAAATGACTACATTTAGCATGTGCAGCAAGCCGTTAAACCGCGAGGTGGCCCTAGCGGCGGAGTGTTTTCTCCGGAGGGTTTATCAGAGGTGTACCCACAAAACCTTTACTCCAGACCTTAGCTATCTACGCAGAACCTTGGAAGGCACTAAAGAATCTCCTTGGTTGGTATACAATCATTGACTATAGGAGGAAGTACCCTGATGCGAAATTCCAATTGATGTACACGATTTTGCACTCAGCATACTATAATTCGTATATAAGTGATAGAGCTCTACTCAGATAGTTTCTAGACATCATAACCGGAGTCAACCAATCATATGGAAAGATTAAGAAGATGGATAAAGAGAAAAATAAATGGTTAAAGTGAACAGTGTTTCCCATATCTGTCTGAAGGCCTCTGCCAAGATGATCCTATCCTAATGGACTGAGATACCGATCTGACTAATATCAACACAACTGGCATATACAAGGGGACCAGTGGTCGATAAACCTAACTCTAGGTCAACACAACTGGCATATACAAGGGCACCAATGGTCGACTTTATTGAATTTATTCCAGTTGGTCTGATGGTCTGGTCTCAAACTTTTTTTTTTTGGTATCTCAATCACTCTATTTCACCTAGCAATGGTAAAAACTTGAGTCGTGTGCCCCACCAAATCACTTAAGAAATAAAAACAGAAGGTATTAGGATTCAACGAGTTATGGCGAAACTACCATGTTTTTTTATAATTCTAACACCTGAGCTTTGTGCTTTTATGAATAGGCTCTTTAGATGTTTCCATCTAATCAGATTGGTTCCTCAACTCCTACAACCAAGATGTTCCCATCCACTTAGATTGGTTAGTGCCAACCTTAATAAGCATAAATTTCTAGGCTCGGGAGTTTATTTATTGCAACTAAAAGCTAACAAAAAGTTTCTTCCCCCACCCCCAAACTTAAATCTAACATTGTCCTCAATGTTTCTAATGAAAGAGGAAATACCAAAAAGCAAAGTAACATGAGGAATCAGTAAAGAGAGAAGCCGGAAAGATAGTACCTAGGTGAAGAGAGATATCAAAAACTAATATACAACATACAATCGCCTCGATGGTCAATCAAGGGTAAACAGGGTCCTCCAGAGGGACCTCCTCAACATCACTTGTAGGAAAGGGCTCTAAAAAGGGTTTCAGTCTCTGACTGTTAACCTTCGAAGAACTACTACCATCTGGTGTCTCGATCTCAACAGCTCCATGAGGAAAGACAGTGCGAACAATAAAAAGACCCGTCCATCGAGAACGTAACTTCCCAGGGAAAAGATGCAAGCGGGTATCATACAGAAGAACTTTTTGACCTGGAGAAAATGACTTCCTTAAAATATTTCTATCATGTACAAGTTTCATTTTGTTCTTATACTCCTTCGCACTATCGTAAGCATCTATACGAATCTCTTCCAACTCATTGAGCTGGAGTTTCCTATGGGCTCCTGCCTTGTCAAGTGAAAATTTTAGCTGCTTAACAGCCCAATAAGCTCTATGTTCTAACTCAACAGGTAAATGACATGCCTTTCCATACACAAGCCGATAAGGCGACATTCCAATGGGGGTCTTAAACGCAGTACGGTAAGCCCATAAGGCATCAGTAAGCCTAGACGACCAGCCTTTCCGATTAGGATTAACTATTTTCTCTAATATACGCTTTATATCCCTATTGGAAACCTCTACCTGACCACTAGTATGTTGATGATATGGGGTAGCTACCTTATGTGTAATACCATATTTCTTCATCAAAAGCCTAAAAGGTCCATTACAAAAGTGCGACCCTCCATCACTAATTATAGCTCGCGGTGTACCAAAACGTGTAAGTATATTATTTTTCAAGAACTCAATCACAACCCTATGGTCATTGGTTTTACACGCAACCACCTCAGTACACTTAGAGACATAGTCTACAGCGAAAATGATGTAAAAGTTACCAAAAGAATTAGGAAACGAACCCATAAAGTCAATACCCCACACATCAAAGACCTCAACAACTAAAATATGGTTCAAGGGTATCATGTTCCTGCGGGAAATGGTTCCTAATTTATGGCAACGCTCACAAGTAACACAGTGAATATGGGAGTCTTTAAACAATGAAGGCCAATAGAATCCACACTGCAATATCTTAGCAGCAGTCTTCTTAGCACTAAAGTGACCTCCACAAGCATGATCATGACAAAAGGAAATAATATTGGACTAGTCACACTCAGGTATACATCTCCTAATAATCTGGTCTGGACAATACTTAAACAAATAAGGATCATCCCAAAAGAAGTGCTTCACCTCGGCTAAAAACCTAGAACGATCTTGTTTACCCCAATGTTGGGGCATTCGACCAGTAACACGATAATTCACTATATTCACATACCAAGGTGCTTGGGTAACAAAGAACAGTTGTTCATCAGGAAAACTATCCCTAACAGGAGGAGATTCATTAATGGTATCCACAACAAGCCTAGACAAGTGGTCTGCTACTACATTTTCTGCACCTTTTTTTATCTCTAATATCTAAGGAAATTTCCTGCAACAATAGGATCCATCTAATCAATCTAGGTTCAGTATCCTTCTTGGAAAGAAGATACTTCAAAGCAGCATGATCAGTAAAGATTATGACCTTAGAACCTAAGAGGTATGATCTAAACTTGTCTAAGGAAAACACAATAGCTAATAGTTCCTTCTCCGTAGTGGTATAGTTAAACTGAGCATCATTCAGAGTTTTGCTAGCATAGTAAATCACATGAAGTAACTTATTTTCTCGCTGACCTAGCACAACACCAATAGCATAATCTGAAGCATCACACATGATCTCAAAGGGTAGGTTCCAGTTGGGTGCCTGGACTATGGGGGCGGTAGTGAGTAAATTCTTAAGCTTCTCAAAAGCCTCTAAACAAGTATCATCAAAGACAAACTTAACGTCTTTTGCAAGCAAATTCCAAAGAGGTCTAGAAATTAAGCTAAAGTCCTTAATGAATCGACAATAAAAACCTGCATGCCCTAAGAATGACCTAATATCTCTTACGGTTTTTGGGACCTGTAAAGTTTTAATAAGGTCAACTTTGGCTCTATCTACCTCTATACCCTTCGAAGATACGATATTCCCTAGAACAATTCCTGAACGAACCATGAAGTGACATTTCTCCCAATTAAGCACTAAATTCTTTTCCTTACACCTAGTCAAAACTAATGACGAATGATGTAAGAACTCATCGAAAGATGAACCAAACACTGAAAAATCATCCATAATGACCTCTAAGAACCGTTCTACCATGTCAGAAAATATGCTCAACATACAACGCTGAAAGGTCGCAGGGGCATTACATAGCCCGAAAGACATGCATCTATACGCAAAGGTACCAAAGGGACAGGTAAAAGTTGTTTTCTCTTGGTCTTCTGGGGCTATGAAAATCTGATTATAACCACAGTATCCATCTAAAAAGTAATAATGGCTACGTCCAGCTAATCTCTCTAGCATTTGGTCGATGAAGGGAAGGGTAAAGTGGTCCTTCCTAGTGAACTTGTTCAATTTCCTATAGTCAATACAGACACTCCAACACGTGGTCACCCGGGTTGGGATTAACTCATTGTTATCATTCTGGACTACATTAATACCGGATTTCTTGGGAACAACCTCAAAGGGGCTGACCCACTTACTGTCTGAAATGGGGTAGATAATTCCTGCATCTAACAGCTTAAGAACCTCGGTACGAACTACTTCTTTCATATTAGGGTTCAGTCGACGTTGCATCTCCCTAGAAGGTTTGGTGTCACTCTCTAAATAGATATGGTGCATACAATCAGTAGGACTTATACCCTTAATATCTGTTATAGTCCACCGTAAAGATTCCTTGTTATTATGAAGGACGATCACTAGCCTACTTTCATGATCAGTATCCTATTCGGATGCTATAATCACAGGTAAAGTTTCAGATGGGCCTAAAAACACATACTTCAGGGAATCTGGTAAATGGTTTAAGGTCCAACTTAGGAGGCTTTTCTCTAACGAAGGAACTAGGGTAGACTCAGAAACGGGTAGAGTCGAACTTAGGTTTCATCAGCATTATACTAGTGTCTATCAAAGGGTTGAATCTAACAAAGCATTCACCTCATTAATCACATCGTCATCAGCAAAATCAATCCCAAAGTGGGATAGGCATTTCTATAAGATCTTCTAACAAAGTGTTCGTAATGACTTCTCGACTAATGTTCCTATCATGTTCACCTCTTCTATTCGAGTCATCTAGTTCAGAGGGTAGCTTACTAATATTAAAAATGTTCAGCTCAATAGTCATATTACCAAAAGACAAATTCATAATACCATTTCGACAGTTAATGATCGCATTGGATGTAGCTAAAAACGGGCGACCTAAAATCACTGGTATTTGGTTCTCTGGGTCAGGGACAGGTTGGGTATCTAGGATAACAAAATCCACTGGATAAATAAACTTGTCGACCTCAATAAGAACGTCCTCGATCACACCACGAGGAATTTTAACGGACCTATCAGCTAACTGAAGTGTCATCTGGGTAGGTTTCATCTCACCAAGTCCTAGCTTAAGGTACACATGGTATAGTAAGTTCACACTGGCTCCTAAGTCAAGCAAAGCTTTCTCGACACGGTATTTACCTATTGTGCAAGAAATAGTAGGGGACCCTGGGTCTTTATACTTAGGAGTAGTGGTATTCTGAATAATAGAACTCACATGACTAGCTAGGAAGGCTTTCTTCTGGACACTAAGTTTTCGCTTTCGCGTACACATATCCTTAAGAAACTTGGCATAAGCGGGAATCTGCTTAATCGCATCTAACAATGGGAGGTTGATAGTAACCTGCTTAAAAACCTCCAATATATCATTAAAGTTGGACTCCCTCTTAGTTGGAACTAGCAGCTGGGGGAACGGGGCTCTGGGAACAAAGCCGGGCTCAGCATGACCCTCATTGGTCTCTTTGGAGACTCTATCAGTCTCCTCATTTTCTGGCTCAGAAGGGTGAACTACAACATGTTCACTATCAGGCATGGCAACCTTATTGTCAACTTTCTTTCCACTCCTAAGGGTTGTTATAGAATTCACATGATTGTACGATTTCTCTCCTTTAGGGTTAGGATCAGTTTGACTAGGGAATCTTCCATCTTCTCTTTCACTAAGAAACTTAGCTATTTGGCCGACTTGAAGTTCTAAGTTAGCAAGAGACTGGGAATTATTCTTAAAATTCTGCCTGGTTTCTTCTTGAAAACCATAGTGGTTCTTTGATAACATCTCATGGTTCTTTGCTAACATAGTAAGGGTTTCTTCTAAGGTGGAGATCTTTTTCTCATTCTGAAACTGGGGTTGACCTGAAGAGTTCTTAGCATAACCAAAACCTGGGGGAGGCTGAGAATTACTAGACTGTCCTTGATTCTGACCCTTAGACCAAGAAAAATTAGGATGGTTTCTCCAACCAGGGTTGTAAGTCTCTGAGTATGGGTCAAACTTGACGGTTCTCAAACCTAGCATTGTTATAGACAGCATGGGCTTGCTCTTCACTAACCTGACCTTCCCAAAACGAGTTATTGGGTTCTACTCCACAACTAGACACTTGAGAGGCTCTAAACCTATCATCAGGTTCAACAAGAGACCTATGTTTAGGATGATTCAATTCCAAAGCTTCTAACCTTCTAGACAAAGCAGCAAACTTAGCATCAGACCCGAAGCTTGTATCTACCACATTGGTGCTACTTCTATTGACCAAGAGTCTTTTGGGGGGTTCAACACAAGACTCCCACTGTTGGGATTTTTCAGCGACAGCTCCTAAGAAGGTAAAAGCATCATCACACTTTTACTAGTGAACTCACCAGCGCACATAGACTCAACCATGGCTTTGGTTGAATAGTCTAAACCATCATAAATAATCTCTACGAGTTTCATCTTATCAAATCCATGGTGAGGACACTGGGATAGGAGATCATTGAATCTCTCTAAAAACCTATAAAGAGACTCTCCCTCTTGTTGCACACTAGCACTAATTTTCTGCCTAACAGACGCAGTTTTATGCTTAGGGTAGAATTTCATATAGAAAGCAGCAATAAGTTCCTGCCATGTTTCAATGGATTCAGATGGTAGGTTGTTCAGCCAGGTCTTGGCTTTATCTCTCAAGGAAAAGGGAAACATCTTAAGTTTCAAGACTTCATCAGTAAGGTCTTTTATTCTAATTGTCCCACAAATTTCCTCAAAGTCCCTAATATGAAAATAAGGGTTCTCATTCTTTCCCTAAGAATATAGGGATCATCTGAAGAATACTAGGTTTTATCTCGAAATTAGCCGTAGTGGCTGGCAATTTAATGCACGAAGCTCGGGTGGACCTAGTTGGGAACATGTAATCTTTCAAAGTTGCCATGCTGGCACACTGAAGTACTAGGGGTATTTTCCTCACAAAGAGACAGATTCTCAAAATTGAAGTTTCCAAAAACAGGGCTCTCAAAAGAAGAGTCTTCGAGCTC
The DNA here is from genome assembly GCF_003573695.1 of Papaver somniferum. NCBI lineage: Eukaryota > Viridiplantae > Streptophyta > Magnoliopsida > Ranunculales > Papaveraceae > Papaver > Papaver somniferum. The sequence goes on along the minus strand of NC_039367.1, from coordinate 101,774,449 downwards.
ACCGCCTTCACAAGAAGAAATACTAGGTTTATCACTAATTAAACGATCTAGAGTGTTTCTTTTTCAGGCCCGCTCTTTAATAACCTTGGGAATACACCAAAAAACAAAAGAAAAAGAAAGAAATCCTAAAAGGAACGGAAGTTCTATGCAAACACAAACAAGACTGACTCCACCACAGCAAACCTACTGATTTCTAGCAAACAAAAAGCATGATGGCTCCACTTAGATTGTTTCTAAACCAACTTCTAATCCTTTGAAAGGGAATTCGTTACAATTTAAGCAAACCCCTCTAGAATCAATCCGAGCTTAAGTAAGTTGAATCGAGACGAGGGAAGCTCAATGGAGCTTTGATACCCAAGGCCTCACCGGCGTTACAAGGCGACGTATTCAACTCACAGAAACCATCATGAACTTTGAAGCATGCTTAAAAGAGTAACCAATATTTTTTGAATGACTTTCCTATTAAGCTCGTTACCCTATAGGTCTCGTTCTAGTAAAATTTTAGGCTTAGGTTCGCGTTTGGTTTCGTTTTCCTAAGGCGGGCAAGAAGGGAACGATGAGGAAATCTGAACCCTTATCTTGTATGGCCAGTCCTTTCCCTTTACTAGGAAATTAAAGAAGCCGTTTTCAAATCCTCAACATATATGCAAACGAAGGAATACAGTAACTCGCTGACAGGAGATTCACGAGTGTTTCGACAAACTTACCTCCCGTACCAGACGGGGGATGAACCGCTGAAGTCGACTCGGGCCACGACTCCTATGTCATGTACGAACCCGAGGGGCCGAGGCGATATCGTAATCTCCGTCCTTCTCTGCAAACAGTTTATATTTAAACTACCCTTCTGTAGGGTTTAAAAAGATAAAGTCCCAAAGTCCACAGTCCAAAGTCCGAAAATAAAGTGCAAAAGAAAAAGATAATCTAAAAGAAGTTCTAAAAAAAATTTTGTCTCTCTCTCTCTCTTTTTTTTTAATTGATTTTTATTCTCCTTTTCTTTCGCTCCTTTCGCTTTGCTTTTACTCCAAATCTTTAAGTATTCACCAAAAGCTTTGGCAAATTTTTCTTTCGCTCCAAATTCCAAAATCTGTAATGAAAGGACAAAAACCCAGAAACGTAAAGAAGAACAAATAAAATAAAAATGAAAAACAAATAAAAACCTAAAAAAAAAATCTAAAAACTCTAGCCTAAAGACAAGTCCGCGTCGGCGGCGCCAAAAATTGATGTGGTTTCAAGTTGAGTTGTAGTAATAGGTTCGTTGAGACTTTTGAAAGCAATAGATTTTAGATTTAATTTTTAAGAAAAAATATAGCAAACTTAAATAAAAATGATATGAAAAATATGGAGAAGACTGGGGCTATGGAATCCACTATTTACCAATATCAAAGTGATTTATATTTTCTACTTATAATCATGCAAATCATGCATTCAAATTGATTCTTAATATTGCAATAGTTGATTTTTTAGAAATAACAATTGTAGATCGAAAGTATGGGACATCAAAACCCTAGGCTAGCATGCTCCATAAATTGAAATGACAATTGTTTAACAAAAACCATTTTATCAATTTATTTATCTAGGAAAATAATCATATAATAATTGCATAAATTAGAGATTACCACTTTTCATTGGTGAAATAGCTTCCTCCTTCGCCCCAGAGGATGGGTTTAGCTCATCATTGTGTAAACACGCTCAAAATTTATTTTTATATTGCTCAAAGGTGGTGTACAAATGATGAAATGGGATAAACAATGATAACCGGGTTTGGAACAGTTATAAGTGTTACAAACTGAAAAGAACGATACAGAGGATGTGTCACTGTTACTATAGCTCTAAGACTGTCGCTGAGCAGTCGCAAATACTGTAGCAAAAACGACTGCTTATGTGGGTCAATGTTCTTCGTGTTCTTCAATGGAAGCAGCAGTTTTCTCCGGTGATCGTGTTTCGCCTCTGTGATGTTCCAATGCCTTCCCCAACTCTATGCAACCCTTCTCTGATACTCCAACACTCTATGTATACTACACAGGCCTTCGAATATCTCCTCATTACTCCAAATAATCTCTTCATACTTCAGGCAGTAAAGAAAATATTTTCTTTCCCTTCTTGCTTTCCCATGCGTTAAAATGATGCAGATGCACTCTAAACATGCTGGTACACGTATATGATTGAGTCAACACGCTGTAGGGACACACAAACTCTGCAAAATATCTCCACAGAATCCAGAGTATCTCTCCCGTACGTGAATGCTATGTTTTGTAAAAGGAGAGGATATCTTCCCTTTGTCGTAAAAGATTGATGCCAGTTAATATCCAGGACAAACTCCTCAAGAATCTCGTCCAATTATCGATTCAGAGAATTACGCAGGCGGTGAAGAATTCTCCCGCCAAAACTGTATTCAAACGGTGAAGATGAGAGGTGCCCCTTATCCTGTTCTGGGGTGCGAATAACAGATGGGTGCTGAGAACAAATTTGGGTGCTGAGGATGAATTTGGGCTACACATAACCTTGGGTGCCCCTTATCCAAATATGTGGTCCGTATAGAAAATGTCCTCCAGGGGTCCAAATATCACTTTTGGGCAACTTTTTCCACACAAGTGTATTTATCCAAAAACACCTACACGAACATAAAAACACCATAATAAGTACAAAATCAAGCACTAGCAATAGAGACACTGAGGACAATTCATACACAAAAATGTGTTTATCATTATGGTGAAGAAGAATATGGTTGATATGAAAATGCTCATATGGCTAACCATTTGGTTAACTATTGTTGAACCAACAAATGTACATGTTTGGGTACGGTTACACAAACCTAGAAACATGCATTTCATTTGTGTGTAACAAGCTAAGTTTTCGATCTAATGGTTGAAAGATATTAGCTTGAATCTAATCAGGTTTTCATCTAACGGTGAATATTGAATGCTTTGTTACCAAGATAACATTGATTGCAAACCCTGATTTGAAAGACTATATAAGGGAGAACTCTAGCAACTGCGAAACCTAATCCCCACACCTTACGTATGATACTAGTTGTGTAAGCTAGAGTCGATTCTCCTTTAAACTTGGGTTTCTTCTTCTAAACCAGGTTAACGACTTAAAGACTTCATTGGGATTGTGAAGCCAGATCGATACTACTTTCTCGTAGTTGTGTGATATGATCTTGCATATCCTATCGTACGAGTACAATCATAAGGATTGGCTTGAGATTGATATCTCCGATAGGCAAGATATAAAAGTAGTCACAAACATCTTCGTCTCATCGTTTGTGATTCCACAATATCTTCTTTCGCCGCATCGATTAAGATTATTGTGAGGTGATTGATAATACTAGGCTGTTCTTCGGGAATATAAGTCCGGGTGATCAATTGGTTCCTGTTCGCGTTGATTTATCAAAATACAGAACAAAACTTGTAGGTATATCTGTGGGATACAAATTTATCTATCATCATATACTTTTCTATGTGATACAAATTTGTTTATCAAGTCTTCGACTTTGGGTCGTAGCAACTCTTAGTTGTGAGTGAGATCAGCTAAGGAAATCATGTGCGTAGCATCCTGCTGGGATCAGAGACGTAGGAGCATAACTGTACCTTGGATCAGTGTGAGATTGGGTTCAACTACAGTCCAGACCGAAGTTAGTTTGTAGTAGGCTAGTGTTTGTAGCGTCTTAATACAGTGTGTGTTCAATCTGGACTAGGTCCCGGGGTTTTTCTGCATTTGCGGTTTCCTCGTTAACAAAATTCTGGTGTCTGTGTTATTTATATTCCGCATTATATTTTGTTATATAATTGAAATATCACAGGTTATGCATTGTTCAATCATTTAGAATATCCGACCTTTTGGTTGTTGATTTAAATTGATTGACACTTGGATATTGGTACCATCCAAGTTATCTCTCTAGTATTATATAAAGACTCGCAAATTTCTATTTGCTTGAGTATATATCTGTTTGAGGCTGAAAACAGTTTATGCTATTTTCGTTAATTTCGTGTGATGTGGGTGAGAAACAAATCTAAACCCTAAACAATGTACTGCAAGGGAGTAATTTAGATTCGAGAGATCAATCTGTACAAGTCCGGCCTAAACCAAGAAATGGACGTTCCAGACTTGCTTCGGTCACAAAGTGGAGGAGAAGGGTTGGTTTTGGGAAGGGAAGCGAATAGAGTGTTGAGACCAGAATAGTTGATTCTGGAAGAGTAGTTGTTTTGTGACTTGTATCAGAAAGTGGGAAGCTAACCGATGGAAAATCTAGCAAACATTTTCTAAGTGTTGTATGCTCCTGACCAGAACTTGTTGTTTGGTGGAAATAGGTAATGCCTACTTTGGTCTCATTAAGAAATGGAAAACGGGTGAGTAAATGGGAGGAGGTGGTAACTGGTAACGCTTGGAATTGATGTTCCATAAAAGAAAGCGTTTCACCATTACTCTCTGTATTTACTAACCGCCTCATCCTTATGACACTTTCTTATAACAAGCGTAGTTTATGCTGCACGCTGTAAACAGCCAAACCAATACCCAATGACCATCCCCCAGTTTGTGACATGTATTGATGCCTCGAGTGTTTTCGTGGAAAACATGTAGCATGTTGTTGTTGTCTGGCAAGTTGATCTTGGGAGACTTGCCGGCTCGGTGGTGACCTTCAACGGTCGAGATTTTGCATCTTAAGAGGAAGGTAGCTGTTGATTATTGCAACATTTCGTTTGGCAGCAAGTGGCATGAAAGTATGATCATTATGGATTTAATATGGCCCAGTTTAGGCGCGGAAAAAAGTTAGGGTTTTGGATTTGTTTAGGCGCGACCAAACTAGGGCCAAAGGTTTCCATGTGTTAGCTGGTAACTTTGGACGGCTAATATCTGCATCTTAGATGAAAAAGTGGTCGTTGATTATTGCAATCCTTCGTTTTGGTAGCCGCATAGGGAAGTCCAGCATGGTATGGCGTGGCAAGGTGATTGGCATGCCATTGGCACATGTGGCATGGCATGCCTTGGCGCGGTTTGGCGTGGCCAAAACTTGGGTTTTGGGCCAAGGGTTACCATGCGTTGTTTGGCGACCTTGGACGACTAGGATTTGCATCTAGGATGGAAGGGTGGCCATTCATCGTCGCACGCCTTCGTTTTGGTAGCCGCATGGGGAAGGCCGGCATGGTATGGCACGACAAGGTGGTTGGCATGCCATTGTCACATGTGGCATGACATGCCTTGGCGCGGTTTGGCGTGGCCAAAACTAGGGTTTTGGGACAAAGGTTACCATGCGTTGTTTGGCGACCTTGGACGGCTAGGATTTGCATCTAGGATGGAAGGGTGGTCGTTGATCGTTGCACGCCTTCGTTTTGGTATCCGCATGGGGAAGGCCGGCATGGTATGGCGCGGCAAGGTGTTTGGCATGTCATTGTCACATGTGGCATGGCATGCCTTGGCGCGGTTTGGCGTGGCCAAAACTAGGGTTTTGGGCCAAAGGTTACCATGCGTTGTTTAGCGACCTTGGACGGCTAGGATTTTCATATAGGATGGAAGGGTGGTCGTTGATCGTCGCACGCCTTCGTTTTGGTAGCCGCATAGGGAAGGACGGCATGGTGAGGCCAAGGCCAATGGCGCGGATGGCTTGGCATAGTGGGGCCAAGGGTTTGGTACGGACGGCTTGGCATGGTGGGGCCAAGGAAAGGTGTGGTTAGCTTGGCATAGTGGGGCCAAGGGTTTGGCATGCCATTGGCGCATGGTGCGGCTAGCATGGTTGGGGCCAAGGCAAGGTGCGGTTGGCTTGGCATGGTGGAGCCAAGGGTTTGGCATGCCATTGGTGCATGGTGCGGCTAGCATGGTTGGCATGCCTTGGCGCGGTAGACGTGGCTGGCATGGTTTTCCATTGACACAGTGGTGCGGCTGGCATGGTTGGCATGCCTTGGCACGGAGATGTGGCTGGCATGGTTGGCATGCCTTGGCGCGGAGATGTGGCTGGCATGGTTTTCCATTGGCACAGTGGTGCGGATGGTATGGTTGGCATGCCTTGGCGCGAAGATGTGGCTGGTATGGTTTTCCATTGGCACAGTGGTGCGGCTGGCATGGTTGGCATGCCTTGGCGCGGAGATGTGGCTGGCATGGTTTGCCATTGGCACAGTGGTGCGGATGGCATGGTTGGCATGCCTTGGCGCGGAGATGTTGCTGGCATGGTTTGCCATTGGTACAGTAGTGCGGCTGGCATGGTTGGAATGCCTTGGCGCAGAGATGTGGCTGGCATGGTTTGACATTGGCATAGTGGTGCGGCTGGCATGGTTGGCATGCCTTGATGTGGCTGGAATCGTTTGCCATTGGCACAGTGGTGAGGCTGGCTTGGTTGGCATGCCTTGGCGCGGTAGCATGAGAATCAGGGTTTGGCATAGATGACGTCGGTCAATGTTAAAGGTTCTTCCGTGGAACATGACATATAAAAATGTACTCTGGTAATTATTACGTAGGCATGATGATCGATTCAATAAATGTGCTAATGGTCATAGTGACGTCATGTCAATTGTACGGTTTTACGATTTTAACCCTAAGATAAAAAACACCATCAACATTAAGTCCCCTGCTTAGCTCGAAACGGGAGCATCGTTGCGAGGTAAGCATAAGATGGTGACAGTCTAGGACAAAAATCGAAACAACAAGTCGTGAATAGATGGTCAAGAAGGTCCGACTAACCTTTTTCGAGAGGTACAGAGAGTTTTGTGCTTCCCGTGTTGCCGGCCTTGCACAAATTGTACTAGTGGTGCAGACCGTGGAGTGGTGAAATGAAAATCGTCGGCTTAGTCTGGCCATGCATCACCTTGGCTGGGTTAGGGAACATCGTGACGCTGGCTTGGCGAGTTTGTTGGCGTTGGTGCGGCTTGGAAGGGGATCCGTAGGCGTTGGTCGGCTTAGAATGGGAGCCGTCGGCGTTGGTCGGCTTGAAATGGAGCTGCTTGCGTTGCTCGGCTTGGAGTGGAGCTATCTTGAGTTCCTTGGAAGGATGACGACTGGCTTCAGTTCCGTGGAAGGATGACGACCGGCTTCAGTTTCATGGGATGATGGCAACTTTGTCTGAATTAGGGTTTGGCATGCCAAAACCCTAATTAGCGCCCTTTACTAGAATCGTTGTAGAATTCTCGTACGAACTCGGATTTTGGCGGTCCGCACCTCCATTCTGAACGGAAAAGAATTTCCTATCTGCCAACTCGGGAATATTTAGGTTTTGAGCTCGTTCGGGAGGTGAAAACAACTCGACAGTAAAATTTAGGAAGAACTCAGGAGGGATGTTGCGGGCCCGAGGTGGCATAGTCGCGCCCAGTCATCCGTTTCATGGAGAAAGAAGGAATCTTTATTTTGTTCAATCTCTAGAAACTCCGTCCACATGAAAAGATATATTGACCTTCTTCTGTTTTCTGTTGCTCGTCCGGATCCGTGCTTCCGTCTGCAGTGTCTCTCCAGTGGATTCCAAAACTTATCAAACTCCATTGCATTCTTGGGACGGATGGATGTGGTTGCCTTTTCGGTCCATCCTTGATTTTAGGTTGTTCAGTGCCTGGACCCTCTGATTGCGATGACAATATGTTGTGGATGCTTGTATTGGTCGAAATATTCCGGAGACACTGGACGAAATAGATGATTTGGGAGATGTTTTGTTGGCGATGCGCTACTATCAAGTCTTCAAGGACTTGGTTCCAAGTGGCATCCTTCGAACCATCTTCCGATTCTTGGACTATCATGTGGAATGGGATGTGGTGAGCAGTCCCAAGTTATGCTTCTGTTAGATCCGATAGCTTGGCCGAAAAAGTGAATGTATCTTTGTGGCGTGCATTTGGAGTCTTCGGTGCACATGTACGGCTTCATGTTGAGAAATTCCTGCGGCTCGTAAAACTTCGACAGTGATGATGTTGAAATCAGAAATAATCTGGTTGATGGGAGTGAAAGCGTCCCATGTTGGTAGTCCCCATGTGTAGCCTACTTTTATTGCATCGCCTTGAATCCACGTCCACGGGATTTGATATAAGTTTATCATACTCTTCTTGATGTGACGTTGGGGTGATCAGAATATCACATGATGAAATATCCTGGATAGTGAAGTAGTAGGAATGAGATAGTTATGTTGTTTATCATGGATACCTCTGTTTATTCAAGAAAATGTTTCAGTCGCGTCTCTGGAGTTATCTCATGAGTCTTTGATGGTCGTCCCCAGTCGCATTTTTCTTCAGTTTTTGAAGTTTTTTTCCTCTGAGCAGGCTTGGGATCCTCCGCGGCCTTGTAAAGTGTTGAAGGCGTCTTCTGGACAGATAGGTGATGATTTTCTTGCGCTGCACCCTTGAAGAGTAGATGACCTTGTTGTGGCTATGACCTTTTGGTTGAACGTGTCTTCTGATATTTGACAGTGAAGGGATTCCATGTATATCCCCAGTCCCCAAGTATGGTTTACATGTTTCCATCTTGTATGGTCAGTGGGTTGACCATGATAAATACATCACCATCGTGCGTTCGTACTGGTGATTCTGTTACTTCTTCCACGTGGAACTTAAAATATGGAGGAGTACAGGTTACTTTTGCAGTGATTACTATTGTGGTGAAGCTCTGGCTGGTATCAAATAATGAGCGGCAAAAGTTCTTGGTAGCAGATGTAATTAGAAGAGACTGCATTGTCGTGGTAACAAAGTAGGTTGGATGAAATTGTATGGGCATCCATGGAAGTAAAAGGATTGGCTGGACGCGTAAGCGAGCAAACTGTCCATGATCATGAGTTTAGGCGAGATGGATCAAAAGGAGGTCATGACTACGAAGGTTAGCTGGCTGTCATCATGATCCTTGACATGGGGAGCGTGGTGGTACGACCCTTTGCAAGAAGAAACTGTGTTGAAGCAGCTTCGGCTCTTGGAAAGGATGTTGAAACTTAAGGAGCCAAACGCTGAAGCTTCGGCTTCGGATTCTGGAGCAGCTTATGGAGAGAACGCTGAAGCGGAGCGGCTGCTTGAGCGAGCGTTGAAGCGGATCAGCTGTCGGAGCGAACGTTGAAGTGAAGCGGCTGTTGGAGCGGAGCGGCCACGTTAATCAGTGTGATGTCAAACTGGACACCCTTCAAGCGAACAATGCTTAGGAGTCCTCAGTTCCATCTATCAATCGTGCTTTCCAGGAGAGCTTGGTGTTTGGAAACAGCTTCTTCACTGATGCAGTGCGGTTGAGGGCTGCTAATATGTGTTGACGCTGCGCCTACAGAATCTCACATAAGTGTGTCATCATAGACTGCACGATTTTGTGGGAGAAGTCCCCGGAAATCATGCAGCTCCTGACAGGAAGAGAGTCTTTGTGAACTCAGGGGGGTTGCTGATTTTCTTTGCTTCGATTTTGGAGAATTCGTTCCTGATATTTACGTGTGATGAAATTAGATTGCTGATTCCCTTCTACTGGGTGTTCAAAAGGCAACGCTAGAAGGATGCAAGCTGCTGGCGCTGGAAAGATGCAAGTTGTTAGAGCTGGATTGGATTGGAATGGGCGCTGGCTTGGCGTGGACGCTGGCTTGTATTTGGTATGGTGCGGACTGTTGGCTTGTCAGGGCGCTGGCTTGGCATGGCGCGGACTTGTTCTTATGGGCCTAGTTGCCTCTTTCCATACGTATCTCAAATAGGAAATCATTTCCTTATTCAAATTCCAAAAGTGTTATGCGTATGAAAGGGGTTGACTCTCCTTTTTATCTCGTATCTTTGTTCTCACGTCCTGGTGTTAGCGGTAGCGCGGTAGAAATAAAGTGGGAAAGCGTATTCCAGCTATGTACTCCAGTGTTTCTCTTTCAATTTGTTTTCTTGTTTTGCTGCAAATCCTATCCATATGTATGCCTTTCATGAATCTGTAGAAATATTGTTCTTCTCTTCGAATATCACTGTAGTAGCATCGGCCACCTCATGAATAGTAACTGGTAATCGTTATTATGCAAAGTAGGTACGTACGGGTAGGTGACTGATTCCACGAGGAACTGGGCGCTAGGGTTTCTCTGAGATCCAAAAGTTGCAGGCCAAGGTGACCGAAGGTCCTTCTGCGGATGTGGTCAAACGACAAGAAGCGGAGGTCGAAAGGTTGTCCAAAGAATTGGAGCCAAAACAGGCGGTCCTCCAAATGACGAAGGACGCCTTCTTCGAGAAGAGAAAAACACCGCTGAATGGCTTCCTTTGAATGCATTTCTGTCTTCTGAAATTCTTTTGTTTCGTTTTTTTTTGAAAGGCAAATGAAACACCTGGCTTTATGGTTTTGATTTTTTGGATTTTTGGGTTGATAGACAAGTGTTACCTATGAGGGTTTTGGATTATTATTCGGGATGAACTGTTTTAGGATGATGCCGTTTTCGGTTATGATTGTAAGTGACACAAACATCCCAGGGAAGATATGGAACCGTGAACTTTGTGTGTCGGTAGATGACATGGAATGAAACATAACATGGTATCGGTTTTATCATTCCCGTGAAAACTTGAAATAGTAAACCATGTATTTTATCTAGGCAAGACTTAATCGATTTTTTGGATCTGCTAACGAAAAATGAGTCAGGTGCAAGTCTGAGTTTTGCGAGAAGCACCGCAATTGTGGAAAGTTCCCAGTCGTCCCTGAGTCACTTGATAATCGAGTCGTCAGTCCCTGGGCGGATCATTTTCTTTTAACCTATGGGAAGTCCCCAGTCGCCCCTTGCCGTGTCATGACTGCTAATCGGGTCGTCTGGTAACTGAGTCGTCGATCCCTGAGCGGATCGTATCGGGTCATTTAGTAGCTGAGTCATCGATCCCTGAGCGGATCGTTTGCCTCTACCTTCCTGACGTCTGGGTCGAAGTATGAGATCGAGGATTGAAAATCTACATTGTAACCGAAAAACCAATCTCCCAATGTGGTCGCCAATTGTTTGAGGGTGAAAACAGTTTCTGCTGGTTTCGGTAATTTCGTGTGATGTGGGTGAGAAACAAATCTAAACCCTAAACAATGTACTGCAAGGGAGTACTTTAGATTCGAGAGATCAATCTGTACAAGTCCGGCCAAAACCAAAAAATGGCCGTTCCAGACTTGCTTCGGTCACAAAGGAGAAGGGTTAGTTCTAGGGAGGGAAGCGAAGAGAGTGTTGAGACCATAATAGTTGATTATGGAAGACTAGTTGTTTTGTGACTTGTATCAGAAAGTGGGAAGCTAACCAATGGGAAAGCTAGCAAACGTTTTGTGAGTGTTGTATGCTCCTGACCAGAACTTGTTGTTTGGTGGAAATAGGTAATGCCTATTTATACAAGTCAAAGTGAAACGTACTCTAGGTAAGTAAATGAGAGGAGGTGGTAACCGGTAACGCTTGGAATTGATGTTCCATAAAAGAAATCGTTTCACCATTACTCCCTGTATTTACTAACCGCATCATCCTTAAGACACTTTCTTATAACGAGCGTAGCGTACGCCGCACGGTGTAAACCGCTTAAACAATACCCAATGAAAATCCCCCAGTTTGTGACATGTGTTGATGTCTCGAGTGTTTTCGGGGAAAACATGTAGCATGTTGTTGTTGTCTGGCAAGTTGAGCTTGGGAGACTTGCCGGATCGGTGGTGACCTTCAACGACATGAAAGGTAGCCGTTGATTATTTTAACCTTTCGTTTGGTAGCCAGTGGCATGAAAGTATGATCAGTATGGCTTTAACATGGCCCAGTTTAGACGCGGCCAAAAGTTAGGGTTTTATCTTTGTTTAGGCGCGGGCAAACTAGGGCTAAAGGTTGCCACGTGTTAGCTGGTATTTGGACGGCTAAGATCTGCATCTTAGATGAAAAAGTGGTCGTTGATTGTTGCAGGCCTTCGTTTTGGTAACCGCATAGGGAAGGCCGGCATGGTATGGCGCGGCAAGGTGGTTGGCATGCCATTGACACATGTGGCATGGCATGCCTTGGCGCGGTTTGGCGTGGCCAAAACTTGGGTTTTTGGCCAAGGGTTACCATGCGTTGTTTGGCGACCTTGGACAGCTAGAATGTGCATCTAGGATGGATGGGTGGTCGTTGATCGTCGCACGCATTCGTTTTGGTAGCCGCATGGGGAAGGCCGGCATGGTATGGCGCGGCAAGGTGGTTGGCATGCCATTGTCACATGTGGCATGGCATTCCTTGACGTGGTTTGGCGTGGCCAAAACTAGGGTTTTGGGCCAAAGGTTACCATGTGTTGTTTGCCGACCTTGGACGGCTAGGATTTACATCTAGGATGAAAGGATGGTCGTTGATCGTCGCAAGCCTTCGTTTTGGTAGCCGCATGGGGAAGGACGGCATGGTATGGCACGACAAGGTGGTTGGCATGCCATTGGCGCATGTGGCATGGCATGCCTTGGCGCGGTTTGGCATGGGCCAAAACTAGGGTTTTGGGCCAAAGTTTACCATGCGTTATTTGGCGACCTTGGACGGCTAGGATTTGCATCTAGGATGGAAGGGTGGCCGTTGATCGTCGCACTCCTTCGTTTTAGTAACCGCATGGGGAAGACTGGCATGGTATGGTGCGTCAAGGTGGTTGGCATGCCATTGGCACATGTGGCATGGCATGCCTTGGCGCGGTTTGGCGTGGCCAAAACTAGGGTTTTGGGCCAAAGGTTACCATGCGCTATTTGACGACCTTGGACGGCTAGGATTTGCATCTAGGATGGAAGGGTGGCCGTTGATCGTCGCACGCCTTCGTTTTGGTAGCTGCATAGGGAAGGCCGACATGGTGGGGCCAAGGCCAAAGGCGCGGATGGCTTGGCATAGTGGGGCTAAGGGTTTGGTACGGACGGCTTGGCATGGTGGGGCCAAGGCAAGGTGCGGTTGGCTTGGCGTGGTGGGTCCAAGGGTTTTTCATGCCATTGGCGCATGGTGCGGTTAGCATGGTTGGGGCCAAGGCAAGGTGCAGTTGGCTTGGCATGCCATTGGCGCATGGTGCGGCTAGCATGGTTGGGGCCAAGGCAAGGTGCGGTTGGCTTCGCATACCATTTGCGAATGGTGCGGCTAGCATGGATGGCATGCCTTGGCGCGGTAGACGTGGCTGGCATGGTTTGCCATTGGCACAGTGGTGCTGCTGGCATGGTTGGCATGCCTTGGCGCGGAGATGTGGCTGGCATGGTTTGCCATTGGCACAGTGGTGCGGCTGGCATGGTTGGCATGCCTTGGCGCGGAGATGTGGCTGGCATGGTTTGCCATTGGCACAGTGGTGCGGCTGGCATGGTTGGCATGCTTTGGCGCGGGGATCTTGCTGGCATGGTTTGCCATTGGCACAGTGGTGCGGCTGGCATGGTTGGCATGCCTTGGCGCAGTAGCATGAGAATTAGGGTTTGGCATAGATTACGTCGGTCAATGTTAAGGGTTTTGCCGTGGAACATGACACATAAAAAAAGGGTACCTTGGTAATTCTTACGTAGGCATGCTGATCGATTCAATAAATGTGCTAATGGTCATACACTACACCAAATTCCCGGAATCGTGACAGCAATTCGTAACGGCTTATGGGCCGTTACGAATTTCCCTTTACAAATGCCCGTTACAAAAAAATCGCAACAGGCAGCAGCCGTTATTATTTTTCTAAAAATTCGTAACAGTGTTAAGCCATTACGAATATTTTTTAGGCGTGCCAGTCACACGCTTAGTCACACCAGGGTGGTAACACCTTTAGAATGTGCGTGTGCCATTCACATGCGTGGTATTATGTTCATCTTACACCGTATGTGCCTAAGGTAATATCTGTACCCTTCATTCTAGTCTCGAGATGCATCTCAATAATAAAGCCCTAGATTTTATTCCTACACCATATTTTTTCATCTCTTTCTCTATCTGTTTAACTCCGCCTCTTCGTCCCTCTTTCTATCTCTCGATCTCTCTACACAGTGAGGAGATACAGATACTCAAAATCCTGAAAAAAACAAGATCGAAGGAATCTCAGTTCTCTTCTTCTTCTTCTTTTTCCTTATTTTTCTTATGTTCTTTGTTTTTATTCTTCTCAGAATGAGAAATTTTTCATATCAATGAAGAAGAAATCTAGGGTTTCAGTCGAAGAACGAGAAGATTCAGGTGAGGTTTGAATGGATCTGAAATTGAAAATGGGTTTGATTCAGATGAGGTTTTCGATTTTATGGATTGTGAAATGAAGTTGAGGATCTGAAATTAGGGTTCTCGTGGTGCTGCTGGTGTGAACAGTGGAGACAAATTAGAAGATTGAAATGGGTTGAACAGGTTGAAGGTTGCTGTTGAAGATGAATGACTTGTTTTGCTTTTTTCCAAAACAAGAGAGAAATGGATTTTAAAAGAGGAACAAGGAAATTTATGTAAAATTAAGAAATCAAGAGAGAAATGGATTTTAAAAGAGGATATAGAGTAGAAGTATATTCAAAAGAAGAGGGTTTTGTTGGTTCATACTACTCAGCAACAATCTTAGAGAAACTAGCACCAACAAATGAGCTGTGGGTTGAGTATGAAACGTTATGTCAAGAAGAAGATGAAACGAAGCTGTTGAGAGAAATAGTTTATGTGAAGAATGTAAGGCCTTTTCTGCCTGAGATTAAGTTATCTGAGTATTCACTTCTTGATAAGGTTGATGCTTATGATAATGATGGGTGGTGGATTGGGAGAATTAGTGCTGTTCTTGATGATTTTATGTATTATGTCTATTTTGAAAATTCTAGGGATGAAATTGCTTACCCTGTCGATAAACTGAGGATTCATCAGGAGTTCGATAATGGGAAATGGTTTTTTACTAATCACAAATGGTGAGTCTCATTTCTTCTTTTTTTCCATTTTCATATCAATTTTGTCTTCTAGGGTTTCATTTTTAGATTTGTGATTTGGATTTTTCCTAATTTTTTGGTCTTTCATGGGTTTCTTCGCCTCCTGTTATGTTCGTTGATAGGTCCTGAAATTTGGGTTTTTTATTCTGTAATATAAATGGTAATCTCCAGGTTCCTGGATGATAAAACAGGTCATAATTGATAAGGATTTTGGCCCTAAATCTCAAATTTGTACCCCTTTTTGGAAACCCTTTTCAAGATTTTCAATGTTAGACTAGTTATATCTGTAATGGGTTTGTTCCCATGTTGAAAATTGAACAGTAGATTCATAGTTTTTCTATGTCATTGTTAGAAACTATAAAGTCTTAATGATGTGTATTTGTATCAATTTCTGCAAAAAAAACTTCAATTTTTAACTGGATTCATAGTTTTTCTATGTTTGTCTCATTGTTTAGAAGTTATAGTCTTTAAGTTACGTTTACTTGGATCAATTTCGGCAACCAAACTTCAATTTGTTTACTTCTTTCTTGATTTTAAAATCTAATGCAATGGTACTCAAATTGTATTTCAGGTCTTGAATCCACATTCCTGATGGTAGTGTTTATGGTGCTGACTCTATAATCTTGTGTTGGTATCTTTAATCGCCACTCTAGTGACGGGTTCAAGGGATGACGAACAAATACTATCACCTCTTCTCTTAATAATCTGTTACTTCTAAGTTGTTGCAATTTCGTATGTATTAACATAGCCCGATGTCTTTGGATATCCTACAGACAATTGACCAATTGATCGTGACTGGAGACAGTGATCAAATCTTGCAGAAAGCTATTCAGCAACACATGCGAGGCCAGGTCTGTTTAATTTTGCCTATCTTCTGTTATGTATTTGTGTAATGAAAATTCTTTGCAGTTTTAAGATAGAATATCCCACTGTTTGCAGGTAATGGACACCCTGACAGAAATTCAGGAACGTCATGGGGCTGTTAGAGACGTCGAGAGTAAGCTTCTTGAGTTGCAGCAGGTATTGCTTCTCTTTCCCATTAGATCTCAGACAATGGTACAACGACTATAGTTATCTATTTCTTCAGTTGCTGCTGGTGGGTTAGACTATTTATGGTTTGTGCATATTCATTTGTAGATTTTCATGGACATGGCAGTGTTGGTGGAGTCACAAGGTGACATGCTGGACAACATAGAATCATAGGTATGTAAACCCTGAACACCAATAAAGATAAGGTTTTTAAGCAGCACGTAGATGTAGAAACGACAGATACTTGTTCTTACTACGTTTCAGTATGGCTAGGTTTTAAGTGATGTGGACCATGTTCAATCTGGAGCTGCTGCTCTTCAGAAAGAAAAGAAGCTTGAACGGAATTCTCGAAAATGGATTCTATTGAAAGGCCTCGTGAATCCAAGTAATGAAGAACTTTGACGAATTTCTGCCTACTTAGAAGGTATAAGTTTCAAAATATGAATTGATTTTAGGGTTTTATGTTAATTTATGTTTTAGAGTTTGGAAATATGAACTGATTCTAGGGTTTGTTGTGTATTTGTTTTATGATTTTATAGGGTTTATGTTGCTCATCGGAATTAGAACTTTGAAGATCGAATTACTTCATACTAGGATAGCATAAATAAAAAGTTTGTGCTTGGATGTAAAGCCAGATGTGGCCTTAGAACAGAATTTGTGCTTGAATAAAAAGTTTGTGCTTCTTTTTAGCTTTACAGGTTTGTTTTAACAAAATTTGTCAATGTACAGCCTGAAGATTGGGATGACAAGGAGTACATAGATGATCCTGAGATAAGAAGCCAGAGGTATTCACCCACCTTCAGACTTTGTAGTGATAAACATGTGAGTTGTAGGTTACAACACATAATTTCATGTGCATTTCAGGAATGTAGTCCTACAGTTGCTCCATCTTGTTACCATATGCATCACCCCAAGTGTTTTAAGTCATCTTCTTTGTTCATACAGGTTGAGCAGTTAAGAAAGAGGTTTATCCACTCTATTGCTCCAAGAGGGCTTTCCGGTGATAGACGGTATGTAGTCCCTGCTTCAGGATTTAGTTTTAGTGCACAACAGATATGTTAAAGTTATCCTAGACAACACCTTAACCTTCCTGCTCATAAGGTCTATAAATTTTTCTGTAGGGAATCAATTTTTTGTTTCATTTTTTATTTCAGTTTCTTCAAAATATTTTTCTTTTTGCTCCTAAGGTGTTATCCTAGACAACACCTTAACCTTCCTACTCAGCAAGTTTTTTAACTTAGAATTTGATACTTACAAGAATTTGGTACTTGGAAGAATTTTGGTACTAAGAAGATTTTATGTTCTTCTTTGATTTAAAGTTCTATGAATTGAATGTTCTTCTCTAATTGAAAAGTTATATGAACTGAATGAATGTGATGGAATGAAAAGGGTAGGAAGGCTATTGGAATTCCGACGTATTTCTGGCTGAAAATGAACTGCTGGTTAATATTGACCAGGTCAAAACTGGTCGTATTGGCTGATTTTGACCAGGTCAATGTTGACTAGCAGTAATTTTTTGCTGTTACAAAAAAGTTCGCAACGGCTTTTGGCTGTTTCAGCTTGCCACGTAGTAACGGCTTGAGAGCGTTACTAATTTTCCACGTAGTAACGGCTCATCCATGTTACGACCTCGTCGTTACAAAAAATTCATAACGGCCTTCAGCTGTTACCACGTGTCAATTCGTAACGGCTCGAAGCTGTTACTAATGCCGTTACAATTAATATTCGTAACGGCTCCATTGCCGTTACAAAAAGAAATGTAACACCCACTTTTGAAACAGGCGAGGGCCGTTACAACACGTTTTAGTAACGTCTCATTTCTGTTACTAATCCGAAAATTTGGTGTAGTGATAGTGACATCATGTCAGTTGTACGGTTTTACGATTTTAACCCTAAGCTAAAAACCACCATCAACAATATCAAATCGAGAGATTGAGATACAAACTCTTTGATATACTTTTTATCTAGATTGAGTCTGACTGTCTAATTGATTCTCTAGAAAGTATATTGGAGTTAGTCCATACAGATTGCTAAGCGAAATATTGGGT
The DNA here is from genome assembly GCF_003573695.1 of Papaver somniferum. NCBI lineage: Eukaryota > Viridiplantae > Streptophyta > Magnoliopsida > Ranunculales > Papaveraceae > Papaver > Papaver somniferum. Next base: position 101,756,636 of record NC_039367.1, on the reverse strand, counting down.
GTGGTTGTTGTACCCCCGTTTTTTCAATCTATCGCGGCGGTTAAAAGTGGCTTAATGAGTGAAGTTCACTTAGGCTTGAGATATAAGAGAAGCTTACTGAAATTTACACATTTCGAAATGCACATCTTAAATTGAAAACACTTATGTAACTTTTGAATTACTACAAGTCATTGTGGTTTCTATTCAATAACGCAGGATTAGCCAGGTTGATCAGTCTATAGTGGAATCATACGTTCTTTTCAAATAAGGACTTAGGAAGTGACTTAGTAAATAAGTCTGCCATATTCTCATCAGACGGTACTTTGTTGACTTGAATGTTTAAGAGACACTGTTGTTGCTGATTGTAAAAGAATTTTGGTGACATATGTTTCGTATTATCACCCTTGATATATCCTTGCTTCATTTGTTCGATACAAGCTGCATTATCTTCATAAATGCATGTTCACTCTTCAGTGGTAGAATTTAAACCACTAGTCCCTCGAATATGTGAAATGATAGACCTTAACCATATACACTCACGAACCGCTTCATGTAGGGAAATTATTTCCGAGTGGTTCGTGGAGGTAGCTACAAGAGTTTGCTTGGTCGATCTCCAGGATATCACTGTGTTCCCTATGGTGAATACATAATCATTTTGGGATCGAGTTTTATATGGGTCAGAGAGGTACCCGGCATCAGCAAAACCAACCAAAACATTATTTGGGGTTTCAGTGTAGGGGGTTGCTTTAGCAATCCTCCTTTCGTCTTCATAGGGATAAAATAGACCCATGTCAATGGTTCCTTTAAGGTATCTGAATACATTCTTTATACCATTCCAATGACGCTGTGTTGCATATCTAACAAGTTCACTGGGAATGATATATCAGGTCGAGTACATTGCGTTAAGTACAATAATGCGCCTATTGCACTTAGGTAGGGAATTTCAGCTCCCAATACCTCTTCGCCATCTTCCTTTGGACGAAATGGATCCTTTTGTACATCTAAACTTCGACCAATCATGGGAGTGCTAGTAGGATGCACCTTGTCCATATTGAATTGCCTGAGTATCTTATGGACATATGCAGACTGGTGGATTAATATTCCACAAGCTCAATGTTCTAGTTCGAGTCCTAGACAAAACCAAGTTTTCCCAAGATCTTTCATCTCAAATTCAGATTTCAGATAACTTGCAGTTTCTCTTATTTCATCAAGAGTACCTATTATGTTCATATCATCAACATAAACAGCTATAATTGCAAATCCGGAACTTATTTTCTTTATAAATACGCAGGGGCATAACTCATTATTTGTATATCCCTTCCCGATCAAATAATCACTTAGACGGGTATACCACATCCGCGCGGATTTCTTTAATCCGTAATTGAGCGTTTCAACTTAATCGAAAACGCACCCCGTGGTTTAGAGTTACTTGAATCGGGCAATGGAAGGCCATCAGGCACTTTCATGTATATCTCTGAATCTAGATCCCCATAGAGATATGTTGTAACCACATTCATAAGCTGCATTTCAAGTCCTTTTGAAACTACCAAGCTAACTAAGTAGCGGAACGTTATGACGTCCATTACGGGAGAGTATGTTTCCTCATAATCAATTCTAGGGCGTTGTGGAAAACTTGCGCCAGAAGGCGAGCCTTATACCTCAATATTTCATTCTTCTCATTCGGTTTCTGACAAATACCCATTTATGTCCTACGGGCTTTACACCTAGTGGGGTTAGCACAACCGTACCAAATACCCGTCTCTTTGCCAGTGAATTTAATTCTTCCTGGATTGCAACTTCCCATTTAGGTCAGTCCGCTCTTTTTTGACATTCTGCAATAGAGCGTGGTTCGATGTCATCGTTCTCAATGATCTCTTGAGCAACAGTGTATGCAAATGCATCATCAATCTATGTGGAGGATCTTTCCATCAACATGTATGCACTCTCATAATCCATAGAGATTTCTTTGTTCTCTGGAATAATTTCAAACATCGGAACATCCTCCAGTATTGATTCATGGACATACCTATAATCAGAGAAAATTTCATGAGAGGGATTATCTGTATTGATGATAAATGGATCGGGTTGTGCCTTAATCACTCTTTTCTTCCTTGGGTGAGTATCCATCGAACCAGGTGGTCTTCCCCTCTTCCTTTGGAGGGCCACAACCTCAGCTACACTTCCACCAAATGTAGGTACGACACCTCTATATAAGGTGCCTTTTCCCGTATTAGGGATTTCTAACCTTGCAGGTTCTCGTCACTTTAGCTATATCAGTGAATGCATCAGGCATTGAGTTTGTCACATTCTGAAGATCAATAATTCTTTGCACTTCACATTCATATTGTGAGGTGCGGGGATCAATATGGGACAAAGTGCGGACACACCACGACAATTCCTGTCGTTCCCTTAGCAAATCATTTTCCATACCTCCCCCTAACGACGGAAAGGTTATCTAATCAAAGTGACAGTCCGCAAATCTAGCGGTAAAGAGATCGCATGTCAAAGGTTCCAAATAGCGGATAATTATTGGGGATTCATATCCAACATAAATACTTAATCGTATTTGGGTACCCATCTTAGTACGTTGTGGGGGCGTAATTGGCACGTATACAACACAACCAAAAATGCGTAAATGTGAAATATCGGGCTCATATCCAGTTACCAACTGGTACGCAGAAAATGGTTGGTTAATAGTGGGTCTAAAGAGAATAAAATGCTGCATGCAATATGGCGTACCCCCAGGAAGTAATAGGCAGATTAGAACGCATAACCAATACCCTAGATATCATATGTAACCTTTTGATGGTAGCTTCTGCAAGACCATTTTGAGTGTGTGCGTGAGGTACAGGGTGCTCTACGTCAATTCCGATAGACATACAAAAATCATCAAATCCTTTAGATGTAAATTTTCCAGCATTATCAAGTCTGATAGACTTGGTTGGATAATCAGGGTGGTGAGCCCTCAAACGTATAATTTGTGCTAGGAGCTTTGCAAAGGCAACATTTCTTGTGGACATTAATGTAATGTGTGACTGACGGGTCGAAGCATCAACCAGAACCATAAAATACCTGAATGGTTCACACTCTGGATGTATAGGTCCACAAATATCACCTTGTATTCTTTGTAAAAATGGAATGTTTTGTTTTGTATCTTTAGCATAGGATGGTCTCGCTCCCGTCTTTGCTAAAGAACAAGCTTTGCAAAATAAGTGGTGTGCTTTTGAAAGAGTCCACGAAGTAGAATGAGAGACAGGTTGCACATCAGTTGCTTTAGATGGCAGTGGTTGGCAGACGTTGTTACTTTGCATTGTGATTGCCTTTTGTCTCATTTTACTTTACACTCGAAACAAAGGATGTCCGTGTGAGTTCTTTAAAACACAGATCATCATATCACGACTTGGGTGCCCCAAGCGGTCGTGCCAAAGCTTATATAAGTCATTGTTCAACAGTTCATCGTTGGTAACAACATGTTTTCTTCCACATGTATTAGAGGTAATATTTATATATTCAACTCCATTTTCACAGTGAGTTTCCAAGTGATAACCATTTTTCACGGATATCTTTGAAGCTCAACAAGGTACGGTTAGCTCTTGGTGCATATAGAGCTTCTGTGACTTTAATCATTGTGCCATTTGGTAACAAAAATTGAGCATTACCTCGCCCAATGATCACTTGTGATGATCCAATCATCGTAGTCATAGAGGATTTATAAGGAGTTAAGTCAACAAATAATTTCTTATTTCTTAAAATAGTGTGTGTGGTGCCACTATCATCTAGGCACTCAATCTCTTCTGAGGATGACATTCCTACAAGTAAATGGTACTTCAGGGAATTAAGTCACATAATTCAATCACGCAATAGATTATCACAGTAAAAATTAAACCCAGAGCATAATAAGTACCCATAAAAAATTAAAAACCACTGATCCAGCAACAAAAAACGATGATTTAAGACTACCTAACATAGTTTAAGTCATCAAAAGAATATTTAAACCAAAGTAAGCTAAACCACAAAGCAAGAAAATAAACAAATTTCTAGGATCAAAGGATAACTAAAAAAAATAACAATCAATCAAAGTCAGGTGTTTCCATAAGGGCATGGTTCTTATTTCCCTGGAAGTCTGAAATGGTAAAGTTGACATATGGGGCATGATCATGTTCTTCCAAATAGTGAGCTTCTTGATCTATAGATTCCCGGTACTTTTTGTAGCTGGCTGCTACTTTGGACTAGCTTTTCATTGCTGGTACCAATGTCCGGAGATTCCACACCTGTAACAAGGTGCATTGCCATTATCGACCTTCTTAGGAGTGGGATTATTATTTGTTTTTTCAAGATTGTTGCCTCTACCACTAGGTCCAGAAGTAACATCTCTAGACCAGGTATTTGAATGGCCTCCACACCAATGGCCCTTCCACGATGACCCTTTTGTCCTCTTCCACGTGGGTTGTTATCCCCACGTGAGTATGGAGCATGAGAATATGAATCAACATTTTTAACCCTCTTTTATTTGGGGTGTTTTCCTTTGTTCTAATTTCCATAGTTAGCCTCAGGAACTTCTTCCTGGGGGCTCTAGCATTGTTGTTTTCTAGAAATTCAATGTGCCTTTCGGCCACCTGCAATAAGTTGATCGACTTGCTAAAAGTTGTTATTATCTTGTTATTAACCTCTATGAAATATTGGTTGGCTAGAATAACATATGACAAAGGGAAAGTAGACAATGTCTTTTGAATCATATCTCTATCAGTTTGGTATCAGAGCAGCAATTAAATCCTTTAGGAGCTAGTTGTTGCGCAAACAATAATAAATGTTAATTATGTTTCGATTAAATTGGTTGTGTTTTAACGAATCTCCTAGATTGTAGATCCCATTGCTGCAGAGTAATTAAATTTAATCTTTTCAAAGCTTTTTGGAGTCTTCCTGATCTTTTTAGAGTTTCTCAGTGCTCTTTAGTGTTTTTAGGGTTTTTAGGAAACATTCAAAGATAATCTTCATTATTGTAAGGAATTTCGTTAGTATCATTCTTTATAAAGTATTAAGTTACTTCCAGTTGGCTTTAACGAATCTCATGTTTAGTAGATACTAGCGCTACGAAATATAACTAACTTAAAGCTTTTTCAGAGCTTTTTAGAGTCTTTCTGAGCTCTTTAGATTTTTCACAGCTCTTTAGATATTTTAGGGCTTTTTATAATTTTCAGGGTTTTTTAGAGTTTTCAAGGCTTTTTAGAGAACATTTAAAGTTGATCTTCACTATTGTAGGGATTTGTTATTATCATTCTTTAACGAATCTCCTAGCTTGTATATCCCATTGCTACGTAGTATAATTAAATTTAAGCTTTTCAAAGCTTTTTGGAGTCTTCCTGAGTTTTTTAGAGTTTCTCAGAGCTCTATCAGGGCTCTTTAGTATTTTTAGGGTTTTTAGGAAACATTCAAAGATAATCTTCATTATTGTAGGGAATTTTGATAGTTCGTTCTTTATAAAGAATTAAGTTACTTTTAGTTGGCTTTAACGAATCCCCTGGCTAGTAGATACTAGTGCTACGAAATATAATTAACTTAAAGCTTTTTCAGTGCTTTTTAGAGTTTTTCAGAGCTCTTTAGATTTTTCAGGGCTTTTTAGTGTTTTCAGGGTTTTTTAGAGTTTTTAAGGCTTTTTAGAGAACATTCAAAGTTGATCATCCATAGTATAATTAAATGTAATCTTTTCAAAGATTTTTGGAGTCTTCCTGAGCTTTTTAGAGTTTCTCAGAGCTCTTTCAGGGCTCTTTAGTGTTTTTAGGGTTTTTAGGAAACATTCAAAGATAATCTTCTTTATTGTTGGGAATTTTGTTAGTTTCATTCTTTATAAAGAATTAAGTTACTTTCAGTTGGATTTAACGAATCCCCTGGCTAGTAGATACTAGTTCTACAAAATATAATTAACTTAAAGCTTTTTCAGAGCTCTTCATATTTTTCAGAGCTCTTTAGATATTTTAGGGCTTTTTAGAGTTTTCAAGGCTTTTTAGAGAACAGTCAAAGTTGATCTTCACTATTGTAGGCATTTGTTATTATCATTCTTTAACGAATCTCCTAGCTTGTAGATCCCATTGCTACGTTGTACAATTAAATTTAAGATTTTCAAAGATTTTTGGAGTCTTCCTGAGCTTTTTAGAGTTTCTCAGAGCTCTTTCAGGGCTCTTTAGTGTTTTTAGGAAACATTCAAAGATAATCTTCATTATTGTAGGGAATTTTTTTAGTGTCATTATTTTTAAAGAATTAAGTTACTTTTAGTTGGCTTTAACGAATCCCTTGGCTAGTAGATACTAGTGCTACGAAATATAATTAAGTTAAAGCATTTTCAGAGCTTTTTAGAGTTTCTCAGAGCTCTTTAGATTTTTCAGGGCTTTTTAGAGTTTTCAGGGTTTTTTAGAGTTTTCAAGGCTTTTTATAGAACATTCAAAGTTGATCTTCACTATTGTATGGATTTGTTGTTATCATTCTTTTAAGAATCTCCTAGCTTGTAGATCCCAGTGCTACGGAGTATAATTAAATTTAAGCTTATCAAAGCTTTTTGGAGTCTTCCTAAGCTTTTTAGAGTTTCTCAGAGCTCTTTCAGAGCTCTTTAATATTTTTAGGGTTTTTATGAAACATTCAAAGAGAATCTTCATTATTTTATGGAATTTTGTTAGTATCATTCTTTATAAAGAATTAAGTTACTTTCAGTTGGCTTTAACGAATCCCCTGGCTAGTAGATACTAGTGCTACGAAATATAATTAACTTAAATCTCTTTCAGAGCTTTTCAGAGTTTTTCAGAATTTTCAGAGCTCTATAGATATTTTAGGGCTTTTTAGAGTTTTCAAGGCTTTTTAGAGAAAATTCAAAGTTGATCTTCACTATTGTAGGAATTTGTTATTATTATTCTTTAACGAATCTCGTAGCTTGTAGATCCCATTGCTACGGAGTATAATTAAATTTATCTTTTCAAAGGTTTTTGGAGTCTTCCTGAGCTTTTTAGAGTTTCTCAGAGCTCTTTCATGGCTCTTTAGTATTTTTAGGGTTTTTAGGAAACATTCAAAGGGAATCTTCATTATTGTATGGAATTTTGTTAGTATCATTCTTTATAAAGAATTAAGTTACTTTCAGTTGGCTTTAACCAATCCCCTGGCTAGTAAATACTAGTGCTACGAAATATAATTAACTTAAAGCTTTTTCAGAGCTCTTTAGATTTTCCAGAGCTCTTTAGATATTTTATGGCTTTTTAGAGTTTTCTAGGCATTTTAGAGAATATTTAAAGTTGATCTTCAGTATTGTAGGGATTTGTTATTATCATTCTTTAACAAATCTCCTAGCTTGTAGATCCCATTGCTACGCAGTATAATTAAATTTAAGCTTTCCAAAGCTTTTTGGAGTCTTCCTGAGCTTTTTAGAGTTTATCAGAGCTCTTTCAGGGCAATTTAGTGTTTGTAGGGTTTTCAGGAAACATTCAAAGATAATCTTCATTATTGTATGGAATTTTGTTAGTATCAGTTTTTATAAAGAATTAAGTTACTTTCAGTTGGCTTTAACGAATCCCCTGGCTAGTAGATACCAGTGCTACGAAATATAATTAACTTAAAGCTTTTTCAGAGCTTTTTAAAGTTTTTCAGAGCTCTTCAGATTTTTCAGAGCTCTTTAAGTATTTTAGAGCTTTTTAGAGTTTTCAAGGCTTTTTAGAGAACATTCAAAGTTGATCTTCACTATTGTAGGGATTTGTTATTATCATTCTTTTACGAATCTCCTAGCTTGTAGATCCCATTGCTACAGATTATAATTAAATATAAGCTTTTTGAAAAAGCGTGGGTCTAACAACACCACCTGATATTTCGCTTAGCAATCTGTATGTACTAACTCCAATATACTTTAATAGAGAATCAACTAGACAGCCAGACTCAGTCTACATTAAAGTATATCGAGGAGTTAATGTCTCTCTCTCTTATTTTGATTTACTCGAGCTAATAGAAATCAGCGAGTCTTTAATCAAACACAAGGAATAACTTGGATGGTAGCAAAGACCAATATCCAAGGATCAATCAATGACAATCAACAACCAAAGGTTGGATTACTCTAATTGATGATCTAACGCGCAACCTGTATTATTTCAATTATATAAACAAATATCATGCGGAAATAGAAATAACATAGACACTAGAAATTTTGTTAACAAGGAAACCGCAAATGCAGAAAAACTCCGGGACCTAATCCAGATTGAACACACACTGTATTAAGCCGCTACAGACACTAGTCTACTCCAAGCTAACTTCGGACTGGACTGTAGTTGAACCCCAATCAATCTCCCACTAATATAAGGTACAGTTATGCTCCTACGCCTCTTATCCCAGCAGCATACTGCACACTTGATTCCCTTAGATGATCTCACCTACAACTAAGAGTTGCTATGACCCAAAATCGCAGGCTTTGACAATAAACAAATATGTCTCACACAGACAAGTCTATCAAAGGATCAATCTGTCTCCCACAGATAAACCCAAAAGGTTTTGTTCTGTCTTTTGATAATTATCAAGGTGAACAGGAAACAATTGACAATCTGGTCTTATATTCCCGGAGAACAGGCTAGAGTTATCAATCACCTAACAACAATCTTAATTGTATGGTAGCGAAACAAGATGTTGCGGAATCACAAACAATGAGACGAAGACGTTTGTGATTACTTTTTATATCTTGCCTATCGGAGATATCAATCTCAAGCCAATCAATCTGATTGTACTCGTACGATAGAATATGCAAGATCAGATCACACAACTACGATAAAATTAGTAACGGTCTGGCTTCACAATCCCAATGAAGTCTTTAAGTCGCTAACCCGGTTTGAGAAAATAAAACCAGAGGTTAAAGGAGAATCGACTTTAGTATGCAAACTAGTATCACACGTAAGGTGTGGGGATTAATTGGTCACAAAGCAAATAATATCCACCGTTAGATGAAAACCTGATTTAGATTCAAGCTAATATTATCAACTGTTAGATCGAAAAATTAGCTTGTTATACACACTTGGCAATGCACGTTTCTAGGTTTGTTAACCGTACCCAAACGTATGCACTTGTTGGTTCAATAATAGTCAACCAAAAGGTTATCCATATGAGCATTTCATATCATCCATGTTCTTCTTCACCATAAATCGTTCAAATGACTCAAATGAACTAGTTAGAGAGTTGTTCAATTGCAAGGAAATCTCATGTACTACATCAAACACAATTGAAGCAAAGATGATTTGATTCACTCGAATCGGTTAATGAACTTTATAGCCACGGTTTGCAAACTGCATTCCTTAGTCTTTATAAGTTTAAGTTCATAAATCATCTTCAGATATATAACCTTTCTCAAGTTCACAGACTAGGTTCGCGGATTTAAGCAACTGGCAGAGTTTACAAACTCTAGCAGAAAATCTCGGCAAAGACCTTCCGCCGGTTCGCGGACTAGTCTAGTTTGTTGACTCCAGCAGAATTTCTCGGGATGAGTAGTTCGGCAGTTCGCGGACTTGGCAACAAGCCATTTTTCCGGTTTCTCTTGATCAACAAAGTTCGCAAACTTTGGTTCAAGGAATATGAATTATACATAAATGTGTTTCCACAACAATGCTTATGTCCATCATTGGTTATGTAATCTAAACTCTCGTTTCAATCATTGAAACATTCTTAGAGGACGTTATATAGTTGTTATTCACAGACCATTTCTCGTCAAAAAAATTTTCAAAGTTATTGAAACATTTCATGACTTTCGTCACTAGGTAAAGATAAACTTGATTGAAGCGAAAAGCTTATCAACACATATTTCGAGATATAGATAGGTGAGGTATACTCGGCTCGAAATACCAAATGTGTATAATCCAAGTCTATATATATAACATACGACTTCTTGTCTCAAAGAGTAGGAGATAGAGTAGATAGACTTTTGAGTGACAGATAAGTTCAAGTCTTCCCATACCTTTTTGTCGAGAAGTTCCACCGGTTCCTTGAGTAGTTCTTCTTCTTGTATGATGAATCGCCATGAAGTCCTTGAGCTTAATGATAGGTGTCTAAAACACCTAATTTTATATCTAGTATTTATGCTTTCTTTGCTATTTTTCTTGTAAATTATATATCTTATGTTTGGTTTTGACTGTTTAGGTACTTTGGAGTCATTTGGAACAAAAGAAGAAGAAACGTCGCTTAAAAGGCAAAACGTGCAAATGATGTTGGAAACGAACTATTTCTCATTATTTGCTTTTATTTCTTAATTTATGTCATGTCGGTTTTAGTGATGTGATTATCTGTCTGAAAAGCATGACTACTTTAGTGATGAAGAGAAATTGAAGAGAAGAAGTCGGTCTGAGATGTAAGACGCGGATGCTGTTGGTGGAAGATTTCGAAGAAAGGCTAAAGCGTCGGGTCGTATGCAAGCACGATAGGGAGCTCGGCGATTACGGGACAACCTGCTGAGTTGTATTTATTGGCTGTCACTATTTATGGCTTGAATCTGATTTCTGGGTGTCTACAGTCTAGGGTTCCTAGAGCAGGGGTGTCTAAATCCACCCCAATGAAGACATAAATCTAAATTTCAGAGAAATAATCATTTCTCTCTTTCAATCTTTTCACTTGATAGATGCGGCTGAGTTCGTTGTCTGAATCAAAAAGGGGGGTTTTGAGAGGTTGAGATGAACAAGAAATCAAGATGGAAAGGATGTACTGCTTCTCAAATTACAGGATGGATCGAGAAGAATAAGGAGTAACAGCTACTGCTGTTGATTTAAGGAGAAGATTACAGTGAGGAGATTTTGTGATTCGTGAAGATCGAACAATTCAACGGTTCTTCTGGTGAATGAGTTGAACTGTTGCTCAAGTGATGACAGTTGGTGGTGATGAACTCAAGGAAGAAAAAGGGGATCTGTGATGTTATGGAGAAGATTGAGTGTTTCTGAGCTCGAATTCAACCAGGATTAGGTGGAGAAGATGGCGATTAGAGAAGATTCAGAAGGAATTGGTCGAATTTGTAACTAGTGGGTCTGTGACAAGAGATTGCAGGCTAGGGTTTTGAGTATGTTGAGGTTCAAGGGTTTTGATGGATTCAGGTGGTTGAATTAGGATCTAAGAAGATGGATTGATGATAAGTCTTGAGCGATAGCTGGTGATAGACGATTATGAGATTGGTTTCCTGTCAAGAGTTGTTGATGAATTGCAGACGAGAATAAAAAATGGATTCAAATTGCAGTTCAGGGTTTATGTGATGCCATGGGATCTGAAGCTGTTATTGAGCAACAAGGGAGAGTAATGAGCTGCGGGGAAGCCATTGTGTTGTTGCTGCAGGATGAGCCGAGATGCTGAATGCAAAAGAGAAATTGGACCTGGTGGATTATTGAAATGGATGGCTAGAACAAATATTGTTGTTGTTGATTTTACAGAGAGAAGATCTGGTTTGCAATCAGGTGAATATGTGAAGAACAATTGGGTGTTGTGTGTTGACTGAAATGGTGAAATTGAGCTGAAATGAATAATTGCAGATGGTGGTGGATAAGAATGGTAATGGACTGAAAGGTTACTGAAATTGGTCGAGCTTTGTGCTGCTGAAGCTGAAGCTGGAATTGCAGGGATGTATTTGCAGTAACGGATTGGTTGTGATGATTCTGCGTATGAAGTGGAGATGGAGAAGTTCTTGATGACTCAAGTGAAGATAGAGCTGAAGGGTGATGCAATGCTTGTGTGAAGTATGGACTGAGTCTGAGAAGTGGAACTGATGAGGAGAGTGGAAAGCTGCAAATGTATGAAACTGATGTTATTACTGACATGGCTGAGCAGATACATGGAGGATGATAGATCTGCAATTCAAGTTGGTGTTGCGACTGAGAGCCTGAGGTTGATTGATTCAGATATGTAGCCTGATGCACAGGTGATGCAGTTGCAGTTACAAGCAATGACAAATGGAGAATGGGTTTCTATCAGAGTTCAAGTTGGAGCTCTAGAGATGGAGTGTCTTAGTTGTTGTTGCTGGAGAACTTGGATGATGTTTGTGCAAGGATATGAGCTTGTCTACAAGGTCAAGAAAATGGGAGGTTTTGTTGTTACTAAGCTAAACAATTGGTGCAAATGAGGAATGCATGAACTGCATGTGATGGGTTATGCGAGATTGTAGCTATTGATGCAGAAATGTTGGCATGTTGAGTAGCTATATGGCAGAACAAGGTTGATGCTGTTGTGACAGTGTGACTAGATGAGATGCAGAAAAGCAACTGTGGTTGTTGTGTATAAATGAGTTAGATATATGCTAGTTGCCGAGACAGGGAAGATTATAGAATGGAGTTGTGGCTGCTATTGAAGTAACTGAGAAGAAGAAGAGGAGCTCCAAATGGTGGTTTGAGCTGGAGGTTCTCTGTAGGTGGTGTACCAAAAGATATTGAGAATGGCATTGGCCTAGCTGAGTTAGCGTCTGACTCAAACATTACTTATCTGACTAGCAGCTGACTCATCCTAGACTGAGTTGACCAGATGACTCGGTTGTGACTCAGTTGATTGGTCTTGCTTTGACCCATTTGACCGATGACCGGGTGGACTTTGCCGGTCACATGAGCTGTTTTCCTATCACTTTGCCGACCAATTTCCGGCGCTGGTACCAGCTTTCCGGTGACATGTTTTTGGCAGAATTTCTACATGGGTTTTTCTCACATATGGGCTTGGTGAATTTTTATCTAATGGACTTTGAAGACTAGACCTAATTTTGGGAAGCAAAGGATTATAAAGAAAGAATTCTACAACTTGGATATCACGTATTATTTTCTACTTGGAGCTTTGGAGAGAACTTCTTTTAGGGTTTGCTTTCATTTGTTTTCATCTTCTTTATTTTATTGATTATGATTATGATGAACTCCATTAGTATGAGTAACTAAATACTACTATGGGTTATGGGATAAAAGTTGATTTCTCAAATATGTTATTTGAATCTATGGATTAGTTTTGTCTCAATATTTTATTGTTTTTGATTCATGGTCTATATTGTTATAGGATTTGATTGTTTGATTTGTTGAGTCCGGAATCAATCCGATTTGCCTTCATCTCTAAAGCTATATTAGGGTTTTCAATACGAAAAAGTTGTTTGTCCCTGATTTTAAGTAGCATAATTGTGGGTAGTGCTTGTAGCGATATATCCTACTAGTCACATATGAATCATAACCTTGGTTAAATCGAATTAGTGATTTTACACGTTTGATTGCTTTGATTAATCTTATTTCATAAATCTTAAAGCTTTTAGGGAGTTAAACTTAATTGTGCTTTTACACTTTAGGTTACTTTCTAGGAAGAATTCACATATGCATCTTTTAATGTGGTTGTGATGAAATTAGGGAATTAGCGGGATATTCTTGCGATCAAGGTATCCTAGGGATTTTAATAAATGAGAGATTAAAATATCAATTCTAGTCATTGATGAAAATACATGTTTGTGAATGATACTATCCCGTGACCAATATCTTCTCCTTATTGATTATTCAAATTATCTTTATTGCTTTCAATTATTTTATTTGCTTTGCTAAAACAACAAAAATCCCCCTTGGTTACTTAAGAAACTAAAATTTTATAACAACAAAAGCCTCTCTGTGGATACGAACTCTTTCCTACCACATACTATATTTATTGTAGTTAAGTAAGAAAGTGAAATTATATTTGACGGTTGACAACCGATCAAATTTTGGTGCCGCTGCCGGGGAGGAATACGGCTTGTTATTAAGTTTTTAGTTTCTTATCATTACTTCCGCTTCCACATTTGCTTTTTGTTTCTTGTCTTGTTTCTCACTTGTTTGCGAGAATTGTTTTCAGGTACCTAATCCCCGGCTTCTAGAGATTGGAACTATCTGAGGTGCGGAATAGCCACTCGAAGAGGCACAATACTCCAACCAAGTCAAGGTACAGCGGAAGAACAACAGTTAGAAGTGGAAGAAGAGTTACAACAAGAAGTTCTAGAACAAGAGGAACCGGTTGAACAAGAACCACCTTTTGAAGAAGAAGAAGAAGCAATGGGTGATGCGAATCGTACACTCAAGGACTTGGAATCTCACAAGTTGGATACACAACAAGGGTGTATTCAAACAAACTCTACTTTCGAGATCAAGCCGGGGTTGCTTAGAGAATTACCAAAGTTCCATGGAATGGTGAATGAAGACCCAAACAAGCATCTTATGGACTTCCACACCATTGTCACAGCCATGCTTCCAGCGGATGGTGCAACGTTGAAAGTTTTTCGATTCTCATTGATGGATAGTGCTAAGGATTGGTTGTGTCATTTACCTCCCGGAAGTATCACAACATGGAATGAGTTGAAGAAACTCTTTTTAGAGAGGTATTTTCCTGCATCAAAGGCTACTCAAATTTCGCAAGGAGATTTGTGGGATGAAGCAAAATGTGGGAGAATCTTTATATGAATTTTGGAAACGATACAAGAGATTGGTGGCAAGCTGCGCGATGATTATCCAATACTTCTATGAAGGACTCCAATCAAGCGATAGGAATCTTCTTGAAGCTGCGGGTGGTGGTGCACTAGTGAGAAAAACGGTGGCACAAGCTAGAGAATTGATTGAAAACATGGCAGCAAACTCCCAACAATTCTTGAGTCGTGGTTCGGATGTGCTTCTTAGGAGAGTAAATGAAGTGAGAGAGGTGGAGGAACTTCGCCAACAAATGGGTAACATGACAGCTATGATGCAACAAGTTGCAGCCACGGTGATACCAAGTTCTTCTCAAGGGTATGAAGACTCCAATGAACAAGCTAATGTGATCTTCCCAAATCAGCAAAGACGGTATGATCCCTACTCCAACACTTACAATCCGGGATGGAGAGATCACCCCAATTTTAACTATGCGAACAAGCATGGAGCGGTTCAACAACCTAATTTCAACCATCCGAGTGGATTTCAACCTCAACAACAACAATTCCAGTCGCGTCAAAAATTTCACCAAACACAACAACCTCAAAATCAGGAGTCAAGTATGGAAGAGTTGCTGAAGTCTTTTATGCAAGGGACGGAGAGCACGGTTAAGGAGTTGCAAACTCAAGTTAGTTCTATGGATATTGAGTTGAATCAATTAAAGGAAAAAAATTCTGACTGAGGGGTCAGCTGATTTGAATCGGTCGTTGACCGTGTTGATTAACTCCTTGACCAAGTTAACCCGTTGACCGGTGACCGGGCGGACTTTGCCGGTCACCTGAACATTTTTCCGGCCGATTTCCGGCGACCCTCCGGCCAACTTCCGTCTATTTTTAGGCGACTAATTTTTCAGAGTTTCTACATGGTTTTTTATCACTTTTGGGCCATGCGGATTTTCATCTAATGGACTTTGAAGACTAGACCTAATTTTGGAAAGCAAAGGGATATAAAAGGAAAACTTCTACAACTTTTGGAATTTTATTTTTATTATTCTTCTTGGAGCTTTGGAGAAAACTACTTCTAAGGTTTGCTTTGCTTTCATCTCCTTTATTATTTTATTGATCATGATGATGATGAACTCCATTATTATGAGTAACTAAATACACTTGTTGGTTATGGGATAAAAGTTGATTTCTCAATGCATGTTATTTGATTCTATGGATTAGTTTTGTCTCAAATTTATTGTTTATGATTCATGGTTTATAGTGTTTTAGGATTTGATTGTTTGATTGGTTGAGTCCGGAATCAATCCGATTTGCTTTCATCTCTAGAGCTATATTAGGGTTTTCGATACGTAAAAGTTGTTTGTCCCTGATTTTAAGTAGCATAATTGTGGTTAGTGCTTGTAGTGATATATCCTACTAGTCACATATAAATCATAACCTTGGTTAAAACAAATTAGTGCTCTTACACGTTTGTTTGCTTTGATTAGTCTTATTCCATAAATCTTAAAGCTTTTAGGGAGTTAAACTTAATTGTGCTTTTACACTTTGGGTTGCTTTCTAGGAAGAATTCACATATGCATCTTTTAATGTGGTTGTGATGAAATTAGGGAATTAGCGGGATACTCTTGCGATCAAGGTATTCTAGGACTTTTAATAAATAAGAGTTTAAATTATCAATTCTATTCAATGATGAAAAACACATGCTTGTGAATGATACTATCCCATGACCAATATCTTCTCTTTATTGATTATTCCAATTATTTACATTGCTTTACTTTATTTCTACTAAAAAAAAAATCACTCTTGGTTATCTTAGAAACCAAAAAATTGCATAACAACAAAGACCTCCCTGTGGATACGAACTCTTTCCTACCACTTTCTACATTATTGTAGTTGAGTAAGGAAGTGAAATTATATTTGTCGATTGGCAACCGATCAACCGTTTCGGAAGAGAAGTTCTCATAGTATGGTTTCAACCGGTGCCCATTAACTTTAAATTCCTTGCCTGTAGCTATGCTACGAATTTCGACTGCACCATGACAAAACACATTAGTAACAATGAAAGGTCCAATCCAACGTGACCTTAATTTACCCGGAAATAATTGCAAGCGAGAATTAAACAAAAACACTTTCTGCCCAACACAAAATTGTTTTTTAGAAATCATAGTATCATGAAATGCCTTCGTTTTCTCCTTGTAAATGCGTGAGCTTTTAAATGCATCATTGCGAAGCTCCTCTAGCTCTTGGAGTTGAAACTTCATTTGATTTCCAGCACCATCCATCTTCATATTGCATTTCTTAATAGCCCAAAACTCCTTATGCTCAATATCCACGGGTAAGTGACAAGGTTTACCATACACAAGCCTAAAAGGAGACATCCCAATAGGTGTCTTGTATGCGGTTCTATAAGCCCACAAATAATCATTAAGTCGCATGCTCCAATCCTTCCTTGTTGGATTCACCATCTTCTCAATTATGGATTTCACCTCTCGGTTGGAAACCTCGGCTTGTCCATTTGTTTGGGGATGATAAGGTGTTGCAATATTGTGCGACACATTGTACTTCTTCAACAAGTTTTGTAAGAACCTGTTTTTGAAGTGAGAACCCCCATCGCTAATTATGGCTCTTGGAATTCCAAACCTTGCAAAAATATTATCTTGCACAAATTTGAAACCAGTTTAGAATCATTAGTTGGGGAGGCCTTAGCTTCCACCCATTTAGAGACACAATCAACAGCAAGTAAGATATAAAAATTTCCATGGGAGTTGACAAAAGGACCCAAAAATCAATACCCCATACATCGAAAACTTCAATAAATTGAATAAAAGTTTGTGGCATTTGATTTCGAGCACCTAGATTTCCTGATCTTTGGCACCTATCACAAGTTGTACAAAATATATATGCATCCTTAAACAAGGTTGGCCAATAGAAACCGCTTTCAAGCACCTTGTGAGCGGTTCTCTTACTCCCAAAATGTCCTCTGCAAGCATAAGAGTGACAAAAAGACAATATAGAATTAAATTCAGATTCGGGAACACACCTTCTTATTACTTGGTCGCTGCAATGTTTCCACAAGTATGGATCATCCCACATGTATTGGTTTCCCAACTTCTTAAGTTTGTCCCTCTCAGCACGAGACAAGTTCTTTGGGATTTGTTTAGACACCAAGTAATTAACAATATCGGCATATCATGGTTCTCCAAAGGCAATTGAAAATAGTCGCTCATCCGGGAAGCTTTCACGCAATGGAATAACTTCCTTGTCCACATCAAGACGGATCAAGTGATCCGCAACGGTGTTCTCAATTCCTTTCTTGTCTTTGATTTCAAGATCAAACTCTTGCAAGAGTAAAATCCATCGTATGAGCCTCGGTTCGCTTCTTTCTTCATTAGCAAGTACCTAAGTGCTGCATGATCAGAAAAGACAACAACTTTTGTACCAATTAGATAAGAGCGAAACTTTTCCAAAGCAAAAACAATGGCTAACAACTCTTTTTCAGTGGTTGTGTAGTTTTGTTGGGCCTCATTTAACGTTCTAGAAGCATAATAAATAGCATGAGGTATCTTCCCCACACACTGCCCAAGCACTGCACCGACCGCATAGTCACTTGCATCACACGTGAACTCAAAAGGCTTGCTCCAATCCGGTGGTTTAATGATAAGGGCTGAAATCAAAAGCTCTTTCAAGCGATTGATTGCCTCCACACACTTTTCATCAAAGTTAAAAACCACATCTTTGTGGAATAAATTACAAAGTGGTGACGCTATCTTGGAAAAGTCCTTGATAAACGTATGATAAAAACCTGCATGTCCAATAAAAGAGCGTATCTCCCTCATCATAGTGGGAGGGGTTAGAGCACGAATAAGGTAAATCTTAGATTTATCAACTTCCAAGCCTTTAGAAGATATTATATGGCCTAAAACTATGCCATGAGTTACCATAAAATGACCCTTCTCCCAATTCAGCAGAAGATTATTTCAGCACATCGTTCAAGGATTAGTGACAAATTGTTTAAGCAAAGTTCCACCAAAGACACTAAAGTCGTCCATGAACACTTCGATTATGTTTTCAACATATTCTGAAAAGATACTTATCATACACCTTTGAAAGGTAGCTGGAGCATTGCACAAGCCAAAAGGCATCCTTCTATAAGCAAAAGTACCGAACGGACAAGTGAAAGTAGTTTTCTCTTGATCCTCCGATGCTATCACAATCTGATTGTAACCTGAATAGCCATCAAGGAAGCAATAGTAAGAGTGTCCAGCTAAACGTTCAAGCGTTTGATCAATAAAAGGTAATGGAAAATGATCTTTCCTAGTTGTGGCATTCAATTTTCTATAATCAATACAAACCCTACAACCGGTTTGCACACGAGTTGGGACAAGTTCATTCTTATCATTCTCCACCACCGTCACACCTGATTTCTTTGGTACCACTTGCACCGGGCTTACCCACTTTCTATTGGATATGGGGTATATAACACCCACTTACAAAAGCTTGAGTATCTCCTTTTTCACAACTTCCATCATGGGAGGATTCAAACGACGCTGCGCTTCCCTTGTAGGCTTTGCATCGTCCTCCAAACGAATCTTATGCATACAAACGGCATGGCTTATACCCTTGATATCAGTGATTATCCATCCAATGGCCGTCTTATACTTCCTTAACACCCTTAGAATTTTTTGCTCCTGTAATTCACTAAGCTCGTTAGAAACAATCACATGTAACTCTTCCTTGTCACCCAAGTACAAGTGCTTTAAGTGACTTGGGAGAGGTTTCAATTTTAAATTTGGAGATTTAACAATAGATGGTAAAAAAATTTCATCGCTGCATGGTAAAGAAATAAAAGAGATATTATGAGTTTCCGGGCATCCTTGTAGTGAATTAAGATCACCAAGGGCTTCCTTGACTTCATTACCACACTTTACACCATTATCCATGGATGTAGTTAAAACGGTTTCCAAGGCATCATCACCATTCAATTCGAACACTTGTTGTGCTAATGTATCCATAACATCAATGGAAAAACAAGAGTGTACATCACTAGGATATCTCATCGTCTCTAAAATATTGAAACGTATTATTTCTCCATCAAAATCCATAGTCAACGTTCCCTTGTCCACATCAATAATGGTTTTCGCCATTTTCATGAAGGGACACCCAAGTAGCAATGGAAGAGACGAGTCTGGTGAACCTTCATTCATCTCTAACACGCAAAAGTCAGCTGGAAATACAAGTTGATTAACCTGCACAAGAACATCCTCAACAATACCCATTGGGTAAACATTAGAGCGATCGGCTAATTGCAACACAATTCCATACTTTTTAAGAGGACCTAACTCAAGTGAATTATACATGGACGCAGGCATAACATTAACGGATGTACCTTAATCCAATATAGCTTTGTTAAATGTAGTGTTACCAATTTTGACGGGAATGTCAAAGCTACTCGGATCCTTGCATTTCAGTGTGAGTTTGTGTTGTAAGATTGCCGAAGCATTCTCCCCCACACTTAGTACTTCATTGTCTTTGAGCCTTTTCTTGTTGGTACACAAGTCCTTCAACACCTTTGCATACTTTGGAATCTGCTTTATAGCATCTACGAGCGGTATGTTCACATGAATCTTTCTTAGAACGTATAAAATCTCCTTTTCTAGTTCCTCCATCTTGGACTTTGTGAATCTGCGAGGGAAAGGTAGAGGAGGAACATAAGTAGAAACCGGAGTTTTAGAGTTAGAAATAGGTACCTCAGAAGTTTGGGAAGACTCCACATTTTTCTCCTCCAAAACAGGTTCCTTTGGTGTTTCCACCTTGCCCGAATCAGTAACTTCGGGTTGTACAAGTTGTGTACCACTTCTCAACGTAATAACATTCACATCCCCTTTTGGGTTAATAGGTTGAGAAGGGAGTTAATCAACCGGCGAAGTTCTCATACCCGAGAATTTCTGTTGGAGTTTGTAAACTCTGCCCAGTAACTTAAGTCCGCGAACCTAGTCTGGGAACTTGAGAAGGTTATATATATCTGAAGATGATTTCTGAACTTAAACTTAAAAATACTAAGGAATGCAGTTTGCAAACCGTGGTTATAAAAGTTCATGAACCGATTCAAGTGAATCAAATCATCTTTGCTTCAATTGTGTCTTGTGTAGTACATAAGATTTCTTTGCAATTGAACAACTCTCTAACTAGTACATTTGAAGTCATTTGAACTAGTTATGGTGAAGAAGATCATGGTTGATATGAAATTCTCATATGGCTAACCTTTTGGTTAACTATTATTGAACCAACAAGTGCATACGTTTGGGTACGGTTAACAAACCTAGAAGCGTGCATTCTCAAGTGTGTATAACAAGCTAAGTTTTCGATCTAACGGTTGAGAAATATTAGCTTGAATCTGAATCATGTTTTCATCTAACGGTGAATATTGAATGCTTTGTTACTAAGCTAACATTGATTGCAAACCCTGATTTGAAAGACTATATAAAGGAGACATCTAGTATTGTGCAAAACTAATCCCCACACCTTACGTGTGATACTAGTTTGCATGCTAGAGTCGATTCTCCTTTAACCTTTGGTTTTCTTCTTCTAAAAACAGGTTAACGACTTAAAGACTTCATTGGGATTGTGAAGCCAGACCGATACTACAGTTATCGTAGTTGTGTGATATGATCTTGCATCTTCTATCGTACGAGTACAATCAGATTGATTGGATTGATATTGATATCTCCGATAGGCAAGATATAAAAAGTAATCACAAACGTCTTCGTCTCATTGTTTGTGATTCCGCAACATCTTGTTTCGCTACCATACAATTAAGATTGTTGTGAGGTGATTGATAACTCTATCCTGTTCTTCGGGAATATAAGACCGGATTGTCAATTGTTTCCTGTTCACCTTGATAATTATCAAAAGACAGAACAAAACCTTTTGGGTTTATCTGTGGGAGACAGATTGATCCTTTGATAGACTTGTCTGTGTGAGACATATTTGTTTATTGTCAAAGCCTGCGATTTTGGGTCGTAGAAACTCTTAGTTGTAGGTGAGATCATCTAAGGGAATCGAGTGCGTAGTATCCTGCTAGGATTAGAGGTGTAGGAGCATAACTGTACCTTGGATCAGTGGGAGATTGATTGGGGTTCAACTACAGTCCAGTCCGAAGTTAGCTTAGAGTAGGCTAGTGTTTGTAGCGGCTTAATACAGTGTGTGTTCAATCTGGACTAGGTCCCGAAGCTTTTCTGCATTTGCGGTTTCCTCGTTAACAAAATCCTGGTATCTGTGTTATTTATATTCTGCATTATATTTTGTTATATAATTGAAATATCATAGGTTGTGCGTTGTTCAATCAATTAGAATATTTGACCTTTTGGGTTGTTGATTTAAATTGATTAACACTTGGATATTGGTCTTTGGTACCATCCAAGTTATCTCTCTTTGATAAAGACTCGTAGATTTCTATTTGCTTGAGTATAGATCAAATCGAGAGATTGAGATATAAACTCTTTCATATACTTTTATCTAGTTTGAGTCTGACTGTCTAGTTGATTTTCTAGAAAGTATATTGGAGTTTGTCCATACAAATTTCTAAGAGAAATATTGTGTGATATTGTTATACCCCCCGCTTTTTCAATTGGTATCAGAGCAGGCAAACACGTTAAAGACCTTATAAGTATGTGTTTATAGTGATATGATTATGGACGAGTCTATCTCTAATAACGTATCAGTTCAGAAATTACCAGATGATTCTAAAGGCTTGGATTCACCTGAGAGAACTATCACATCTAAGTCAATATCTAAACATTCTCTTGATGTAAAAACTGTTGATTGGGAAACTCTCCTAGAAGAACAGTTGGATGAACTTTCTGATGAAGGTGATTCAGATATTGATAAAGATGTTGATGAGGAAGTCTCGGAGTATGTTAAGTTTTTGGATTCGTGGAAGATGAAGAAGATTACAACTTCTCATGTATCACCTCTTATGAATCCTCTCTGTCGAGAAAGCAAGAAATTGAGAAGATGTTACGCAGGTGTTTATTTTTCGAATCGTTCTAACGAATCGATCCTCAAGGATTCTGAGGAAAACCTACGTATGAAGTCACTTGAATGTGATAATCTTTATCAAAAGTACTTTTTTTTGGAACAAAAACTTGCAGAATCTGAAGAAAGGTTTAACTCTCAACAAATTAGTTTTGATGACAGAGAAAGTGCTTGTCTTGCTCGAGAAAAACGCCTTGAGGCTGATTTAGATGCTTCTCTTGATAAAATCAAGATGTTGGAAGATGACTTGAAAAAGTTCAATACTAGTTCAAGCAAATTAACCACTATGCTAGGAGCAAGTAAAAATCATCGTGATACACGAGGATTGGACTATAAGGGAATAGATGCTCCAAGTATTAGCAAAGAGGTAAAATTTGTCAAGGCTAGTGATTCTTCACAACAAAAGGTTTCCATTGATGGAAAAAGTTAAATACCTTCACCGAAAATTAAGGTTCGAAAGAGCAAAGAATATTAACCTCCAAAGTCAGCACATACGAATCGAGGTAAGAACATTCCTTATGTTTGCCACTATTGCGGAAATAAAGGTCACCTGGAAAGGAGATGTCGTTTTCGTATAAGGAATAAGAAACTTCACGATGTTCTTGTTTGGGCATCACAAGAAGTTGTGAAACCGAGATCATATACTAAGGATAATCCCCTTAACGTTACAGGTTGTAACTTTCCAACCTTTAGGCAAAGGAATCGTTGTTGTGATAAACCTAGATTTGCCTATAAACGTTATACGAAGCCTTTTCACAATCGTAATGGTTATCAAAAGGATAACTTCGTAAAGAGAAAGACAAGATCCGATGCTCCCAATTGGAGAAAGACTAACTTGGAAAAGAATAGTAAATCCAATTCTCTTCCGAGAAATCTTGAAGAGAGTAATGGGAAGAAGGTTCCGGTTGTTCCTAAACGCACTCAGAAGTGGGTACCAAAGAAAGCTAATGATGCTTTGAGTGTGAAAAGGAATGATCTTCCAGAAAATTCTATGACTATGGAGAAGGCAGTATCCATGATGTTGGAACTTAACAAGTTTTTTGGAAAAATGGAATTGGATGTGAAAGGCTCTAAAAGTGATCCCTTTCATGATAATCCAAAGGTCAATTGTGGTGAACAAGACATTGTTCACCCCTACACAACTTGATTGTGTTGTAAGTGCATCCACACCAAGGAAAGCCCTGCTATGTATACGGTGAGGGAAGAACGAAAATTGGGGCGCACAGATTATGTTCGATAAGGCTGTAGAATTCAATTGGATTCATCTAAAAAGGTATGTATATAAACTTGAGCAAGATTTGTTCTTTTATTTTTTTAGAGAACTTATAATGATTCATGTACCTTTCTTATCGTTCTTTTCTACCTAACTTGATCCGTGTTTACGGTTCTTAAACGTTTAGGTTTGAAAATAGTAGTTCGGGATGTTTGGAATTCATGGTACACATACCTGGTGTGCATACCATCATTTAGAATCAAAATCCAGGGACTAAAGTACGCATACCTTTTTGCATACTGCTCCAGGTCACGAAAATTCGTTTGCAAACCCGTATGTATACTTGCCTGCAGACGTCGATATTCAGTAAACTTGTTTTGGCGGTAACTTCTTCGTCCGAACTCGTAATGACCTCATTCTTTTTGAATTATCTTCCCCTTTGAATTCTATTCAAAATGAATATGAGCATTATTGTATTTGAATGAGTTAAGATTGGTTTTTGTCCCTTCTCTTGTTTTTGAGTGTTTTTCTCCGTTTCGTCGCACTTGTTCCTCTTCTCTTGGAATTGGGCACTTGTTATTCGTGGAGTACTACTCTTATAAGCTCATTTGTAGCTTTTACAAAAATGTTGTTGGTGAATCACAAAGAAGGAAGTTCAAGAATGGGCAGTAGTACGCATTACTATGGGATTCTTGAATGTTCACAATCATTTTATGTGAACTATGGTGCATGGTCGTTAATGACTTTATATGTTCTTCTTTGTTAAGAAAATATTTTTATACGCCTTTGGTATTTATTATTGGTGTAAATCCATGCGAAAAAGATTGATTCTACCTTGTAAGGACAAATCATCTTGTATGTGCATTACGAGTTTGTCTTGATGCCTAGGAAACTTCTTATGAGAATTTATTCTTATTTTTGAGAAGGATAACTAGAGTTTGGAATAGCCATTATTGTGATTACACATATCTATGTCCAACGTTTTCATCTTCTTTTTTTAGGTTTATTGGTTTAAGTTCTAAAATTATTTGGAGGATGATGTTTTTGCAGTATTAATCTTTATGATTTGATATATTGCAATTTGTTATGGGATATTGGTGTCTACGTCCGTGAACTATGTTTGTCCCATACTCTGTCAAAAAGTAAAGTCGTTTGTGATCGGTATTCATGCACTGGTAAAAGAATGAATATATTTTTGACAAATATAAAAGTTAAGCTTATATTGTCAAACATTTTATGGAAGATAGGTTAAAATATTTTTTTTCCAAGGATTATGTCTATCAATTGTCGTTACGCAAATAGTTATTGAAGATAAAATGAATCCTTGTGTATTCCGCAGTATTGATCATCCCTGATCCAGATTTTATGTATTATTGTGAAGCTCTGTAATGCATATCATGTTGAGCAGTATACAACCAAGTTGAATTATTAGCTTAGTTGGTGTTCCGTGAGATATTTTATGCCGAGCATATTGAACTAAATTAATCATCTTGTTTGGTTATTTAGTTATTGCTCCGTAAGGTTTCTTATGTCGAGCAAAACAAATGATAATTAAATTGATTACTTTTGTGATTAGTTTGGTTGTGTATTCCAATTAGATTAGTTATGGGTTCTCTTGTAATTAATCTAGTTGAGTATTTTCATGTCTCCATAAGTTCTCTTATGTTGAGCATAATCAATTGAATTGATCACCTTTTGTGTTTAATTCGATTGCATATTCCGATTAAATTAATCATGGGTTTACTTGTGATTAATTTGATTGAGTTTTTTGGATATAGAAAATCATTCTCATGGTTTTTGGTGTCCAATAAAATCCTTCTTTTCTTTTGAAATTAAGGTCGCTCTTGTTGTTCTTTCGGGAATGGCATCAAATGGGGGAGAGTTCCTTTGAACTTGTGCTTCATGGTCATATCTTGAGGGGTGTGCGGCTGTGGAATATTGGAGGGGTTATCTTGTATCTTTAAACTCCTTGATGAATGCATTTAGCTTCGGCTTTATGATTTCATCTAAATTAGTTGGTATGTATTTTTTTCTTTTGTCATGAAATGTCTCTCTCGGAAATTTCATTATGATCCCGTTCTTGTACCTTTGCCAATTTTATTGACAAAAAGAGGGAGAATTAATATTTAGTTCATACTATAGTTACATATGGTTTTCAGATCATTATGTAAGGAGGAGTGGTTTCCATGTGAGATGGAGTATTGACTAAGGGGGAGTGATACATATCACCATAGTATTATTGTTGAAGTTGTGATACAATTTAACTTTGAAGCTGTGTAATAATAGTATGACACTGTATAACAATGATCGAGAACTATGTTTTCTCATTGTTATAACTACGGATCTTCAACAACGGTGATGCTAAACTTACAACTTTGGGATCATTGGAGTACTTGGAAATGACGAAGATTTCGAGGAATGTTGAAGATTAGACATGTGGAATTGGAGCTGCTAAAGTTTCTTTATCTTTTCTATTCCATATGTATTGATAATTTTGTCACTAAAATTGACAAATGGGGAGATTGTTAGAGCATTGCTAGGTCGAACATGCATGCATTGTTATCTCAAGCATGTTTGTCAATGTTAGTGATCAAAACTATAAGTATTTATTTCTAGTCTATTATAGCAAAGTCTCGAACTAGGATAAAAAGTGTAGTTGAGCTCAAAGACTTCATGGAAATTCATCATACAAGCAGAAGAACTACTCAAGGAACTGGTGGAACTTCTCGACAAAAAGGTATGTGAAGACTTGAACTTATCTATCACTCATTTTTTTTTCTAAGTTATCTATCACTCAAAAGTCTATCTACTCTATCTCCTTCTCTTTGAGACAAGAAGTCGTATGCTATATATATAGACTTGGATTATACACATTTGGTATTTCGGGCCGAGTATACCTCGCCTATCTATTTCTCGAAATATGTGTTGGTAAGATTTTTGTTTCGATCAAGTTTATCTTTACCTAGTCACAAAAGTCATGATATGTTTCAATCATCTTGAAAATTACTTTGACGAGAAATGGTGTAACAACTATATAACGTCCTCTAAGAATGTTTCAATGATTGGAATGAGAGTTTAGATTACATAACCAATGGTGTATATAAGCATTGTTGTGGAAACACATTTATGTATAAGTCCTATTCCTTGAACCAAAGTTTGCGAACTTTGTTGATCAAGAGAACCGGAAGAATGGCATGAGCCAAGTCCGCGAACCCAGTCCGCGAACTGCCGAAGTTTTCAAACCCGAGAATTTCTGCTTGAGTTGACAAACTACTTGCGTGAAGTTAAGTCCGCGAACTCAGTCCGCGAACCCAGTCCGCAAACCGGTGAAGTTCTCATACCCGAGAATTTCTGTTGGAGTTTGTAAGCTCTGCCCGGTAACTTAAGTCCGCGAACCTAGTCTGCGAACTTGAGAAGGTTATATATCTGAAGATGATTTCTGAACTTAAACTTAAAAAGACTAAGTAATGCAGTTTGCAAACCGTGACTATAAAAGTTCATGAACCGATTCAAGTGAATCAAATCATCTTTGATTCAATTGTGTCTTGTGTAGTACATAAGATTTCCTTGCAATTGAACAACTCTCTAACTAGTAAATTTAAAGTCATTTGAACTAGCTATGGTGAAGAAGAACATGGTTGATATGAAATGCTCATATGGCTAACCTTTTGGTTAACTATTATTGAACCAACAAGTGCATACGTTTGGGTACGGTTAACAAACCTATAAGCGTGCATTTTCAAGTGTGTGTAACAAGCTAAGTTTTAGATCTAACGGTTGAGAAATATTAACTTGAATCTAAATCATTTTTTCATCTAACGGTAATATTGAATGCTTCGTTACTAAGCTAACATTGATTGCAAACCCTGATTTGAAAGGCTATATAAAGGAGACATCTAGTATTGTGCAAAACTAATCACCACACCTTACGTATGATACTAGTTTGTGTGCTAGAGTCAATTCTCCTTTAACCTTTGGTTTTCTTCTTCTAAAACCAGGTTAACGACTTAAAGATTTCATTGGGATTGTGAAGCCAGACCGATACTACTTTTATCATAGTTGTGTGATCTGATCTTGCATCTTCTATCGTACGAGTACAATCAGATTGATTGGCTTGAGATTGATATCTCTGATAGGCAAGATATAAAAAGTAATAACAAACATCTTCGTCTCATTGTTTGTGATTCCGCAACATATTGTTTCGCTGCCATACGATTAAGATCGTTGTGAGGTGATTGATAACTCTAGGATGTTCTTCGGGAATATAAGACCGGATTATCAATTGGTTCTTGTTCACCTTGATTATTATCAAAAGACGGAACAAAACCTTTAGGGTTTATCTGTGGGAGACATATTGATCCTTTGATAGACTTGTCTGTGTGAGACAGATTTGTTTATTGTCAAAGCCTGCGATTTTGGGTCGTAGCAACTCTTAGTTGTGGGTGAGATCAGCTAAGGGAATCAAGTGCGCAGTATCCTGCTGGGATCAGAGGAGTAGGAGCATAATTGGACCTTGGATCAGTGAGAGATTGATTGGGGTTCAACTGCAGTCCAGTACGAAGTTAGCTTGGAGTAGGCTAGTGTCTGTAGCGGCTTAATACAGTGGGTGTTCAATCTAGACTAGGTCCCAGGGTTTTTCTGCATTTTCGGTTTCCTCGTTAACAAAATCCTGGTGTCTGTGTTATTTCTATTCTGCATTATATTTTGTTATATAATTGAAATATCACAGGTTGTGCGTTGTTCAATAAATTAGAATATCCGACATTTTGGGTTGTTGATTTAAATTGATTGACACTTGGATATTGGTCTTTGGTTCCATCCGAGTTATCTCTCTTTGATAAAGACTCGTAGATTTCTATTTGCTTGAGTATAGATCAAATCGAGAGATCGAAATATAAACTCTTTGATATACTTTTATCTAGATTGAGTCTGACTGTCTAGTTGATTCTCTAGAAAGTATATTGGAGTTTGTCCATACAGATTGCTAAGAGAAATATTCGGTATGGTTGTTATACCCCGATTTTTCAATTGGTATCAGAGCAGGAAAACACGTTAAAGACCTTATAAGTATGTGTTTGTAGTGATCTGATTATGGACGAGTCTATCTCTAATAAGGTACCAGTTCAAAAATTACCAGATGATTCTAAAGGCTTGGATTCACCTGAGAGAACTATCACATCTAAGTCAATATCTAAACATTCTCTTGATGTAAAAACTGTTTATTGGGAAACTCTCCTAGAAGAACAGTTGGATGAACTTTCTGATGAAGGTGATTCAGATATTGATAGAGATATTGATGAGGAAGTCTCAGAGTATGTTAAGTTTTTGGATTCGTGGAAGATGAAGAAGATTACAACTTCTCATGTCTCACCTCTTCTGACTCCTTTCTGTCGAGAAAACAAGAAATTGAGAAGATGTTACACAGGTGTTTACTTTTCGAATCGTTCTAACGAATCGATCCTCAAGGATTCTGAGGAAAACCTACGTATGAAGTCACTTGAATGTGATAATCTTTATCAAAAGTACTTTTTGTTGGAAGAGAAACTTGCAGAATCTGAAGCAAGGTTTAACTCTCAACAAATTAGTTTTGATGAAAGAGAAAGTGCTTGTCTCGCTCGAGAAAAATGCCCTAGGCTGATATAGCTGCTTCTCTTGATAAAATCAAGATGTTGGAAGATGACTTGAAAAAGTTCTATACTAGTTCAAGCAAATTAACCACTATGCTAGGATCAAGTAAATATCATCGTGATACACGAGGATTGGACTATAAGGGAATAGATGCTCCAAGTATTAGCGAAGAAGTAAAATTTGTCAAGGCTAGTGATTCTTCTCAACAAAAGGTTTCCATTGATGGAAAAAGTGAAATACCTTCACCGGAAATTAAGGTTCGAAAGAGCAAATAATATCAACCTCCAAAGTCAGCACATACGGATCGAGGTAAGAACATTCCTTATGTTTGCCACTATAGCGAAAATAAAGGTCACCTAGTAAGGAGATGTCGTTTTCGTATAAGGAATAAGAAACTTCATGATGTTCTTGTTTGGGAATCACAAGAAGTTGTGAAACCAAGATCATAAGGCTAATCCCCTTAACATTACAGGTTGTAACTTTCCAACCTTTAGGCAAAGGAATCGTTGCTGTGATAAACTTAGATTTTCCTATAAACGTTATACGAAGCCTTTTCACGATCGTAATGGTTATCAAAAGGATAACTTCGTAAATACAAAGACAAGATCCGATGCCCAATTGGAGAAAGACTAATTTGCAAAAGAATAGTCAATCCAATTCTCTTCCGATAAATCTTAAAGAGAGTAATGGGAAGAAGGTTCCGGTTGTTCCTAAACGCACTCAGAAGTGGGTCCCAAAGAAAGCTAATGATGCTTTGAGTGTGAAAAGGAATGATCTTCCAGAAAATTCTATGACTATGGAGAAGGCAGTATCCATGATGTTGGAACTTAACAAGTTTTTTGGAAAAATGGAATTGGATGTGAAAGGCTCTAAAAGTGATCCCTTTCATGATAATCCAACGGTCAATTATGGTGAAAACGACATTGTTCACCCCAACACAACTTGATTGTGTTGTAAGTGCATCCTCACCAAGGAATGCCCTGCTATGTATACAGTGAGGGAGGCAAGCAACAAAATTGGGGCGCACATATTATGTTCGATAAGGCTGTAGAATTCAATTGGATTCATCTAAAAATGTATGTCTATAAACTTGAGAAAGATTTGTGCTTTTATTTTTTTAGAGAACTTATAATGATTCACGTACCTTTCTTATCGTTCTTTTCTACCTAACTTGATCCGTGTTTAAGGTTCTTAAACGTTTAGGTTTGAAAATAGTAGTTCGGGATGTTTGGAATTCATGGTACACATACCTGGTGTGCATACCATCATTTAGAATCAAAATCCAGGGACTAAAGTACGCATACCTGTTTGCATACTGCTCCAGGTCACGAAAATTCGTTTGCAAACCCGTATGCATACTTGCCTGCAGACGTCGATATTCGGTAAACATGTTTTGGCCGTAACTTCTTCGTCCGAACTCGGAATGACCTCGTTCTTTTTGAATTATCTTCCCCTTTGAATTATATTCAAAATGGATATGAGCATTATTGTATTTTAATGAGTTAAGATTGGATTTTGTCCCTTCTATTGTTTTTGAGTGTTTTGCTCCGTTTCGTTGCACTTGTTCCACTTCTCTTGAAATTAGGCACTTGTTATTCGTGGAGTACTACTCTTATAAGCTCATTTGTATCTTTTACAAGAATGTTGTTGGTGAATCACAAAGAAGGAAGTTCAAGAATGGGCAGTAGTACGCATTACTATGGGATTCTTGAATGTTCACAATCATTTTATGTGAACTATGGTGCATGGTCGTTAATGAATTTGTATGTTCTTCTTTGTTAAGAAAATATTTTTATACGCCTTTGGTAGCTATATCAGTGTAAATCCATACGAAAAAGATTGATTCTACCCTGTAAGAACAAATCATCTTGTATGTGCATTACGAGTTTTTCTTGATGCCTAGGAAACTTCTTATGAGAATTTATTCTTATTTTTGAGAAGGATAACTAGAGTTTGGAATGTCCATTATTGTGATTACACATAGCTATGTCCAACGTTTTCATCTTCTTTTTTTAGGTTTATTGGTTTAAATTCTAAAATTATTTGGAGGATGATGTTTTTGCAGTATTAATCTTTATGATTTAATATATTGCAATTTGTTATGGGATATTGGTGTTTACGTCCGTGAACTATGTTTGTCCCATACTCTGTCAAAAAGTAAAGTCGTTTGTGATCGGTATTCATGTACTGGTAAAAGAATGAATAGATTTTTGACAAATACAAAAGTTAAGCCTATATTGTCAAACATTTAATGGAAGATAGGTTAAAATCTTTTGTTTCCAAGGATTATGTCTATTAATTGTCGTTATGCAAATAGTGATTGAAGATAGAATGAATCCTTGTGTATTCCGCAGTATTGATCATCCCTGATCCATATTTTGTGTATTACTGTGAGGCTCCGTAATGCATCTCATGTTGAGCACTATACAACCAAGTTGAATTATTAGCTTAGTTAGTGTTCCGTGAGATATGTTATGTCGAGCATATTGAACTAATTTAATCATCTTGTTTGGTTATTTACTTATTTCTCCGTAAGGTTTCTTATGTCGAGCAAAACAAATGAAAATCAAATTGATTACTTTTATGATTAGTTTGGTTGTGGATTTCAATTAGATTAGTTATGGGTTTTCTTGTAATTAATCTAGTTGAGTATTTTCATGTCTCTATAAGTTCTCTTATGTTGAGCATAATCAATTGAATTGATCACCTCTTGTGTTTAATTCGATTGTGTATTCCGATTAAATTAATCATGGGTTTACTTGTGATTAATTTGATTGAGTTTTTTGGATATAGAAAATCATTCTCATGGTTTTTGGTGTCCAATAAAATCCTTCTTTTCTTTTGAAATTAAGGTCGCTCTTGTTGTTCTTTCGGGAATAACATCAAATGGGGAGAGTTCTTTTGAACTTGTGCTTAATGGTCATATCTTGAGGGGTGTACGGATGTGGAATATTGGACGGGTTATCTTATATCTTTAAATTCCTTGATGAATGCATTTAGATTTGGCTTTATGATTGCCTCTAAATTAGTTGGTATGTATTTTTTTTCTTTTGTCATGAAATGTCTCTCTCGGAAATTTCATTATGATCCCGTTCTTGTACTTTTGCCAATTTTATTGACAAAAAGAGGGAGAATTAATATGTAGTTCATACTACAATTACATATGGTTTTCAGATCATTATGTAAGGAGGAGTGGTTTCCATGTGAGATGGAGTATTGACTAAGGGGGAGTGATACATATCACCATAGTATTATTGTTGAAGTTGTGATACAATTGAACTTTGACGCTGTGTAATAATACGATGACACTGTATAACAATGATCGAGAACTATGTTTTCTCATTGTTATAGCTACGGATCTTCAACAACGGTGATGCTAAACTTACAACCTTTGGGATCATTGGAGTACTTGGAAATGACGAAGAGTTCGAGGAATGTTGAAGATTAGACATGTGGAATAGG
This sequence comes from Papaver somniferum, assembly GCF_003573695.1. Lineage (NCBI taxonomy): Eukaryota > Viridiplantae > Streptophyta > Magnoliopsida > Ranunculales > Papaveraceae > Papaver > Papaver somniferum. The sequence goes on along the minus strand of NC_039367.1, from coordinate 101,723,952 downwards.
AGATATTAAAGTTTCTTTAGCTTTTCTGTATTCCATATGTATTAATAGTTTTGTCACTAAAATTGACAAAGCGGGGGATTGTTAGAGCATTGCTCGGTCGAACTCGCATGCGTTGCTATCTCAAGTATGTTTGTCAATGTTAGTGATCAAAACTATAAGTCTTGATTTCTAGTCTATTATAGATAAGTCTCGGACTAGGATAGAAAGTGTAGTTGAGCTCAAGGACTTCATGGCGATTCATCATACAAGCAGAAGAACTACTCAAGGAACCGGTGGAACTTCTCGACAAAAAAGTATGTGAAGAGTTGAACTTATCTATCACTCATTTTTTTTGCTAAGTTATCTATCACTCAAAAGTCTATCTACTCTATCTCCTGCTCTTTAAGACAAGAAGTCGTATGCTATATATATAGACTTGGATTATACACATTTGGTATTTCGAGCCGAGTATACCTCGTCTATCCATATCTCGAAATATGTGTTGGAAAGATTTTCGCTTCGATCAAGTTTATCTTTACCTAGTGAAGAAAGTCATGATCTGTTTCAATCATCTTGAAAATTGCTTTGACGAGAAATGGTGTAAGAACTATATAACGTCCTCTAAGAATGTTTCAATGATTGGAATGAGAGTTTAGATTACATAACCAATGGTGGACATAAGCATTGTTGTGGAAACACATTTATGTATAAGTCATATTCCTTGAACCAAAGTTTGCGAACTTTGTTGATCAAGAGAACTGGAAGAATGGCGTGAGCCAAGTCCGCGAACCCAGTCCACGAACTGCCAAAGTTCTCAAAACCGAGAATTTCTGATGGAGTTGACAAACTACTTGCATGAAGCTAAGTCCGCGAACTCAATTCGCGAACCCAGTCAGTGAACCGGCGAAGTTCTCATACCCGAGAATTTCTGCTGGAGTTTGTAAACTCTACCTTGTAACTTAAGTCCACGATCTTAGTCTGCAAACTTGAGAAGGTTATATATCTGAATATGATTTCTGAACTTAAACTTAAAAAGACTAAGGAATGCAGTTTGCAAACCGTGGCTATAAAAGTTCATGAACTGATTCAAGTGAATCAAATCATCTTTGATTCAACTGTGTCTTGTGTAGTACATAAGATTTTCTTGCAATTGAACAACTCTCTAACTAGTACATTTGAAGTCATTTGAACTAGTTATGGTTAAGAAGAACATGGTTGATATGAAATGCTCATATGGCTAACCTTTTGGTTAACTATTATTGAACCAACAAGTGCATAAGTTTGGGTACGGTTAACAAACCTAGAAGCGTGCATTGTCAAGTGTGTGTAACAAGCTAAGTTTTCGATATAACGGTTGAGAAATATTAGCTTGAATCTAAATCAGGTTTTTATCTAACGGTGAATATTGAATGCTTTGTTACTAAGCTAACATTGATTGCAAACCCTGATTTGAAAGACTATATAAAGGAGACATCTAGTATTGTGCAAAACTAATCCCCACACCTTACGTGTGATACTAGTTTGCGTGCTAGAGTCGATTCTCCTTTAACCTTTGGTTTTCTAAAACCATGTTAATGACTTAAAGACTTCATTGAGATTGTGAATCCAGACCGATACTACTTTTATCGTAGTTGTGTGATCTGATCTTGCATCTTCTAGGCCTCCCTTACTATTTCCAGTTCTGCGCAACTAGATTTGGATGAATACCTTCCTCCACAACAGGCCGTAAACCTCCAAGACTGGATATTTCTTCCTCACAAGCTATTTTGCTGATCGCACAGTGAATTTACCATATAAATCAGGCATCCAAACTCTGATGTCAGCTCCACCTTGCAAAACTGGCAGATTATTAAGATCAACTCCAGCCCTGGCTAAATTCTTAGCATGATCTCCCTGCACCTGCCAAGCATTATTAACAATAACAACACTAACCATGACAGTACTATCTAGATCATTGTCTCCTAGCATATCGGTAATACACTCATTACCATACCAAACATCAAAATAAAGAGATGTATTCCTCCCATCACCAAGAAGCACTTTGGTATTTCTGTCCACAGTAGGATAAATTAGTCTAATGCCCGAAAGAATCGAAGAATTCACACCATATTTCTTAATTCTACCTAGACGAGAAGTATATTTCGCCCATAAGAAACGAGCCCATTTCTTGCTAGAAGAACGAATGCTCCACCATAACTTCATAAGTAATGCCTCATTAGTGACAGCCATGCTTGTAGTACCCAAACCACCTTCCTTCAAAGGGCAGCAAACCTTAGGAAAACCGACAACAAATTTTCTGGCAACCTCGGCATCTCCGGACCAAAGAAAGTTGCGAATAACCCTCTCAGCTTGTTGAATGAACTTCTTAGGCCATTTATAAACAACCATGTTGTGAATGGCATAGCTAGAAATCACCAAATTAATAAGAACAAATATGTTTTGAAAAGAGAGCAATTTTCCTTTACAAATAGCAAGTTGATTCTTTATTTTATCAATCACATTGCTAATGTGACTATACTTGACAGCTCCAGGCATAATTTGAACACCTAGATACTTGTCTGGAAAAGTAGCAACTTTCATACCAAGTAAATTAGTGATTGTTCTACAGCGACTCAAAGAACCACCACCATAGTAAACCTTACTCTTTTGATGATAAACAGTTTGGCCTGAAGCCGTTTGATATTTACCAAGTAAAGCAAGAAGATTATGCAAACTCCTCAAGTTACCCTTACAAAAAATCATTATGTCATCATCAAAAAAAAGGTGAGTGGGAGAAATACCTTTTTTTTGAAAGCATTGGCGTCATCTTCTTCTCAAGAAATAACTTCGTAAGGTTTCTACTAAGAACATCTTCAATCAAAAAAATAAATAAGAGGAGATAAAGGATCGCCTTTCCTTAAGCCTCTATTAATCTTGAAGAAACCCTCTGGACTACCATTAAGAAGTATAAAAATACGAGCCGAGCTAAAAATCGAACAGATCCAAGAACACAAACTCTCAGAAAAACCATACCTCTGAAAAACCTCCAAGACAAAAGACCAACTAACCGTGTCAAAGGCTTGAGTGATATCAAGTTTAAGACCCACATTTCTATCTTTACGCTTAGTTTTAAGATCATTAATCATCTCCGATGCCACACTAATGTTTTCATGGATGTTTCTCCTTTCTAAAAGCAACTTATTCCTCTGAAACAAGATTATCAAGTACACTACCTAGTCTTGTAGCTAAAATATTAGTAAAAATTTTAAAGAAAAAATTACTAAGACCTATGGGCCTAAAGTTACGAAGAGTGTTGGCTCCTCTTACCTTGGATAATAAAATCAAAAGACTAGAATTAGTACCTTGGGGAATTATTTTCTCTTGCCAGCAATAAGTAATAGCATTGTAAAGGTCTTGTTGAAGCACATTCCAACAATGCCTATAGAAGCAACCAGAGAAACCATCAGGTCCAGGAGCACTATCAACGCCAAGATCAAAAATAGCAGTCTTTATCTCTTCCATAGTAGGAATTTCATCCATTCTCTGACTATCTTCAGAAGAAATACTGCTATGATCATAATGAAATAAATCCTCATCAATAGGTAATTCAGCACCATTAAATTTAGACTCAAAGAAAGAAACCGCGTAGTCTCTAATTTGATCACAATCTGTGAGAACATTCCCATTATCATCCACCAATTCCGAAATCATATTACTGCTCCTGCGAGTTCGAATATTGGTTTGAAAGAAAGAAGTATTACTAGCACCATCAATAAGCCATTTATTTCTCGATTTTTGCTTCAACATAATGGAATGTTGAGAACGAATTTCCTGAAGAGTAACTGAAGCTTTTTTGGCAGAATTCAGCTTAGTAATGTCTTCCGGATCCTCGTCTGAAATACGAAGTGCAACTTCCATAGTCAACTTAGCCTGCTTGATATTTGCATAAACATTGCCAAAGACCCATAAATTCCATTCTTTCATGGCAGCCTTTAATCTCTTGAGCTTGAAATGGAAAATAAAAGCAGGAGATCCAGAAACAGGAGCATTCCAACTCTCAATAACCATGCACATGAAATCAGGGTGAGAAAACCATATCTTTTGCACTCTAAAAGGTGCTCTTTTCGGTCTTGAGTTAGCAAAAGGAAAACCAATAAGAGTAGATTGGTCAGAAACTTCATGGGGAAGAGATTTACACCTCCAATTCTCAAATTTATTAAGCCATGCTTCATTAGTTAAAGCTCTATCCAGCTTACAAAGGATTCTATGCACACCTGATTGACCATTAGCCCAAGTGTATTTTGAATCCAAAAAATCATCTTCAAAGAGATCATTGTCATCCATCCAATCACTAAAATCATTAATGGCTGAAGTTCATGGTTCACGACCTCCTTTTTTTCTTCATTACGTAACACACAATTAAAATCACCCATAACTAACCGCAGAATATTATTATCAACTAAAGAGAGCTTCTGCCATAACCTTCTTCGAGTGACTTTAAAATAACTAGCATGAACAAAGGAACACCCTCCGTTTCAACAATAATAGCTTGCCTACTAGTATTCACAACTACAGGCGTAGACATATCAATGGACCAAAAAATCCAGATGTTCCCTTTAGAAGAACCAACAGAATTATGAATAACTTCTTTCTTATAACCATCCACATATAAACCTTGCACAAAATTAAAAGTACAATGTACCTTCGGCTCTGAATGCAAAATATGTTTGGCTTGAATTCATTAAGTAACTCTTGTAATTTGTACCTTGATGCATGGCGTGCAATGCCATTTATGTTCCAATATAGAAAACGCATTAAAACTAGGTTTGGAGGAGTTAATAACTAACTGAGAAGAAGCCCCAGTATTTATTCTTGGCGAGTTACCTTTTTCCACACGGTTTCTTAAGTTTGAACCTTCTAAATCCAAGTCAGATACGGATTCAGAAATCGTTTCAAGATGTGAGTGTTTACCAACCGTAAAAATATTTACGGTTGGTAAACACTCACATCTTGAAACGATTTCTGAATCCGTATCTGACTTGGGTTTAGAAGGTTCAAGATTTTATATACTCTTACAAATTGAAGCGGCTGAAGATTGCGATGAAGGATTGGAATCTCAGGACCTTTGGTAACGTGCATTCTCGTTTGAAACAAGACCAACTTCGTTTCGAGACTGCAGCTCTTATTTCTGATGAAGATCCAAGTAATATTGTTAATCTGAATGCAATGAAAGACTCTATGGCCACTTTAAGCGAGATTCCTTACAACATGTGACTATGCTCAAGCAAAAATCTCGTAACCATTAGTTGGTGGAGGGATCGAGTAACTCCAGTTTTTTTCATAATAGTATACGCGTTAAAAGAAGTACTAACACAATTTCAGAGCTGGTTGACTCGAATGGTACTTGTATTTCTGAGTATGAACAATTGCGGGATCATGTTGTTCATTACTGTGAAGAAAAATTCAACGGCCAGGAATTGGATATTGAAAGTGATTTATTTGATTTTGAGCATGATTCCAATTCTGTTGAAGAGAGCCAAACCATGGACAAGATTCCTTTTCCGGATGAAATAAAGCAATTTGTTTTTGATTTGGGGACGGATAGTGCGCCAGGTCCGGATGGTTTCTCTGGTTGTTTCTATCGTCATTGCTGGGATATTATTCAAGAGGATTTAATCAAGGCCATTGTTCAATGTTGGAATATTGGTCATATTCCAAATGATGTTAATTCTTCTTTAATCATTTTTCTTGCTAAGGTAAGGGGTGCTAATAATCTTCGCAATTTCAGACCAGTAGGTCTTAGTAATTTTTTCTTCCAAATTTTTACTAAGATTCTAGCTACTAGACTTGGTAGCGTTTTAGACAAACTTGTGTTTGAAGAGCAGGTTGTCTTTATGAATGGGAGAAATATTCATGAAAATATTAGTTTGGCGTCGGAGATGGTAAATGAGCTTCGTTTTAAGCATAAGGATGGAAACATTTGTCTCAAGCTAGATATTTCTCAGGATTTTGACATGGTAAGTTGGTCTTTCGTGCTAGAAGTCTTTCGTAAATATGGCTTTTCTGAGAAGTGGTGTGCATGGATTCTTAATATCTTGCAATCTGCTAGAATCTCTATTCTTTTAAATGGCAGTCCAGAGGGTTATTTCAAAATTAATAGAGGTTTGCGTCAAGGTGATCCCCTTTCTCCCTTGATTTTCGTCTCGATTGAAGACGTTCTAAGCAGAAATATTACGAAACTTTTTCATGATAAAAAGATGACTCATATGGTTACAAGAAGTGATGTTTCTTCTTTTCATATTTTCTTTGTTGATGACATTATGATTTTTTGTAAAGGTAATTCTAAAAGTCTACATAATCTTGTGGATTTATTGGGTAAATACCAGCGTGCTTCGGGTCAGACTGTTTGTCGTCGAAAGAGTAAGATTTATTATGGTGGTGGTTCTTCGAGTTGGTGTACTTATCTTGCAAATTATTTGGGGATGAGCGTAGCAACTTTTCCAGATCGCTATTTGGGTGTTCAAATTATGCCAGGTACTGTTCGTTATCGCCATATTTGCAATGTCATTGAAAAGATTAAAAATCAGCTTGCTGGTTGGAAGGGGAGATTATTATCTTTTCATGATCGCATTGTTCTTGTTAAATCTGTTATTTCCAGTTATTCCAATCATAATATGGCGATTTATAAGTGGCCTCGCAAATTCATTTTGCAATGTGTGAGGGAAATTCGGAATTTCATTTGGTCAGGTGATTCGAATGTGAGTCGAGTTGTGGTGGTGCCTTATGATAAAATCTGTTGCCCTTATGAGGAGGGGGGTCTCGGATTAACTCATATGGCTACTATGAACAAGGCACTTCTTATGAAGCTATGGTGGAAGACTCGTAATTCTAAAAATAAATGGGTTGTTTATCTTAAGGACAAGTTTTTTGGTCGTAATGGGCGCATTAAGCTTACGGGTGTCAAAACTTCCATTTTTCCTGGCGTGCGTAGTGTGTATAATCTGGTGGAGAAAAATACTAAGGTATTGCTAGGAGATGGTAGGGATACTTCTATGTATTATGACATTTGGTATGCTGATTATAGTATTGCAGAGGCTCTTAATGATGACACGCTCGAGAACACAGTGCGTGTTAGTGATGTGTTGACTGATGGCCAGTGGGATATCCCTGATATTCATTTGCAACGCATGATGGTTGCTGGCCTGGAGATTCATAAGCTGCCAACGCCAAATGGAGGAGAAGATAGTAGAGTCTGGATGCCGGAGTTTTCAGGTGATTTCAGTATCAAATCTGCTACTTCTCTAATTCATCAGAGATATCCCAAGATGGAGGGTGCGACGCTTCTTTGGAGAAAAGAAATACATCCAGTTCTGGCGGCTCAGAATTGGAAATTCATCCGTGGTGTTTGTGTTACATATGATTTAATCAAGAGCAGATTCAAAATTCAACTTGCTAATAAGTACTGCATGTGCGGAATTGATGAAGAGACGCTGGTTCATGTGCTGTATGAGTGCAGCTTTGTAGCAAGAGCCTGGAATTGGATTTCTGATATTTTTAACTTGCAGCCTAATGCTAATCTTGTTGTTTCTTATAAAGCATCCAAAGGCAGGAATCCAATGGTCCGTGATCTATGGCTTGTCGCCAATCTGGTGTTAAAGTCTGAACTGTGGTAGTTGCGGAACAAGGGGGTTTTTGAGCATAAGAAGCCTAACTGGAGTGTGTTTTATAAACGAGTTTTGAAGTTGATTCAGGACTATTCTATTCGTCTCAAGGGTCATATGAAGAATTGCACTGAGGATATTATTATTTTGAACTATTTTTGTGTTCAACACATGAGTGTTAATTGGCAGAAACCAGTGGAGTGTTTTTGGCATCCACCTGATAATAATGAACTACAATTATGTTGTGATGGTGCGGTGAGAGGCAATCCAGGCATTGCTGGTGCTGGGGTGGTGGCTAGATACGCACAATGTTCAGTGCTTGGAGCTATGAGTATTGGACTTGGTGTTACGACGAATTACTTGGCAGAGTTATATGGCATTATTGTTGGTTTGGTGTGGGCAATGCAATGGGGTTTTGAACGTATTTTTGTGCGATCAGATTCTTATGGCGTGGTAAAATCTTTCAAAAATAATTCTATTCCTTGGTTTGCAAAGAATAGATGGATAGTGATTTGTAGACATTATATGTCTATAAGGTTCATTCACACCTTTAGGGAGGCGAATTTTTCCGCAGATAAAATGGCTCAGCGTGGATATTTTCTAGCTAATGAAGTGGGAATGCATTTTAATGGAAGACCATCTTTTCTAAAATTCAGTTGAATACCCAAAGGTTGCTTATTTTCGTTTTAAATAGTTTACAAGTTTTTGGGGTTGCTGTGACCTTTTTTCTTGTGAATTATTTTTTGTGAATTTTGTTATCTATTAATACAAATTTTTGACTTATCAAAAAAAAAAGTTTACCAACCGTAGAATTTACCAGTTTGAGCATGGTTTGCATGCGTTCCCTTTTAGCCTCTTGTTCAGCCCTGAACATAGCATCAACTGAACTTTCTACCACATCCGGAACTATATTGAGAACATCAAATTTGTTTCTATTAAGCAAATACTCACCAGCCATTAGTTGATCACAAAGAGGAGTTGAAGGTGCATCACCAGTCCTAACAGGTTTAAGAATCCTAGTTGCAACCAAACCTGTCTTAGTCGATGGATCAGTTTCACCCACTTTTCCATTCTTAACTAAAACTGATTTTGAAGCCTGCGTTTGTTTAGTTCTTTCCAATTCAACAAAGGTAGCTTCAAATTAATCTTTGGACCTTGCCATATCCACCTCCAACTGCTGAGATTTCACCAGCTTAGCAGTAAACTCCAAGTCAACTTCTTCATCAGCACTGTTATCTACAACTTCGTGAACTACAGGATTTTTATGAGCTCTCTTTCCTTTTTTCTTACGCTGAGCAACCTGCAACTCACCACCAGCATTATTAACCTGTCGACCAATATTGTTATTAGTGTTTTCTATAGCTTGAGTCTGAGCCTCACCACTCTTTTGTTTAACAGTTTCAGCTTGTTGTACAGCTGCGACTTGTCTTTCAGAAGATGCCTTTGATTTCTTTCTACATTCCTGGTTAGTATGACCAATAATCTTGCATTTCGTACAAAATTTTGGAATTTTTTGGATATCGACAGACTGCCAAAAATCCAAACCACCTATCGTAACATGTATAGCATCCATAGCAGGTTCTGCAAAATCAATGTCAGCAAGGACTGCAGCGAAATGTTCATATTTATAAGTAAGAGTTAGTTTATCCACAACAATTGGAGTACCTAAAGATTTTGCCATTGCTAACAAGGTTTTTTCAATCCATAACTCAATAGGGAGACTAGAAAACGTAACCCACACGGAAGCATGAGAAGAACGTTGTTTCTCAGCGTCAAAACCTGGAAACCATTCAATTATGTTTAGCTTTTGATGTCCAAAAAACCAAGCTTCAGCATTCAAAAGTTTGTCTCTGGCATCTTGAGATTGTAACTTGATGATGAAAAAACCCCGACTCATGGGTACGAACTGAACATCACCTTGACCTAGCTGCCATTGCTGCTCTAGGTCATTCTTAACATCAGAAAAATTAACTCGTTTTAAATCCATCCTCCCTATAAGGCTATACTTCCAAATATCACATCCTTCCAAGTAGAAAGATTCAGGAAGAACCACTGCAGGTTTTCCTTCCTTCACAGTTGGCGTAGGTAGAGAACTTAAATCAACAAAGGTAGTTGGAAGCTGTTTCTTACCCTTAACCTAATCAGCATATGTGAGAGTTCTCACCTGAGACGGTAAAGAATTATCTCCCATCTCGAATCACCAAGAGATGATCCAAGATGAAAGCGCGGAAAAAAAATTTGAAAAAAAGTGCAAAAATCGCCAGAGCAAAATTAGGAGAGAGAGAAAATCGAGTATAAAACATGTTTGAAGAAATCGAGCAAAACTAGCTTGTGGATCCCAGTGCTATGGAGTATAATTAAATTTAAACTTTCCAAAGCTTTTTAGAGTCTTCCTGAGATTTTCAGAGTTTCTCAGAACTCTTTCAGGGCTCTTTAGTGTTTTTAGGGTTTTTAGGTAACATTCAAAGATAATCTTCATTATTGTAGGGAATTTTGTTAGTATCATTCTTTATAAAGAATTAAGTTACTTTCAGTTGGCTTTAACGAATCTCCTGGCTAGTAGATACTAGTGCTACTAAATATAATTAACTTAAAGCTTTTTCAGAGATTTTAGAGTTTTTCGGAGCTCTTAAGATTTTCAGAGCTCTTTCGATATTTTAGGGATTTTTAGAGTTTTCAAGGCTTTTTAGAGAACATTCAAAGTTGATCTTCACTATTTTAGGGATTTGTTATTGTCATTCTTTAACGAATCTCCTAGCTTGTAAATCCCAGTGCTACGGAGTATAATTAAATTTAAGCTTTTCAAAGCTTTTTGGAGTCTTCCTGAGCTTTTTAGAGTTTCTCAGGGCTCTTTATTGTTTTTAGGGTTTTTAGGAAACATATATAATCTTCATTATTGTAGGGAATTTTGTTAGTATCATTCTTTATAAAGAATTAAGTTATTTTCAGTTGGCTTTAACGAATCCCCTGGCTAGTAGATACTAGTGCTACGAAACATAATTAACTTAAAGCTTTTTCAGAGCCTTTTAGGGTTTTTCAGAGCTCTTTAGATTTTTCAGGGCTTTTTAGAGTTTTCAGGTTTTTTTTAGAGTTTTCAAGGGATTTTAGAGAACATTCAAAGTTGATCTTCACTATTGTATGGATTTGTTGTTATCATTCTTTAACGAATCTCCTACCTTGTAGATCTCATTGCTACGGAGTATAATTAAATTTAAGCTTTTCAAAGCTTTTTGGAGTCATCCTAAGCGTTTTAGAGCTTCTCGGAGCTCTTTTAGGGCTCTTTAGAATTTTTAGGGTTTTTAGGAAACATTCAAAGATAATCTTCATTCTTGTGGGGAATTTTGTTAGTATCATTCTTTATAAATAATTAAGTTACTTTTAGTTGGCTTCAACAAATCCCCTAGCAAGTAGATACTAGTGCTACGAAATATAATTAACTTAAAGCTTTTTTCATATATTTTTAGAGTTTTTCAGAGCTCTTTAGATATTTTAGGGCTTTTAAGAGTTTTCGGGGTTTTTTAGAGTTTTCAAGGCTTTTTAGAGAACATTCAAAGTTGATCTTCACTAATGTAGGGATTTGTTATTATCATTCTTTAACGAATCTCCTAGCTTGTAGATCCCAGTGATACGGAGTATAATTAAATTTAAGCTTTTCAAAGCTTTTTGGAGTCTTCCTGAGCTTTTTAGAGTTTCTCAGAGCTCATTAGTGTTTTTAGGGTTTTTATGAAACATTCAAAGATAATCTTCATTATTGTTGGGAATTTTGTTAGTATCATTCTTTATAAAGAATTAAGTTATTTTCAGTTGGCTTTAACGAATCCCCTGGCTAGTAGATACTAGTGCTGCGAAATGTAATTAACTTAAAGCTTTTTCAGAGCATTTTAGGGTTTTTCAGAGCTCTTTAGATTTTTCAGGGCTTTTTAGAGTTTTCAGGGTTTTTTTAGTGTTTTCAAGGGTTTTTAGAGAACATTGAAAGTTGATCTTCATTATTGTATGGATTTGTTGTTATCATTCTTTAACGAGTCTCCTAACTTGGAGATCCCAGTGCTACAGAGTATTATTAAATTTAAGCTTTTCAAAGCTTTTTGGAGTCATCCTAAGCTTTTTGGAGTTTCTCAGAGCTCTTTAAGGGCTCTTTAGTGTCTTTAGGGTTTTTAGGAAACATTCAAAGATAATCTTCATTATTGTAGGGAATTTTGTTTGTATCATTCTTTATAAAGAATTAAGTTACTTTCAGTTGGCTTTAACGAATCCCCTGGCTAGTAGATACTAGTGCTACGAAATATAATTAACTTAAAGCTTTTTCAGAGATTTCAAGAGTTTTTCAGAGCTCTTTAGATATTTTAGGGATTTTTAGAGTTTTCGGGATTTTTTAGAGTTTTCAAGGATTTTTAGGGAACATTCAAAGTTGATCTTCACTATTGTAGGGATTTCTTATTATCATTCTTTAACGAATCTCCTAACTTGTAGATCCCAATGCTGCAGAGTATAATTAAATTTAAGCTTTTCAAAGCTTTTTGGAGTCTTCCTGAGCTTTTTAGAGTTTCTCAGAGCTCTTTAGGGTTTTTAGGGTTATTAGGAAACATTCAAAGATAATCTTCATTATTGTAGGAAATTTTGTTAGTATTATTCTTTATAAAGAATTAAGTTATTTTTAGTTGGCTTTAACGAATCCCCTGGCTAGAAGATACTAGTGTTACGAAATGTAATTAACTTTAAGCTTTTTCAGAGCCTTTTAGGGTTTTCAGACCTCTTTAGATTTTTCAGAGCTTTTTAGAGTTTTCAGGGTTTTTTAGAGTTTTCAAGGGTTTTTAGAGAACATTCAAAGTTGATCTTCACTATTGTATGGATTTGTTGTTATCATTCTTTAACGAATCTTCTAGCTTGTAGATCCCAGTGCTACGGAGTATAATTAAATTTAAGCTTTTCAAAGCTTTTTGGAGTCATCCTAAGCTTTTTAGAGTTTCTCAGATCTCTTTAGTGTTTTTAGGGGTTTTAGGAAACATTCAAAGACAATCTTCATTATTGTAGGGAATTTTGTTAGTATTATTCTTTATAAAGAATTAAGTTATTTTCAGTTGGCTTTAACGAATCCCCTGGCTAGTAGATACTAGTGCTACGAAATATAATCAACTTAAAGTTTTTCAAAGATTATTAGAGTTTTTCAGATCTCTTTAGATATTTTAGGGCTTTTTAGAGTTTTCGGGGTTTTTTAGAGTTTTCAAGGGTTTTTAGAGAACATTCAAAGTTGATCTTCACTAATGTAGAGATTTGTTATTATCATTCTTTAACGAATCTCCTAGCTTGTAAATCCCAGTGCTACGGAGTATAATTAAATTTAAGCTTTTCAAAGCTTTTTGGAGTCTTCCTAAGTTTTTTAGAGTTTCTCAGAGCTCTTTCAGGGCTCTTTAGTGTTTTTAGGGTTTTTAGGAAACATTCAAATATAATCTTAATTATTGTAGTGAATTTTGTTAGTATCATTCTTTATAAAGAATTAATTTACTTTCATTTGGATTTAACGAATCCCCTGGCTAGTAGATACTAGTTCTACGAAATATAATTAACTTAATGCTTTTTCAAATATTTTTAGAGTTTTTCAGAGCTCTTCAGATTTTTCAAAGCTCTTTAGATATTTTAAGGCTTTTTAGAGTTTTTAAGGCTTTTAAGAGAACATCCAAAGTTGATCATCTGTATTGTAGGGATTTGTTATTATCATTCTTTAACGAATCTCCTAGCTTGTAGATCCCAGTGCTACGGAGTATAATTAAATTTAATATTTTCAAAGCTTTTTGGAGTCTTCCTGAGCTTTTTAGAGTTTCTCAGAGCTCTTTAAGGGCTCTTTAGTGGTTTTAGGGTTTTTAGGAAACATTCAAAGATAATCTTCATTATTGTAGGGAATTTTGTTAGTATCATTCTTTATAAGGAATTAATTACTTTCAGTTGGCTTTAACGAATCCTCTGGCTAGTAGATACTAGTGCTATGAAATATAATTAACTTAAAGATTTTTCAGAGCTCTTTAGTTATTTTAGGTATTTTTAGAGTTTTCAGGGTTTTTTAGAGTTTTCAAGGCTTTTTAGAGAACATTCAAAGTTTATCTTCACTATTGTAGAGATTTGTTATTATCATTCTTTAACAAATATCCGAACTTGTAGATCCCATTGCTATAGAGTATAATTAAATTTAATCTTTTCAAAGCTTTTTGGAGTCTTCCTGAGGTTTTTAGAGTTTCTCAGAGCTCTTTCAGAGATGTTTAGTGTTTTTATGGTTTTTAGGAAACATTCAAAGATAATCTTCATTATTGTAGGGAATTTTGTTAGTATCATTCTTTATAAAGAATTAAGTTACTTTCATTTGGCTTTAACGAATCCCCTGGCTAGTAGATACTAGTGTTACGAAATATAATTAACTTAAAACTTTTTCAGACCTTCTTAGAGTTTTTCAGAGCTCTTCAGATTTTTCATAGCTCTTTAGATATTTTGGGGTTTTTTAGAGTTTTCAAGGCTTTTTAGAGAACATTAAAAGTTGATCTTCACTATTGTATGGATTTTTTATTATCATTCTTTGACGAATCCCCTTACTTGTAGATCCTAGTGCTACGCGTATAATCAAATTTAAGCTTTTTGGAGTCTTCCTGAGATTTTTAAAATTTCTCAGAGCTCTTTAAGGGCTCTTTACTGTTTTTAGGGGTTTAGGAAACATTCAGAGATAATCTTCATTATTGTAGGGAATTTTGTTAGTATTATTCTTTATAAAGAATTAATTACTTTTAGTTGGCTTTAACGAATCCTCCGGCTAGTAGATACTAGTGCTATGAAATATTGTTAACTTAAAGCTTTTTCAGAGCTTTTTAGAGTTTTTTTAGAGCTCTTTAGATTTCTCAGAGCTCTTTAGTTATTTTAGGGATTTTTAGAGTTTTCAGGGTTTTTTAGAGTTTGCAAGGCTTTTTAGAGAACATTCAATATTGACCTTCACTATTGTAGGGATTTGTTATTATCATTCTTTAACGAATCTCCTAGCTTGTAGATCCTAGTGCTACGAAGTATAATTAAATTTAATCTTTTCAAAGGTTTTTGGAGTCTTCCTGAGCTTTTGAGAGTTTCTCAGAGCTCTTTTAGGGCACTTTAGTGTTATTGGGGTTTTTAGGAAACATTATCTTCATTATTGTAGGGAATTTTGTTAGTATCATTCTTTATAAAGAATTAATTTACTTTCAGTTGGCTTTAACGAATCCCCTAGCTAGTAGATACTAGTGCTACAATATATAATTAACTTAAAGATTTTTCAAAGCTTCTTAGATTTTTTCAGAGCTCTTCGTATTTTTCAGAGCTCTTTAGATATTTTAGGGCTTTTTAGAGTTTTCAAGGCTTTTTAGAGAACATTCAAAGTTGATCTTCACTATTGTAGGGATTTGTTATTATCATTATTTAACGAATCTCCTAGCTTGTAGATCCCAGTGCTACTGTGTATAATTAAATTTAATCCTTTCAAAGCCTTTTGGAGTTTTCCTGAGCTTTTTAGAGTTTCTCAAAGCTCTTTCAGGGCTCTTTAGTATTTTTAGGGTTTTTTAGGAAACATTGAAAGATAATCTTCATTAGCGTAGAGAATTTTATTAGTATCATTCTTTATAAAGATTTATGTTACTTTCAGTTGGCTTTAAGGAATCCCCTGGCTAGTAGATACTAGTGCTAAGAAATATAATTAACTTAAAGCTTTTTCAGACCTTTTCAGAGTTTTTCAGAGATCTTCAGATTTTTCAGAGCTTTTTAGAGTTTTCAGGTTTTTTTTAGAGTTTTCAAGGCCTTTTAGAGAACATTCAAAGTTGATCTTCACTAATATAGGGATTTGTTATTATCATTCTTTAACGAATCTCCTAGCTTGTAGATCCTAGTGCTACAAAGAATAATTAAATTTAATCTTTTCAAAGGTTTTTGGAGTCTTCCTGAGCTTTTGAGAGTTTCTCAGAGCTCTTTTAGGGCACTTTAGTGTTTTTGGGGTTTTTAGGAAACATTATCTTCATTATTGTAAGGAATTTTGTTAGTATCATTCTTTATAAAGAATTAAGTTACTTTCAGTTGGCTTTAACGAATCCCCTAGCTAGTAGATACTAGTGCTACAATATATAATTAACTTAAAGCTTTTTCAAAGCTTCTTAGATTTTTTCAGAGCTCTTCGCATTTTTCAGAGCTCTTTAGATATTTTAGGGCTTTTTAGAGTTTTCAGGGCTTTTTAGAGAACATTCAAAGTTGATTTTTACTATTGTACGGATTTGTTATTATCATTCTTTAACGAATCTCTTATCTTGTAGATCCTAGTGCTACTGAGTATGATTATATTTAAGCTTTTCAAAGCTTTTTGGAGTCTTCCTGAGCTTTTTAGAGTTTCCCAGAGCTCTTTCAGGGCTCTTTAGTATTTTTAGGGTTTTTAGGAAACATTCAAAGATAATCTTAATTATTGTAAGGAATTTTTTTAGTATCATTCTTTATAAAGAATTATGTTACTTTCAGTTGGCTTTAAAGAATCCCCTGGCTAGTAGATATTAGTGCTACGAAATATAATAAATTAAAGCTTTTTCAGAGCTTCTTAGAGTTTTACAGAGCTCTTCATATTTTTCAGAGCTCTTTGGATATTTTAGGGCTTTTTAGAGTTTTCAAGGCTTTTTAGAGAACATTCAAAGTTGATCTTCACTATTGTAGGGATTTGTTATTATCATTATTTAACGAATCTCCTAGCTTGTAGATCCCAGTGCTACTGTGTATAATTAAATTTAATCCTTTCAAAGCCTTTTGGAGTTTTCCTGAGCTTTTTAGAGTTTCTCAAAGCTCTTTCAGGGCTCTTTAGTATTTTTAGGGTTTTTTAGGAAACATTGAAAGATAATCTTCATTAGCGTAGAGAATTTTATTAGTATCATTCTTTATAAAGATTTATGTTACTTTCAGTTGGCTTTAAGGAATCCCCTGGCTAGTAGATATTAGTGCTACGAAATATAATTAACTTAAAGCTTTTTCAGAGCTTTTCAGAGCTCTTCAGATTTTTCAGAGCTTTTTAGAGTTTTCAGGTTTTTTTAGAGTTTTCAAGGCCTTTTAGAGAACATTCAAAGTTGATCTTCACTAATGTAGGGATTTGTTATTATCATTATTTAACGAATCTCCTAGCTTGTAGATCCTAGTGCTACGAAGTATAATTAAATTTAATCTTTTCAAAGGTTTTTGGAGTCTTCCTGAGCTTTTGAGAGTTTCTCAGAGCTCTTTTAGGGCACTTTAGTGTTTTTGGGGTTTTTAGGAAACATTATCTTCATTATTGTAGGGAATTTTTTTAGTATCATTCTTTATAAAGAATTAAGTTACTTTCAGTTGGCTTTAACGAATCCCCTAGATAGTAGATACTAATGCTACAATATATAATTAACTTAAAGCTTTTTCAAAGCTTCTTAGATTTTTCAGAGCTCTTCGTATTTTTCAGAGCTCTTTAGATATTTTAGGGCTTTTTAGAGTTTTCAAGGCTTTTTAGAGAACATTCAAAGTTGATCTTTACTATTGTACGGATTTGTTATTATCATTCTTTAACGAATCTCTTATCTTGTAGATCCTAGTGCTACTGAGTATGATTATATTTAAGCTTTTCAAAGCTTTTTGGAGTCTTCTTGAGCTTTTTAGAGTTTCCCAGAGCTCTTTCAGGGCTCTTTAGTATTTTTAGGGTTTTTAGGAAACATTCAAAGATAATCTTAATTATTGTAGGGAATTTTTTTAGTATCATTCTTTATAAAGAATCATGTTACTTTCAGTTGGCTTTAAAGAATCCCCTGGCTAGTAGATATTAGTGCTACGAAATATAATAAATTAAAGCTTTTTCAGAGCTTCTTAGAGTTTTACAGAGCTCTTCATATTTTTCAGAGCTCTTTGGATATTTTAGGGCTTTTTAGAGTTTTCAAGGCTTTTTAGAGAACATTCAAAGTTGATCTTCACTATTGTATGGATTTGTTATTATCATTATTTAACGAATCTCCTAGCTTGTAGATCCCAGTGCTACTGTGTATAATTAAATTTAATCCTTTCAAAGCCTTTTGGAGTCTTCCTGAGATTTTTAGAGTTTCTCAGAGCTCTTTCAGGGCTCTTTAGTATTTTTAGGGTTTTTTAGGAAACATTGAAAGATAATCTTCATTAGCGTAGAGAATTTTATTAGTATCATTCTTTATAAAGATTTATGTTACTTTCAGTTGGCTTTAAGGAATCCCCTGGCTACTAGATATTAGTGCTACGAAATATAATTAACTTAAAGCTTTTTCAGAGCTTTTCAGAGTTTTTCAGAGCTCTTCATATTTTTCAGAGCTTTTTAGAGTTTTCAGGTTTTTTTAGAGTTTTCAAGGCCTTTTAGAGAACATTCAAAGTTGATCTTCACTAATGTAGGGATTTGTTATTATCATTATTTAACGAATCTCCTAGCTTGTAAATCCTAGTGCTACGAAGTATAATTAAATTTAATCTTTTCAAAGGTTTTTGGAGTCTTCCTGAGCTTTTGAGAGTTTCTCAGAGCTCTTTTAGGGCACTTTAGTGTTTTTGGGGTTTTTAGGAAACATTATCTTCATTATTGTAGGGAATTTTGTTAGTATCATTCTTTATAAAGAATTAAGTTACTTTCAGTTGGCTTTAACGAATCCCCTAGCTAGTAGATACTAGTGCTACAATATATAATTAACTTAAAGCTTTTTCAAAGCTTCTTAGATTTTTTCAGAGCTCTTCGTATTTTTCAGAGCTCTTTAGATATTTTAGGGCTTTTTAGAGTTTTCAGGGCTTTTTAGAGAACATTCAAAGTTGATTTTTACTATTGTACGGATTTGTTATTATCATTCTTTAACGAATCTCTTATCTTGTAGATCCTAGTGCTACTGAGTATGATTATATTTAAGCTTTTCAAAGCTTTTTGGAGTCTTCCTGAGCTTTTTAGAGTTTCCCAGAGCTCTTTCAGGGCTCTTTAGTATTTTTAGGGTTTTTAGGAAACATTCAAAGATAATCTTAATTATTGTAGGAAATTTTTTTAGTATCATTCTTTATAAAGAATCATGTTACTTTCAGTTGGCTTTAAAGAATCCCCTGGCTAGTAGATATTAGTGCTACGAAATATAATAAATTAAAGCTTTTTCAGAGCTTCTTAGAGTTTTACAGAGCTCTTCATATTTTTCAGAGCTCTTTGGATATTTTAGGGCTTTTTAGAGTTTTCAAGGCTTTTTAGAGAACATTCAAAGTTGATCTTCACTATTGTAGGGATTTGTTATTATCATTCTTTAACGAATCTCCTAGCTTTTAGATCCCAGTGCTACTGTGTATAATTAAATTTAAGCCTTTCAAAGCCTTTTGGAGTCTTCCTGAGCTTTTTAGAGTTTCTCAGAGCTCTTTCAGGGCTCTTTAGTATTTTTTAGGGTTTTTTAGGAAACATTCAAAGATAATATTCATTAGCGTAGACAATTTTATTAGTATCATTCTTTATAAAGATTTATGTTACTTTCAGTTGGCTTTAAGGAATCCCCTGGCTAGTAGATACTAGTGCTACGAAATATAATTAACTTAAAGCTTTTTCAGAGCTTTTCAGAGTTTTTCAGAGCTCTTCAGATTTTTCAGAGCTTTTTAGAGTTTTCAGGTTTTTTTAGAGTTTTCAAGTCCTTTTAGAGAACATTCAAAGTTGATCTTCACTAATGTAGGGATTTATTATTGACAATTTTTAACGAATCTCCTAGCTTGTAGATCCCAGTGCTACGGAGTATAATTAAATTTAAGCTTTTCAAAGCGTTTTGGAGTCTTCCTGAGGTTTTTAGAGTTTCTTAGAGCTCTTTCATAGCTCTTTAGTGTTTTTTGGGTTTTTAGGAAACATTCAAAGATAATCTTCATTATTGTAGGGAATTTTATTAGTATTTTTTTTTGATAAGTCAAAAATTGTATTAATAGATAACAAAATTTACAAAGTATAGTTTACAAGAAAAGAGGTCACAACAACCCCAAAAACTTGTAAAACTACTTGAAACGGTAATAAGAAACATTAGGATATTCAATTGAAATTAAAAATTGTAGTCTTCCTTCATAATGCATTCCCACTTCATTAGCTAGAAAACAACCTCGCTTAGCCATCTTATCTGTTGAAAAATTCGCCTCCCTGAAAGTGTGAATAATCGTATACAAGTATAGTGTCTACATAAATTCATCCACCTAGATGTTGCAAACCAAGGAATAGAAGAATTTTTAAAAGCTTGAACCATACCATATGAATCTGAACGCACACAAATACGCTCATAACCCCATTGCATCGCCCACTCCAAGCCAACAATAATTGTATAAAGTTCATCCAAGTAATTAGAAGTAACTCCAAGGCCAATACACATAGCTCCAAGGACTGCACAATTAGCATCTCTAGCCACCACCCCATGTCCAGCAATTCCTGGATTACCACGCGCTGCCCCATCACAACAGATTTGAATTTCATTGTCTTCCGGAGGTTTCCATAAAACTTCAATAGGTTGCTGATGTTTGACGCTCCTATGCACCACTCGAAAGTAGTCCAGCAACACCACATTTTATGCACAGTTTCGCATATAACCTTTAAGGCGGCCAGAGTAATCTTGTATCAACTTCAGCACTCTCTTATAAAACAGGCTCTAATTTGGTTTTTGACGATCAAAGATGCATTTGTTGCGCATATCCCACAAATCCTACCTGATGACTAAGCTTGCAACCAACCACAGGTCACGCACCATTGTACTTCTGCCCTTAGCGGCTTTATATGAAACAACAAGGTTAAAGTTAGCTACCAAACCAAATAAATCAGTAATCCCATGCCACACACTATCTGCAAAGGTACAATGAAAAAGAATATGCTCCAGCGAGTCCTCCTCAATGCCACAAAGCACACACTTGTTTGCCAATTGAATTTTGAACCTTGATTGAATGGTATCCAAAGTTGCCCAAGCACCACGAATGAATTTCCAGTTTTGAGCAGCCAAGTTAGGGTGCACTTCC
Organism: Papaver somniferum; assembly: GCF_003573695.1. Taxonomy (NCBI): domain Eukaryota; kingdom Viridiplantae; phylum Streptophyta; class Magnoliopsida; order Ranunculales; family Papaveraceae; genus Papaver; species Papaver somniferum. The sequence goes on along the minus strand of NC_039367.1, from coordinate 101,703,331 downwards.
TTTCTCCATAAAAGGGACACTGCATCAAAATTTCCATGCTTCTGACGTATAAGTTCTTTAGCAGAACTCACACTAAATTCACCTGAATAATCAAGCATCCAAACTCTTGTATCTGCTCCGCCAGAAGGATTTGGAAGCTTGTCCATCTCTAAGCCAGCCTCAAGTAAACGCTCCAAATGATTATCTGCAATAATCCATTGATTATTTGTCCAAAATTCACTCACCAGCGCCAATCTATCAAGAGTGAAATCATCTAAGATCTCAGCAAAACATTTCTCACCATACCATCCATCATAATAAAGTGCAGTAGACCTGCCATCACCTAGCAACACCTTAGTATTAGCTTCCACAGAGTTATAAACCTTTCTAATGCCTGGGAGAATGTTATACTTCACCCCATAAGTTTTAATGCAACCATTTCGACCAAAAAATTTAGCCTTAAGATAACCTTCCCACTTCTTATTAGAAGTGCAAATTTTTCACCATAATTTCATGAGCATAGCATTATTTATGGTAGCCATACGAGATAAACCAAGGCCCCCCTCCTCAAAAGGACAACAGATTTTATCATACGCCACCACAACAGCACGGCTAACATTAGCGTCTCCCGACCAAATAAAATTCCGTATTGCATGTTCACATTGCAAAATGAACTTGCTAGGCCATTTATAAATCGCCATGTTATGAATAGAATAGCTTGAAATAACAGTTTTAACTAGAACAATACGGTCATGAAAAGATAAGAGGAAACCCTTCCAACCAGTAAGTTGGGTCTTAATCTTCTCAACAACATTGGAAATATGATGATATCTAACAGTACCAGGCATGATTTGAACTCCCAAGTAACGATCCGAAAAATTAGCCACACTCATCCCCAAATAATCAGCAAGATAAGTTCTTCTACTCAAGGAACCACCACCATAATAAATCTTACTTTTTTGGCGACAAACATTCTGACCAGAAGCACGCTGATATTTACCCAAAAAATCTACCAGGTTATTAATGCTCCGTAAATTTCCTTTACAAAAAATCATAATATCATCAGCAAAAAAGAGATGGGTAGGAGAAATACCACCTCTAGTTACCATGTGCGACATCTTCTTCTCAGCAAAAAGCTTCAAAATATTTCTGCTAAGGACATGTTCAATCAAGAAAAAAATCAAGGGAGAAAGGGGATCACCCTGACGTAAACCTCTATTAATCTTGAAATAACCCTCCGGACTGCCATTCAAGAGAATAAATATTCTAGCAGAATTCAAGATATGAAAAATCCAAGTGCACCACTGCTCCGAGAAACCATACCTACGAAAAACTTCCAACACAAAGGTCCAACTAACCGTGTCAAAAGCTTGGGTGATGTCAAGCTTAAGGATAATATTACCGATTTTGCGTTTGATATGAAGCTCATTAACCATTTCCGAAGCAAGACTAATGTTTTCATGAATGTTACGCCCTTTCATAAAATCCACTTGTTCCTCAGAAACAAGATTATCCAAAAGACTGCCTAGCCTAGTAGCCAAGATCTTAGTAAAAATTTTGAAGAAAAAATTACTAAGACCAATAGGACGAAAATTACGAAGAGAGTTTGCACCTCTTACCTTGGGAAGCAACACGATTAGGCTAGAGTTCACTCCATTTGGAATATGACCAGAATCCCAACAAAAAATAATATCCTTAATCAAATCTTCTTGTATTATATCCCAGCAGTGTCTATAGAAGCATCCAGAAAAGCCATCCGGACCTGGAGCACTGTCAGCCCCTAAATCAAAAACTGCTTGTTTACTCAGGAGATGGAATTCTGTCCATGGCTAAACTTTCCTCCTCCGAGATGCTAATATGATCATAGTCGAATAAAATAGCATCACCCTCCAACTCCGACCCATTGAACTTGTCTTCATAATAGTGCACAACATGATCTCTAAGCTGGTCATAATCATAAATTGTATTGCCGGCACTGTCAACAAGTTCAGAAATGGTGTTAGAACTTCTACGAATTCGAATGCTATTATGAAAGAAATTAGTGTTGCTTGAACCCTCCACAATCCACTGATTTCTTGATTTTTGTTTAAGCATAGTGTTCAGCTGAAGACGCGTTTCACTAAGCTTAGCCATAACATCTTTCATGAGATTTAAATTCGTAGTATCATTAGGGTCTTCATCCGAACAAAGAGCAGCTGCCTCAAACCTCAACTGATCTTGTTTTAACCGAGAACGCACATTACCAAAAACCCAAAGATTCCACTCCTTGATCACCCCTTTGAGCCTCTTTAATTTATATATGAAGATAAAATCTAGAGACCCGGTAACTGGCATATTCCAACTCTCACTAACCATGCGAAGGAAATCAGCGTGCAAGAACCACATCTTTTGAACACGAAAGGGTGCTCTTTTGGGTCTTGGAACAGCAAAAGGAAAACCCAAAAGAGTAAAATGGTCAGAAACTTCCCTAGGAAGAGATTTACACCGCCAATTCTAAAATTTTGCAAGCCAAACCGCATTAATAACAGCACGATCAAGTTTACTTAAAATTTTATCCATACCCGATTGTCTATTAGTCCAAGTGAATTTAGTACCCAAAGAATTAGCTTCAAAAAGATTGTTGTCATCCAACCAATCTGAAAACTCATTAATAACAGAAGTTCTTAGCTCAAGACCACCCTTTTTCTCATCTAGACGAAGGATACAATTAAAATCACCAATGACTAGCCAAGGAATAGCGTCATCATGAATATTAAGTTGCTGCCACAGTCTTCTCCTGGTAACTTGAATATAGCTAGCATGAACAAAAGAAACATGAAACCCGTCAACCTCAATAATAATGGCATGTTTGATGACATTAACTATTGAAGGACTTATTATATTTGAATAACAAACCCAAATATTAGTAACACTAGAAGAAGAAGCATTATGAATAACATGAGAAGAAAACCCTTCCCTTAGAAGACCGTTACTAAACGCTGCAGAGCAATTCACTTTAGGTTCAGCAAGGTAAAAAAGATCTGGCTTAAAATCTCTAATTAACTCCTTAAGTTTATCTTGAGCTACATCACGTGCAACTCCATTGATGTTCCAAAATAAAACTCGCATTAATAACCTTTGGGGTTTTGCTTTTTATTCAGCTGTACTGTAGAAGTATTTGAGGAGGATTTTAGTCTTGGAGAAGAACCGTTTCTAGCTCTAATACCCAATTCTGAATTGTATTCCAAATCTGACAAAGATTCATTATCTCTCAAAGCATCCAGTTTCGCCTGAAGTGCCAAAAGTTGTTGATGTTTGGCTTTTCTCGCAACTTCATCAACTTTGCTAATTTCTTGCACAACTGAGGATTCACCAACAAAAGAGTTTCCCAGGAAATTAAACTTGTTATGAGAGATGTATTCAGAACCTCTTTCAAGAGCGTCACACGTAGGTGTAACAAAGATGAAACAAGAATTCTACCCGGATTAGGAAGTCTAGTTCTTGCCAATTCAACATTCCCACCAAGATTAGTATTCAAGGCATTAGTACTCAACGACTTAGCCCTGGTAACTAAAACTGAAAGCGCAAAAGCAGCTTGTTCTGCCACAGCTGTACCAATATGCAATGCAGCTTCAGACCTGATTAAATCATCTTGAATCTGTTGTTCCAACTCAACAGTGTCATCAACGCTCACCACTTCAAACGGTACGTTTCAAGAGATGATTTCTTATGATTTCTGCCATTCTTATTATAGTTTGCAACCTTCCAAGTTGCATTGTTTTCACCCTGATGAATAACAAGAGCTTTCGGTTGCTGAGACGTACCAATTGGCTGCTAAACTGCAGTGTGTGCGTGCTTCTTCCTGCATTCAGAGTCTAAGTGTCCAACAATCTTGCACTTGGAGCAGTACTTCGGTTTCTTAAGGATTTCAATTGGCTGCAAAAAATTACGACCACCAGCTTCTACATAAACTGAACCTGTATCATGTTTTGCAAAATCTATATCAATCAAAACGGAGGCATAATGACCATATTCATGATTTAGGGTTCGCTTGTAAACCACAATAGGCGTTCCAAGGGATTTCCTTAAAGTTAGCAGCGTATTTTCCACCCACATCTCAACAGGTAGACCGGGAAACTTGACCCACACGGTAGAATGAGAGGCACATTATTTGTCAGCATCAAACCCTGGATACCACTCTATCAAACGCAATGGTCGTTCATTCACAATCCACGGATCTTTGTTGCCATCTTTGTAAACCTTGTCTTTGTCTTCTTGAGATAACAGCTTGATAATGAAAAAACCATGATTCATAGGAATAAACTGAACCCTAGCATCACCAAGGCTCCATTGTTGTTCCAAATTAATTTTGATATCCTTAAGTTTCACACCTTTGAGATCCAGTCTTCCAATGAGACTAAATCGCCATATCTGACAGCCTTCTTCATAAAAATCTTGAGGAATTACTATAGCCGGCTAACCATCTTTGACAGTAGGGTTTGGTAAAGAACTAATATCAATAACAGTTGTAACGTGATTTTTTTTTATTTTTCTCATAACAAGTTTAGCAAAAGTAAGTTTTGGATGACTTGAATCACCCACAGATTGTTCTCCCATCCTTAATCACCAAATTTGATCAAGGATTTGAGCGCAAGAAAGTTTCGAAAAGAAAAACCCAAAATCGCCAGAGAGATTTTAGGAGAGAGAGAAATAAAACTATGCCAAATGTTGAGAATTTTGTTAGTATCATTCTTTATAAAGAATTAGGTTACTTTTTAGTTGGCTTTAACGAATCCCCTGGCTAGTAGATACAAGTGCTACGAAATATAATTAACTTAAAGCTATTTCAGAGCTTTTTAGAGTTTTTCAAAGCTCTTTAGATATTTTAGGGCTTTTTAGAGTTTTCAGGGTTTTTTAGAGTTTTCAAGGCTTTTTAGAGAACATTCAAAGGTGATCTTCATTATTGTAGAGATTTGTTATTATCATTCTTTAACGAATCTCCTTGCTTGTAGATCCCACTGCTACAGAGTATAATTAAATTTAAGCTTTTCAAAGGTTTTCGAAGTCTTCCTGAGATTTTTAGAGTTTCCCAGAGCTCTTTCAGGGTCCTTTAGTGTTTTTAGGGTTTTTAGGAAACATTCAAAGATAATCTTCATTATTGTAGGGAATTTTGTTAGTATCATTCTTTAAAGAATTAAGTTACTTTCAGTTGGCTTTAACGAATCCCCTGGCTAGTAGATACTAGTGCTACGAAATATAATTAACTTAAAGCTTTTTCAGATCTTCTTAGAGTTTTCCAGAGCTCTTCAGATTTTTCAGAGCTCTTTAGATATTTTAGGGATTTTTAGAGAACATTTAAAGTTGATCTTCACTATTATAGGAATTTGTTATTATCATTCTTTAACGAATCTCCTAGCTTGTAGATCCCCGTGCTACGGAGAATAATTAAATTTAAGCTTTTCAAAGCTTTTTGGAGTCTTCCTGAGCTCTTTAGAGTTTCTCAGAGCTCTTTCAGGGAACTTTAGTGTTTTTAGGGTTTTAAGGAAACATTCAAAGATAATCTTCATTATTGTAGGGAATTTTGTTAGTATCATTCTTTATAATGAATTATGTTACTTTCAGTTGGCTTTAAAGAATCCCCTGGATAGTAGATACTAGTGATACGAAATATAATTAACTTAAATATTTTTCAGAGTTATTCAGAGCTCTTTAAATTTTTCAGAGCTCTTTAAATTTTTCAGAGCTCTTTAGATTTTTCAGGGCTTTTTAGAATTTTCAAGGCTTTTTAGAGAACATTCAAAGTTGATCTTCACAATGTAAGGATTTGTTATTATCATTATTTAACGAATCTCCTAGCTTGTAGATCCCAGTGCTACGGAGTATAATTAAATTTAAGCTTTTCAAAGCTTTTTGGAGTCTTCCTGAGCTTTTTAGAGTTTGTCAGAGCTCTTTCAGGGCTCTTTAGTTTTTTGAGGGTTTATAGAAAACATTCAAAGATAATCTTCATTATTGTAGGGAATTTTGTTAATATCATTCTTTATAAAGAATTAAGTTATTTTCAGTTGGCTTTAACGAATCCCCTGGCTAGTAGAAACTAGTGCTACGAAATATAATTAACTTAAAGCTTTTTCAGAGCTTTTCAGAGTTTTTTCGAACTCTTTAGATTTTTCAGAGCTCTTTAGATATTTTAGGGATTTTTAGAGTTTTCAAGTTTTTTTAGAGTTTTCAAGGCTTTTTAGAGAACATTCAAAGTTGATCTTCACTATTGTAAGGATTTGTTATTGTCATTCTTTAAACAATCTCCTAGCCTGTAGATCCCAGTGCTACGAAGTATAATTAAATTTAAGCTTTTCAAAGCTTTTTGGAGTCTTCCTGAGCTTTTTAGAGTTTCTCAGACCTCTTTCAAGTCTCTTTAGTGTTTTTAGGGATTTTAGGAAACGTTCAAAGATAATCTTTATTATGGTAGGGAATTTTGTTAGTATCATTATTTATAAAGAATTAAGTTACTTTCAGTTGGCTTTAACGAATCCCCTGGCTAGTAGATACTAGTGCTACGAAATATAATTAACTTAAAGCTTTTTCAGAGCTTCTTAGATGTTTTCCAGAGCTCTTCAGATTTTTCAGAGCTCGTTAGATATTTTAGGGCTTTTTAGAGTTTTTAAGGATTTTTAGAGAACATTCGAAGTTGATCTTCACTATTGTAGGGATTTTTTATTATCATTCTTTAATGAATCTCCTAGCTTGTAGATCCCTGTTCTACGGAGTATAATTAAATATAAGCTTTTCAAAGATTTTTGGAGTCTTCCTGAGCTTTTTAGAGTTTCTCAGAGCTCTTTCAAGGATCTTTAGTGTTTTTAGGGTTTTAAGGAAACATTCAAAGATAATCTTCATTATTGTAGGGAATTTTGTTAGTATCATTCTTTAGAAAGAATTATGTTACTTTCAGTTGGTTTTAAAGAATCCCCTGGATAGTACATACTAGTGCTACGAAATATAATTAACTTAAAGTTTGTTCAGAGTTTTAACTCTTTAGATTTTTCAGAGCTTTTTAGATATTATAGGGCGTTTTAGAGTTTTCAAGGTTTTTTTAGAGTTTTCAAGGCTTTTTAAAGAACATTCAAAGTTGATCTTCACTATTGTAGGGATTTGTTATTATCATTCTTTAACGAATCTCCTAGCCTGTAGATCCCAGTGCTACATAGTATAATTAAATTTAATCTTTTCAAAGCTTTTTGGAGTCTTCCTGAGCTTTGTAGAGTTTTTCAGAGCTCTTTTAGGGCTCTTTAGTGTTTTTAGGAAACATTCAAAGATAATCTTCATTATTGTATGGAATTTTGTTAGTATCATTCTTTATAAAGAATTAAGTTACTTTTGGTTGCTCTAACGAATTCCCTGGCTAGTAGATACTAATGCTACGAAATATAATTAACTTAAAGCTTGGTCAGAGTTTTTCAGAGCTCTTTAGATTTTTCAGATCTTTTTAGTTATTTTAGGGGTTTTTAGTGTTTTAAAGGTTTTTAAAGTTTTCAAGGTTTTTTAGAGTTTTCAAGGTTTTTTAGATAACATTCAAAGTTGATCTTCACAATTTTTAGGATTTGTTATAATCATTCTTTAACGAATCTCCTAGCTTGTAGATCCCACTGCTACGAAGTATAATTAAATTTAAGCTTTTCAAAGCTTTTTGGAGTCTTCCTGAGCTTTTTAGAGTTTCTCAGAGTTCTTTCAGGGCTCTTTAGTGTTTTTAGGGTTTTTAGGAAACATTCAAAGATAATCTTCATTATGGTAGGGAATTTTGTTAGTATCATTCTTTATATAGAATTAAGTTACTTTCAGTTGGCTTTAATGAATCCCCTGGCTAGAAGATACTAGTGCTACAAAATATAATTAACTTAAAGCTTTTTCAGAGTTTTTTAGAGCTCTTTAGATTTTTCAGAGCCTTTTAGATATTTTACGGCTTTTTAGAGTTTTCAAGGTTTTTTAGAGTTTTAAAGGCGTTTTAGAAACATTCAAAGTTGATCTTCACAATTGTAGGGATTTGTTATTATCATTATTTAACGAATATCCTAGCTTGTAGATCCCACTGCTACGAAGTATAATTAAATTTAAGCTTTTCAAAGCTTTTTGGAGTCTCCTGAGCTTTTTAGAGTTTCTTAGAGTTCTTTCGGGGCTCTTTAGTGTTTTTAAGGTTTTTAGGAAACATTCAAAGATAATCTTCATTATGGTAGGCAATTTTGTTAGTATCATTATTTATAAAGAATTAAGTTACTTTCAGTTGTCTTTAACGAATCCCTGGCTAGTATCAATATTTATTATGATGAGAGACCGTATTTTCTATATTCTTTAGAATTTCCTTATGTCTCTTATTTCAGATTTAATTAGTTAGTAAGTTTTTGGGGTCTTTGGACCTCTTTTCTTGTAAACTTTTTGTAAATATCTGTTATTCATCAAAACAATTTTGGAATTACCAAAAAAACAAAAAAAAACCCTGAATAGTAGATACTAGTGCTACGAAATATAATTAACTTAAAGCTTTTTTACAGTTATTCAGAGCTCTTTAGATTTTTCAGAGCTCTTTAGATATTTTAGGGTTTTTTAGAGTTTTCAAGGCTTTTTAGAGAGCATTCAAAGTTGATCTTCACAATGCACGGATTTGTTATTATCATTCTTTAACGAATCTCCTAGCTTGTAGATCCCAGTGCTACGGAGTATAATTAAATTTAAGCTTTTCAAAGCTTCTTGGAGTCTTCCTAAGATTTTTAGAGTTACTTAGAGCTCTTTCAGGGTTCTTTAGTTTTTTTAGGGTTTTCAGGAAACATTCAAAGATAATCTTCTTATTGTAGGGAATTTTGTTAGTATCATTCTTTATAAAGAATTAAGTTACTTTCAGTGGCTATAACGAATCCCCTTGCTAGTAGATACTAGTGCTACGTAATATAATTAACTTAAAGCTTTTTCATAGTTTTTCAGAGCTCTTTAGATTTTTCAGAGCTCTTTAAATATTTTAAGGCTTTTTAGAGTTTTCAATGTTTTTTAGAGTTTTCAAGGCTTTTTAGAGAACATTCATAGTTGATCTTCACAATGTAGGGATTTGTTATTATCATTCTTTAACGAATCTCCTAGCTTGTAGATCCCAGTGATACAGAGTATAATTAAATTTAAGCTTTTCAAAGCTTTTTGGAGTCTTCTTAAGATTTTTAGAGTTTCTCAGAGCTCTTTCAGGGCTCTTTAGTTTTTTTAGGGTTTTTAGGAAACATTCAAAGATAATCATCTGATTGTAGGGAATTTTGTTAATATCATTCTTTATAAAGAATTAAGTTACTTTCAGTTGGCTATAACGAATCCCCTTGCTAGTAGATACTAGTGCTACGAAATATAATTAACTTAAAACTTTTTCAGAGTTTTTCAGAGCTCTTTAGATTTTTCAGAGTTCTTTAGATATTTTAGGGCTTTTTAGAGTTTTCAAGGTTTTTTAGAGTTTTCAAGGCTTTTTAGAGAATATTCAAAGTTGATCTTCACAGTGTAGGGATTTGTTATTATCATTCTTTAACGAATCTCCTAGCTTGTAGATCCCAGTTCTACGAAGTATAATTAAACTTAAACTTTTCAAATATTTTTAGAGTCTTTATAAGCTTTTTAGAGTTTCTCAGAGCTCTTTCAGGGCTCTTTAGTGTTTTTAGGGTTTTTAGGAAACATTCAAAGATTATCTTTTTTATTGTAGGGAATTTTGTTAGTATCATTCTTTATAAAGAATTAAGTTACTTTCAGTTGGTATAACGAATCCCCTTGCTAGTGGATACTAGTGCTACGAAATATAATTAACTTAAAGCTTTTTCAGAGCTCTTTAGATATTTTAGGGCTTTTTAGAGTTTTCAAGGCTTTTTAGAGAACATTCAAATTGTTCTTCACAATGTAGGGATTTGTTATTATCATTCTCTAACGAATCTCCTAGCTTGTAGATCCCAGTGCTACGAAGTATAATTAAATTTAAGCTTTTCAAAACTTTTTAGAGTCTTCCTGAGCTTTTTAGAGTTTCTCAGAGCTCTTTTTGGGCTCTTTAGTGTTTTTAGGGTTTTTAGGAAACATTCAAAGATCATCTTCATTATTGTATGGAATTTTGTTAGTATCATTCTTTATAAAGAATTAAGTTACTTTCAATTGGCTCTAACGAATTCCCTGGCTAGTAGATACTAGTGCTACGAAATATAATTAACTTAAAGCTTGTTCAGAGTTTTTCATAGCTCTTTAGATTTTTCAGAGCTCTTTAGATATTTTAGGGCTTTTTAGAGTTTTCAGGGTTTTTTAGATCTTTCAAGGCTCTTTAGAGAACATTAAAAGTTGTTCTTCACAGTGTAGGGATTTGTTATTATCATTCTTTAACGAATCTCCTAGCTTGTAGATCCCAGTGCTACGAAGTATAATTAAATTTAAGCTTTTCAAAGATTTTTGGAGTCTTCCTGAGCTTTTTAGAGTTTCTCAGAGCTCTTTCAGGGCTTTTTAGTTTTTTTAGGGTTTTCAGGAAACATTCAAATATAATCTTCTTATTGTAAGGAATTTTGTTAATATCATTCTATATAAAGAATTAAGTTACTTTCAGTTGGCTATAACGAATCCCCTTGCTAGTAGATACAAGTGCTATGAAATATAATTAACATAAAGCTTTTTCAGAGTTTTTCAGAGCTCTTTAGATATTTTAGGGCTTTTTAGATTTTTCAGGGTTTTTTAGAGTTTTCAAGGCTTTTTAGAGAACATTGAAAGTTGATCTTCACAATGTAGGGATTTGTTATTATCATTCTTTAACGAAACTACTAGCTTGTAGATCCCAGTGCTACGGAGTATAATTAAATTTAAGCTTTTCAAAGCTTTTTGGAGTCTTCCTGATATTTTTAGAGTTTCTCAGAGCTCTTTCAGGGCTCTTTGGTTTTTTTAGAGTTTTTAGGAAACATTCAAAGATAATCTTCTTATTGTAGGGAATTTTCTTAGTATCATTCTTTATAAAGAATTAAGTTACTTTCAGTTGGCTATAACGAATCCCCTTGTTAGTAGATACTAGTCCTACGAAATATAATTAACTTAAAGCTTTTTCAGAGCTCTTTAGATATTTTAGGTCTTTTTAGAGTTTTCAAAGCTTTTTAGAGAACATTAAAATTTGTTCTTCACAGTGTAGGGATTTGTTATTATCTTTCTTTAACGAATCTCCTAGCTTGTAGATCCCAGTGCTACGAAGTATAATTAAATTTAAGCTTTTCAAAGCTTTTTGGAGTCTTCTTGAGATTTTAAAGTTTCTCAGAGCTCTTTCAGGGTTCTTTAGTTTTTTTAGGGTTTTCAGGAAACATTTAAAGATAATCTTCTTATTGTAGGGAATTTTGTTAATATCATTCTTTATAAAGAATTAAGTTACTTTCAGTTGGCTATAACGAATTCCCTTGCTAGTAGATACTAGTTCTATGAAATATAATTAACATAAAGGTTTTTCAGAGCTCTTTAGATATTTTAGGGCTTTTTAAAGAACATTCAAAGTTGATCTTCACTATTGTAGGGATTTATTATTATCATTCTTTAACGCATTTCCTAGCCTGTAGATCCCAGTGCTACGGAGTATAAATAAATTTAAGCTTTTAAAAGCTTTTTGGAGTCTTCCTGAGCTTTTTAGAGTTTCTCAGAGTTCTTTCAGGGCTCATTAGTGTTTTTAGGATTTTTAGGAAACATTCAAAGATAATCTTCATTATGGTAAAGAATTTTGTTAGTATCATTATTTATAAAGAATGAAGTTACTTTCAGTTGGCTTTAACAAATCCCCTGGCTAGTAGATACTAGTGCTACGAAATATAATTAACTTAAAGCTTTTTCAGAGTTTTTCAGAGCTCTTTAGATTTTTCAGAGCTCTTTAGATATTTTAGGGCTTTTTGGAGTATTCAAGGTTTTTTAGAGTTTTCAAGGCTTTTTAGAGAACATTCAAAGTTGATCTTCACAATGTAGGAATTTGTTATTATCATTCTTTAGAGCATCTCCTAGCCTGTAGATCCCAGTGCTACGGAGTATAAATAAATTTAAGCTTTTAAAAGCTTTTTGGAGTCTTCATGAGCTTTTTAGAGTTTCTCATTGTTCTTTCAGGGCTCATTAGTTTTTTTAGGGTTTTTAGGAAACATTCAAAGATAATCTTCATTATGGTAGGGAATCTTGTTAGTATCATTATTTATAAAGAATGAAGTTACTTTCAGTTGGATTCAACAAATCCCCTGGCTAGTAGATACTAGTGCTACGAAATACAATTAACTTAAAGCTTTTTAAGAGTTTTTCAGAACTATTTAGATTTTTCAGAGCTCTTTAGATATTTTAGGGCTTTTTAGAGTATTCAAGGTTTTTTAGAGTTTTCAAGGCTTTTTAGAGAACATTCAAAGTTGATCTTCACAATGTAGGGATTTGTTATTATCATTCTTTAACGGATCTACTAGCTTGTAGATCACAGTTCTACTGAGTATAATTAAATTTAAGCTTTTCAAAGCGTTTTAGAGTCTTCCTGAGCTTTTTAGAGTTTCTCAGAGCTCTTTCAGGGCTCTTTAGTGTTTTTAGGGTTTTTTGGAAACATTCAAAGATTATCTTCATTATTGTAGGAAATTTTGTTACTATCATTCTTTATAAAGAATTAAGTTACTTTCAGTTGGTATAACGAATACCCTTGCTAGTAGATACTAGTGCTACGAAATATAATTAACTTAAAGCTTTTTCAGAGTTTTTCAGAGATCTTTAGATTTTTCAGAGATCTTTAGATTTTTCAGAGCTCTTTAGATATTTTAGGGCTTTTTAGAGTTTTCAAGGTTTTTTAGAGTTTTCAAGGATTTTTAGAGAACATTCAAAGTTGATCTTCACAGTGTAGGGATTTGTTATTATCATTCTTTAACGAATCTCCTAGCTTGTAGATCCCAGTGATACGAAGTATAATTAATTTTAATCTTTTCAAAGCTTTTTGGAGTCTTCCTGAACTTTTTAGAGTTTCTCAGAGCTCTTTCAGGGTTCTTTAGTTTTTTTAGGGTTTTCAGGAAACATTCAAAGATAATCTTCTTATTGTCGGGAATTTTGTTAGTATGATTCTTTATAAAGAATTAAGTTACTTTTAGTTGGCTTTAACGAATCCCCTGGATAGTAGATACTAGTGCTACGAAATATAATTAACTTTAAGCTTTTTCAGAGTTTTTCATAGCTCTTTAGATTTTTTAGAGCTTTTTAGATATTTCAAGGCTTTTTAGAGAACATTCAAAGTTGATCTTCACAATGTAGGGATTTGTTATTATCATTCTTTAACGAATCTCCTAGATTGTAGATCACAGTTCTACTGAGTATAATTAAATTTAAGCTTTTCAAAGCGTTTTAGAGTCTTCTTGAGATTTTTAGAGTTTCTCAGAGCTCTTTCAGGGCTCTTTAGTGTTTTTAGGGTTTTTAGGAAACTTTTAAAGATTATCTTCATTATTGTAGGGAATTTTGTTAGTATCATTCTTTATAAAGAATTAAGTTACTTTCAGTTGGTATAACGAATCCCCTTGCTAGTAGATACTAGTGCTACGAAATATAATTAACTTAAAGCTTTTTCAGAGTTTTTCAGAGATCTTTAGATTTTTCAGAGCTCTTTAAATATTTTAAGGCTTTTTAGAGTTTTCAATGTTTTTTAGAGTTTTCAAGGCTTTTTAGAGAACATTCAAAGTTGATCTTCACAATGTAAGGATTTGTTATTATCATTATTTAACGAATCTTTTAGCTTATAGATCCCTGTGCTACGGAGTATAATTAAATTTAAGCTTTTCAAAGCTTTTTGGAGTCTTCCTGAGATTTTTAGAGTTTCACAGAGCTCTCTCAGGGCTCTTTAGTTTTTTTAGGGTTTTTAGGAAACATTCAAAGATAATCTTCTTATTGTAGGGAATTTTGTTAGTATCATTCTTTATAAAGAATTAGGTTACTTTCAGTCTGCTATAACGAATCCCCTTGCTAGTAGATACTAGTGCTACGAAATATATTTAACTTAAAGCTTTTTCAGAGTTTTTCAGAGCTCTTTAGATTTTTCAGAGCTCTTTAGATATTTTAGGGATTTTAAGAGTATTCAAGGTTTTTTAGAGTTTGCAAGGCTTTTTAGAAAACATTCAAAGTTGATCTTCACAGTGAAGGGATTTGTTATTATCATTCTTTAACGAATCTCCTATCTTGTAGATCACAGTGCTACAGAGTATAATTATATTTAAGCTTTTCAAAGCGTTTTGGAGTCTTCCTGAGATTTTTAGAGTTTCTCAGAGCTCTTTCAGGTCTCTTTAGTTTTCTTAGGGTTTTTAGGAAACATTCAAAGATAATCTTCTTATTGTAGGGAATTTTGTTAGTATCATTCTTTATAAAGAATTAAGTTACTTTCAAATGGATATAATGAATCCCCTTGCTAGTAGATACTAGTGCTACGAAATATAATTAACTTAAAGCTTTTTCAGAGTTTTTCAGAGCTCTTTAGATATTTTAGGGATTTTTAGAGTTTTCAAGGCTTTTTAGAGAACATTCAAAGTTGTTCTTCACAGTGTAGGGATTTGTTATTATCATTCTTTAACGAATCTCCTAGCTTGTAGATCCCAGTGCTACGGAGTGTAATTAAATTTAAGTTTTTCAAAGCTTTTTAGAGTCTTCTTGAGCTTTTTAGAGTTTCTCAGAGCTCTTTTAGGGCTCTTTAGTGTTTTTAGGGTTTTTAGGAAACATACGAAGATAATCTTCATTATTGTATGGAATTTTGTTAGTATCATTCTTTATAAAGAATTAAGTTACTTTCAGTTGGCTCTAACGAATTCCCTGGCTAATAGATACTAGTGCTACGAAATATAATTAACTTAAAGCTTGTTCAGAGTTTTTCAGATCTCTTTAGATTTTTCATTGCTTTTTAGATACTTTAGGGCTTTTTAGAGTTTTCAAGGTTTTTTAGAGTTTTCAAGGCTTTTTAGAGAACATTCAAAGTTGATCTTCACAGTGTAGGGATTTGTTATTATCATTCTTGAACGAATCTCCAAGCTTGTAGATCCCAGTGCTACGAAGTATAATTAAATTTAAGCTTTTCCAAGCTTTTTAGAGTCTTCCTGAGCTTTTTAGAGTTTCTCAGAGCTCTTTCAGGGCTCTTTAGTTTTTTCAGGGTTTTTAGGAAACATTCAAAGATAATCTTCTTATTGTAGGGAATTTTTTTAGTATCATTCTAAATAAAGAATTAAGTTACTTTCAGTTGGCTTTAACGAATCCCCTGGCTAGTAGATACTAGTGCTACGAAATATAATTAACTTAAAGCTTTTTCAGAGTTTTTCCGAGCTCTTTAGATTTTTAAGAGCTCTTTAGATATTTTAGGGATTTTTAGAGTTTTCAGGGTTTTTTAGAGTTTTCAAGGCTTTTTAGAGAACATTCAAAGTTGATCTTCACAATGTAGGGATTTTTTATTATCATTCTTTAACGAATCTCTTAGCTTGTAGATCCCACTGCTACGAAGTATAATAATATTTAAGCTTTTCAAAGCTTTTTAGAGTCTTCCTGAGCTTATTAGAGTTTCTCAGAGCTCTTTCAGGGCTCTTTAGTTTTTTTAGGGTTTTTAGGAAACATTCAAAGATAATCTTCTTATTGTAGGGAATTTTGTTAGTATCACTCTTTATATAGAATTAAGTTACTTTCAGTTTGCTATAATGAATCCCCTTGCTAGTAGATACTAGTGCTACGAAATATAATTAACTTAAAGCTTTTTCAGAGTTTTTCAGAGCTCTTTAGATATTTTAGGGCTTTTTAGAGTTTTCAAGGTTTTTTAGAGTTTTCAAGGCTTTTTAGGGAACATTCAAAGTTGATCTTCACAACGTAGGGATTTTTTATTATCATTCTTTATCGAATCTCCAAGCTTGTATATCCCAGTGCTACGGAGTATTATTAAATTTAATCTTTTCAAAGCTTTTCGGAGTCTTCTTGAGCTTTTTAGAGTTTCTCAGAGCTCTTTGAGGGCTCTTTAGCATTTTTAGGGTTTTTAGGAAACAACCAAACATAATCTTCATTATTGTAGAGAAAATTTGTTAGTATCATTCTTTTACGAATCTCCTAGCTTGTAGATCCCAGTGCTACGGAGTATAATTAAAT
Source organism: Papaver somniferum (assembly GCF_003573695.1). Taxonomy (NCBI): domain Eukaryota; kingdom Viridiplantae; phylum Streptophyta; class Magnoliopsida; order Ranunculales; family Papaveraceae; genus Papaver; species Papaver somniferum. The sequence goes on along the minus strand of NC_039367.1, from coordinate 101,687,251 downwards.
TTAAGCTTTTCAAAGCTTTTTGGAGTCTTCCTGAGCTTTTTTGAGTTTCTCAGACCTCTTTCAGGGCTCTTTAGTTTTTTTTTAGGGTTTTTAGGAAACATTCAAAGATAATCATTTTATTGTAGGGAATTTTGTTAGTATCATTCTTTATAAAGAATTAAGTTACTTTCAGTTGGGTTTAATGAATCCCTTGGCTAGTAGATACTAGTGCTACGAAATATAATTAACTTAAAGATTTTTCAGAGATTTTTAGATTTTTTCAGAGCTCTTTAGATTTTTCAGAGCTCTTCAAATATTTTAGGGCTTTTTAGAGTTTTCAGGGTTTTTTTTTAGAGTTTTGAAGGACTTTTAAAGAACATTCAAGTTGATCTTCACCATTGTAGGGATTTGTTATTATCATTCTTTAACGAATCTCCTAGCTTGTAGATCCCAGTGCTACGGAATATAATATAATTTAATCTTTTCAAAGCTTTTTGGAATCTTCGTGAGCTTTTGAGAGTATCTCAGAGCTCTTTTAGGGCTCTTTAGTGTTTTTACGGTTTTTAGGAAACATCCAAACATAATCTTCATTATTGTAGGGATTTTTGTTAGTATCATTCATTATAAAGAATTATGTTACTTTCAGTTGGCTTTAACGAATCCCTTGGATACATACTTGTGCTACGAAATATAATTAACTTAAAGCTTTTTCAGAGCTCTTTAGATATTTTAGGGATTTTTAGAGTTTTCAAGGCTTTTTAGAGAACATTCAAAGCCGATATTCACCATTGTAGGGGTTTGTTATTATCATTCTTTAATGAATCTCCTAGCTTGTAGATCCCAGTGCTACGGAGTATTATTAAATTTAAGCCTTTCAAAGCTTTTTGGAGTCTTCCGGAGCTTTTTAGAGTTTCTCAGAGCTCTTTCAGGGCTCTTTAGTGTTTTTAGGGTTTTCAGAAAACATCCAAAGATAACCTTCATTATTGTAGGGAAATTTTGTTAGTAGTGCTATGAGATATAATTAACTTAAAGATTATTCAGAGCTCTTTAGATTTTTCAGAGCTCTTTAGATATTTTAGGGCTTTTTAGAATTTTCAGGGTTTTTAGAGTTTTCAACGCTTTTTAAAGAACATTCAAAGTCGATCTTCACAATGTAGGGATTTGTTATTATCATTCTTTAAAGAATCTCCTAGCTTGTAGATCACAGTGCTATCGAGTATAATTAAATTTAAGCTTTTCAAAGCGTTTTGGAGTTTTCCTGAGATTTTTAGAGTTTCTCAGACCTCTTTCAGGGTTCTTTAGTTTTTTTAGGGTTTTTAGGAAACATTCAAAGATAATTTCATTATAGTAGAGAATTTTGTTAGTATCATTCCTCATAAAGAATTAAGTTACTTTCAGTTGGCTTAACGAATCCCCTGACTAATAGATACTAGTGTTACGAAATATAATTAACTTAAAGTTTTTTACAGAGCTTTTTAGAGTTTTTCAGAGTCCTTTAGATTTTTCAGATCTCTTGTGATATTTTAGGGCTTTTTAGAGTTTTCAGGGTTTTTTTAGAGTTGTGAAGGATTTTTAAAGAACATTCAAAGTTGATCTTCACTATTGTAGGGATTTTGTTATTATCATTCTTTAACGAATCTCCTAGCTTGTAGATCCCAGTGCTACGGAATATAATTGAATTTAATCTTTTCAAAGCTTTTTGGAGTATTTCTGAGCTTTTGAGAGTTTCTCAGAGCTCTTTTAGGGCTCTTTATTGTTTTTAGGAAAAATTCAAAGGTAATATTCATTATTGTAAGGAATTTTGTTAGTATCATTCTTTATAAAGAATTAAGTTACTTTCAGTTGGCTCTAACGAATTCCCTGGCTAGTTGATACTAGTGCTACGAAATATAATTAACTTAAAGCTTGTTCAGAGTTTTCAGAGCTCTTTAGATTTTTCAGAGCTTTTTAGATATTTTAGGGCTTTTTAGAGTTTTTAAGGTTTTTTAGAGTTTTCAAGGCTTTTTAGAGAACATTCAAAGTTGATCTTCACAATTGTAGGGATTTGTTATTACCATTCTTTAACGAATCTCCTAGCTTGTTGATCACACTACTACGAAGTATAATTAAATTTAAGCTTTTCAAAGCTTTTTGGAGTCTTCTTGAACTTTTTAGAGTTTCTCAGAGTTCTTTCAGGGGTCTTTAGTGTTTTCAAGGTTTTTAGGAAACATTCAAAGATAATCTTCATTATGGTAGGGAATTTTGTTAGTATCATTATTTATAAAGAGTTAAGTTACTTTCAGTTGGCTTTAATGAATCCCCTGGCTAGTACCATTATTTATTATGATGAGAGACCGTATTTTCTATTCTTTGGAATTTCCGTATGTATCTTATTTCAGATTTAATTAGTTTGTAAGTATTTGGGGTCTTTGGACCTCTTTTCTTGTAAACTTTTTGTAAATATCGGTTATTCATCAATACAATTTTGGACTTACCAAAAAAAAAACAAACACCTTGAATAGTAGATACTAGTGCTACGAAATATAATTAACTTAAAGCTTTTTCAGAGTTATTCAGAGCTCTTTAGATTTTTCAGAGCTCTTTAGATAGTTTAGGGTTTTATAGAGTTTTCAAGGCTTTTTACAAAACATTCAAAGTTGATCTTCACAATGTAGGGATTAGTTATTATCATTCTTTAACGAATATCCTAGCTTGTAGATCCCAGTGCTACGGAGTATAATTAAATTTAAGCTTTTCAAAGCTTTTTGGTGTCTTCCTGAGCTTTTTAGAGTTTCTCAGAGCTCTGTCAGGGCTCTTTAGTTTTTTTGGGGTTTTTAGGAAACATTCAAAGATAATATTCTTATTGTAGTGAATTTTGTTAGTATCATTCTTTATAAAGAATTAATTTACTTTAAGTTGGCTATAACGAATCCCCTTGCTAGTAGATACTAGTGTTACGAAAAACCTGAAAACTCTAAAAAGCTCAGGGGATACAGAGTTTTTTCAGAGGTTTTCAGAGCTCTTTAGATATTTTAGGGCTTTTTAGAGTTTTCAAGGTTTTTTAGAGTTTTCGAGGCTTTTTAGAGAACATTCAAAGTTGATCTTGCCAATGTAGGATTTGTTATTATCATTCTTTAAATAATCACCTAGCTTGTAGATCCCAGTGCTATGGAGTATAATTAAATTTAAGCTTTTCTGAGCTTTTTAGAGTCTTCCTGAGTCTTTTAGAGTTTCTCAGAGCTCTTTAGTTTTTTTAGGGTTTTTAGGAAACATTCAAAGATAATCTTTTTATTATAAGGAATTTTGTTAGTATCACTCTTTATAAAGAATGAAGTTACTTTCTGTTGGCTTTAATGAATCCCATGGCTAGTAGATACTAGTGCTACGAAATATAATTAACATAAAGCTTTTTCAGAGATTTTTAGAGTTTCTCAGAGCTCTTTATATTTTTCAGAGCTCTTCAAATATTTTAGGCTTTTTAGAGTTTTCAGGGTTTTTTTTAGAGTTTTCAAGGGTTTTTAGAGAACATTCAAGTTGATCTTCACTATTGTAGGGATTTGTTATTATCATTCTTTATCGAATCTCCTAGATTGTAGATCCCAGTGCTACGGAATATAATTTAATTTAATCTTTTCAAAGCTTTTTGGAGTCTTCGTGAGCTTTTGAGAGTTTCTCAGAGCTCTTTTAGGGCTCTTTAGTGTTTTTAGGGTTTTTAGGAAACATCCAAAGATAATCTTCATTATTGAAGGGATTTTTGTTAGTGTCATTCATTACAAAGAATTATGTTACTTTCAGTTGGCTTTAACGAATCCCTTGGATAGTACATACTCGTGCTACGAAATATAATTAACTTAAAGCTTTTTCAGAGCTTTTTAGAGTTTTTCAGAGATCTTTAGATATTTTAGGGATTTTTAGATTTTTCAGGGTTTTTTAGAGTTTTCAAGGCTTTTTAGAGAACATTCAAAGCCGATCTTCACTATTGTAGGGATTTGTTATTATCATTTTTTAACGAGTCTCCTAGCTTGTATATCCCAGTGCTACGGAGTATTATTAAATTTAAGCCTTTCAAAGCTTTTTGGAGTCTTCCTGAGCTTTTTAGAGTTTCTCAGAGATCTTTCAGGGCTCTTTAGTGTTTTAGGGTTTTCAGAAAACATCCAAAGATAATCTTCATTATTGTAGGGAAATTTTGTTAGTATAATTCTTTATAAAGAATTAAATTACTTTCATTTGGCTTTAACGAATCCCCTGGCTAGAAGATACTATTGCTATGAAATTTAATTAACTTAAAGATTATCAGAGATCTTTAGATTTTTCAGAGCTCTTTAAATATTTTAGGGCTTTTTAGAGTTTTCAGGGTTTTTCGAGTTTTCAAACGCTTTTTAGAGAACACTCAAAGTTGATTTTCACTACTGTAGGGATTTGTTATTATCATTCTTTATCGAATCTCTTAGCTTGTAGATCCCAGTGCTACGGAGTATTATTAATTTAAGCTTTTAAAAGCTTTTTGGAGTCTTCCTGAGCTTTTTAGAGTTTCCAGAGCTCTTTCAGGGCTCTTTAGTGTTTTTAGGATTTTTAGGAAACATCCAAAGATAATCTTCATTATTGTAAGGATTTTCTGTTAAGTCCAAAAATTATATTAATGAGAATGATAATTACAAGATAGCTTTTGAGAAAAGAGGTTACAACAACCCCAAAAACTCAAAATACTATCTAAAACGAAAATAAGATACATTTGGTAACTCAATTGTTCTCAAAAAAACAAGTCTTCCAACATAGGAAATTCTCACTCCCTTTGCCAAAAGATAGGCATGTTTCGCCAACTTATCTGTAGAAATGTTTGCTTCACGATAGGTGTGAACAAACCTAATTGATTGAAACATACTCTGAACTGCCATCCACCTTTGCTGCGCAAACCATGGCAAAGAAAAATCTTCTACAACCCGAACTACACTGGACGAATCTGTACGAACAAGGATTTTAGAATAACCCCATTGCACAGCCCATTCAAGCCCCAAAAGTATACCATATAACTCTTCCAAGTAGTTTGAAGCAAAACCTAGTTCGATACTCATAGCACCAACTTCACCACAGTTTGCATCTCTCGCAATCACACCTGTTCCAACTGATCCTGGGTTACCTTGCGACGCGGCATCACAACAAATTAGCAGTTCATTTGAATCCGGAGGAGACCAAAAACAAGATATTGGTTCAGCATGCTTCACTTTCCTATGACGCACTCGAAAAAAATCAAGCACACGGATATCTTCCACTGTATTATGCATATCTCCCTTCAAGCAACAAGAATAGTCACTTATTTGCTTAAAAACACGCTGCATAAACAAGTTCCAGTTCATAACTTTCTTCTCAAACATAATTTTATTTCGATTATACCACAGCTCAGCCCCGATCACTAAATTCGCAACCAACCAAAGGTCCTTCACCATATGACTCCTCCCTGACGCATCCTTATAAGAACTGATAGGATTTACATCAGGTTTCAAAGCAAAAATGCTTGAAACCCAATTCCAAATTCTGAAAGCAAAGTCGCACGACCATAGAACATGCTCAATAGGTTCCTCCGTTTTTTTACACACACAACATCTGTTAGGAAGTTGAATTTTGAATCTGCTACTTACCTTGTCCAAAGTAGCGCAAGCTCCACGCATAAATTTCCAGTTTTGTGCCGCTAATGAAGGATGGAAAAATCCCCTCCAAATCAGTTTCGCACCATCCTTAGATGGGTACTTTGTACGAACAAGTTCTCTTGCTGAAGAGACTGAAAATCTCCCTTTCAAGTCAGGCATCCACACCCTCCTGTCAGGTCTGTTACTCAAACTTGGCAAGTTATCATAAACCACTCCAGCTTGCGTCAGATTTTGCATATGAATTTCCGGAATAACCCAAACGCCATCTTGAATTAAATCACTTACCCTAGTAGACCTGTCAAGGCCGTCAGCACCAACAATATCTGCAAGACATTCATTTCCATACCAAATGTCGAAATATAGGGAAGTAGCTCTACCATATCTTAACAAAGATTTAGAATTAGCGTCAACTTCCTTATGCACCCACCTGACCCCTGGGAATTTTGTTAGTATCATTCATTATAAAGAATTAAGTTACTTTCAGTTGGCTTTAACTATGCTGCGGTTCTGATTGATATTGACTTTGTTAAGTTGATTCCTAAAAGAATTCGCTTGAAAGCAAATGGAAATGGGTTCTGGTAGTATATTGAAATTCAAGACTTAGAGAACGTCAAATTCTGCACTCATTGTAAGTTTATGGGTCACAAATTTGAGAATTGCCTTGCTGCAAAGAAATTTTTGGGAGGTTCTAATGCTAAGAAGAAGTCACCTGCTGGGAATATTAAGGATGGCAAAGAGGGAAAATCAATCAAATATGTTTGGAAAGAAGTTCGTAAAAATTCCCATGAAAACCATGCAATTAACGCCAATAATGTACAGTCTGTAAAGGAGGGTATTGATTCAGTTCATGAGATTGATGTTCATGCTATTTCTGGATGACGTGGAGTTAGTCAATCTTCTGATATTGCTTGCAAAAATATTGCAGCAAAGGGAAAAAGGCTCCAAGAGTGTGTTGATGATGCACAGATGGAAGATGAGCTTAATAAAGCTTTTATTGAATATAGAGAAATAAACTTAAAGAGTGTGTCATCCTCCAAATACAGTTTGTTGCAGCTCAGCTTATATTAATATTGTGACCAAGGAATCTAACCTGGGTTTGAAATATTTTCATCTTGTGACCAAGGAATCTAACCTGGTTATTATAGTACCTAATAATGACCAATATCTGGACTCTTTGCTTAAGACTTCTTAATTCTTCTTTAACCTGATTAACTTCTGCTCTAAGATCATTGACTGATGGTTCTTTTTTAATGTGATGATTTTCTACTCTTGCCATTATTTCCTTAAAACTATAAGGTTTGTAAGAAGTTTCGATTTTCTCTTGTTTTGGTGCTCTTTTAGCTACTTCAATATATTTTTCTAAAGCCATTCGCTTTGATTCTGGATTTTCAATTTTATCAATTAACTCTAATATAAAATTTTCTTCATTGGTGAGGACATTAATTCCTAGACTAGATATTTGTTTATGAAAACAATTTTTACAAGAACAACCATCTGTACATTCATCATCCTCCAATCCTGAAATTGTCCCTGAATCATTTTCTGAGGAGGATGATTCATCCTCTTCAGATAGATCAGAGTCCATTAAGAGGACTTGTTCTAATTGACGTTTGAGACCTTCGTCTAGATTAAGCTCATTTATTTTTTGTTTTGTACGACACTTATTACTATAATGCCCAATTTTTCCACACTTGTAACAGACCGGAAGTGACTTATTAGTCTTTTTATTTAATTGTTGTGTCTTATTGTTGTTTTTCCTAAAATTGGGTCGTTTAGATTTCAATGGATACCTATTAGGATATCTAGTAGTTTTAGGATTGTTATGGGAAGGTGGTCGAGTACCTTTCTTCCTAGATAATAACGTGGATGGTGTATTAGTGTATCCAAATTGCTCACAAAAATCACCTAACTCTTGCTTGTTAGATAATTTATTCTTTTGTATTTGTCTATGTAGCTTTATGTCTGAGCATAAAGCTAAACCTTCACATACAATTTCGGAAGATAGTTGGCCAAAAGTATATTCGCCATACTCAATACGTTGTTGAATATTTTTTGATTTTAGTCTATTTCTAACCCTTTCAGCAAACAGAGGGGGTAACCCTGAGACGAATTTCTCTTTCCAAAAATCAGAATTAGAGGAACAATCTTCTCTGCTAAACAATTTTGAGAAGAATACATCCTTGTACCATCTATAATGGGACAGGGTAGGACATTTAAGATTAATAAGTAATTCCCTAGATCTTTCCATTTGTTGGCTATTACTTCCTACAAAGTGCAGGCCAATGGTATAAAGTAGGGTACTAACAATATCTTCCTGAGAGTATTCAGTACCATCTTCTAGCTTGATTGGTTTCTTTGCCATATAAATGTTATATTTTGCCTGGTCGGACATATGGAAATCCCACCATCCTTTAAGTTGGCCAGTAAAGCCAGTAACTATGGATTCAACAATTTGTTTTTCTGGGTTTTTAATGAGTCTAGAAGCAGAAGCATACATCGACATTTGTCTTATGATATTTACTATTTGGTATTCTGTCATACCATCTATGTTCCACTCAACTATGGATCTTCCATCAAACGAAGTCTGATTCCAATTATAATCCTCTTCCAGTTTTAATAAAAGGGCTTGGTAGATTTAAAACTGGAAGAGGATTATAATTGGAATCAGACTTCGTTTGATGGAAGATCCATAGTTGAGTGGAACATAGATGGTATGACAGAATAACAAATAGTAAATATCATAAGACAAATGTCGATGTATGCTTCTGCTTCTAGACTGATTAAGAACCCAGAAAAACAAATTGTTGAATCCATAGTTACTGGCTTTACTGGCCAACTTAAAGGATGGTGGGATTTCCATATGTCCGACCAGGCAAAATATAGCATTTATATGGCAAAGAAACCAATCAAGCTAGAAGATGGTACTGAATACTCTCAGGAAGATATTGTTAGTACCCTACTTTATACCATTGGCCTGCACTTTGTAGGAAGTAATAGCCAACAAATGGAAAGATCTAGGGAATTACTTATTAATCTTAAATGTCCTACCCTGTCCCATTATAGATGGTACAAGGATGTATTCTTCTCAAAATTGTTTAGCAGAGAAGATTGTTCCTCTAATTCTGATTTTTGGAAAGAGAAATTCATCTCAGGGTTACCCCCTCTGTTTGCTGAAAGGGTTAGAAATAGACTAAAATCAAAAAATATTCAACAACGTATTGAGTATGGCGAATATACTTTTGGCCAACTATCTTCCGAAATTGTATGTGAAGGTTTAGCTTTATGCTCAGACATAAAGCTACATAGACAAATACAAAAGAATAAATTATCTAACAAGCAAGAGTTAGGTGATTTTGTGAGCAATTTGGATACACTAATACACCATCCGCGTTATTATCTAGGAAGAAAGGTACTCGACCACCTTCCCATAACAATCCTAAAACTACTAGATATCCTAATAGGTATCCATTGAAATCTAAACGACCCAATTTTAGGAAAAACAACAATAAGACACAACAATTAAATAAAAAGACTAATAAGTCACTTCCGGTCTGTTACAAGTGTGGAAAAATTGGGCATTATAGTAATAAGTGTCGTACAAAACAAAAAATAAATGAGCTTAATCTAGACGAAGGTCTCAAACGTCAATTAGAACAAGTCCTCTTAATGGACTCCGATCTATCTGAAGAGGATGAATCATCCTCCTCAGAAAATGATTCAGGGACAATTTCAGGATTGGAGGATGATGAATGTACAGATGGTTGTTCTTGTAAAAATTGTTTTCATAAACAAATATCTAGTCTAGGAATTAATGTCCTCACCAATGAAGAAAATTTTATATTAGAGTTAATTGATAAAATTGAAAATCCAGAATCAAAGCGAATAGCTTTAGAAAAATATATTGAAGTAGCTAAAAGAGCACCAAAACAAGAGAAAATCGAAACTTCTTACAAACCTTATAGTTTTAAGGAAATAATGGCAAGAGTAGAAAATCATCACATTAAAAAAGAACCATCAGTCAATGATCTTAGGGCAGAAGTTAATCAGGTTAAAGAAGAATTAAGAAGTCTTAAGAAAAGAGTCCAGATATTGGAACTTCATAAACCAGTAGACTGTGAGTATGACTCACAAGAAGAAAACTCTTTTGATGAAATTTTAGAAAACTACCAGGCTCATATTACTACACATATAGATAAACCAGAATCACCTACTAATAACCAGGATATCGAAAACATGCAATTCATTAATATAATAGATAAAGTAATCACTCAAAAGTGGTACACCTTAGTCACCCTAATCATAGGAAAAGAATACTGTTTTGAAACTATGGCACTCATAGATTCGGGTGCAGATCTAAACTGCTTAAATGAAGGATTAGTTCCCACAAAGTATTTTAGCAAAACAACCCAAGTTCTTAATACTGCAGATGGAAACAAATTGATAATTAACTACAAATTATCTGATGCTGCGGTGTGTAATAATGGTATTTGTCTAGCGACACCATTTATCATGGTAAAGAATTTATCTCAATCCTGCATATTAGGGACTCCATTCTTGAATATGTTATACCCGTTAAGTATTAACAATACGGGCATTGAAGCCCTCATTCAGGGACATAAAATATTATTTGAATTTGTCTCTGAACCTAGGAAAAAATTTATTAACCAGGTTCAAGAAAAAATCAAGCACAAAGAAAAATTTTTGTTCTTCTTAAAAGAGGAGATTCAATATAAGCAAATAGAAGAGAAACTAAATTGCCCAAAACTCCAAAAACAAATCAATGATTTTAATGATCTTCTAGTGAAAGAAGTTTGTGCTGAAATCCCAAATGCATTCTGGGAAAGAAAACAACATATAGTAGAATTACCTTATGAACCAGATTTTTCTGAAAAAATGATTCCAACAAAAGCCAGACCAATTCAAATGAACAATAGATTATTAGAAATATGTAAATCTGAAATTCAAGATTTACTAGATAAAGGTTTGATTAGAAAAAGTTACTCTCCTTGGAGTTGTCCTGCATTTTATGTAGAAAAAGCAGCTGAATTAGAAAGAGGAGTTCCGAGATTAGTCATCAACTATAAGCCTTTGAATAAAGCATTAAGATGGATTAGGTATCCAATTCCTAATAAAAAAGATCTTTTAGATAGATTACATAATGCTGTCATATTTTCAAAATTTGACTTAAAGTCAGGATATTGGCAAATTCAAATCGCAGAAAAAGACAAGTATAAAACTGCATTTACGGTTCCCTTTGGACATTATGAATGAAATGTTATGCCATTTGGTTTAAAAAATGTTCCATCAGAATTTCAACATATTATGAATAACATATTTAATTCTTATTCAACTTTTACAATTGTATACATTGATGATGTATTAATATATTCTGAATCAATTGGGCAACATTTTAAACACTTATCAATATTCCTCAAAATAGTAAAACAGGCCGGATTAGTGGTATCTGCAAAAAAGATGAAAATATTTCAAACCTAGGTTAGAATCCTTGGTCACAATATTAATAAAGGTACTATAATACCTATGGAACGGGCTATATCCTTTGCTGATAAATTTCCTGATGAAATCAAGGATAAAAACAATTACAAATATTCTTAGGAAGCTTAAATTATATAGCAGATTTTTATAAGGATTTAGCTAAGGATAGCAAACCTCTATATGCAAGATTACGGAAAAACCCTGCTAATTGATGTTATAAAAATCAAAGTTAAAGCTAAAGAATTGCCATGCCTAACTATAGCGAATCCAACAGCCTACAAAATAGTTGAGACTGATGCTTCAGATGTCGGATATGGAGGAATCCTTAAACAAAGGATTCATAATAAAGAGCAATTAGTAAGATATACCTCAGGTGTATGGAAATCGGCACAACAAAATTACTCAACCATTAAAAAAGAAATATTGGCAATAATTCATTGTGTTACTAAATTTGAAAGTGATTTGTTAAACCAGGAATTTCTTATTAGAGTGGATTTTCAGGCAGCTAAGGAAGTATTGGTAAAAGATGTTAAAAATTTAGCCTCTCGGCAAATTTTTGCAAGATGGCAAGCCATTTTATCAGCGTTTGATTTTAAAATTGAATATATAAAAGGTGAAACTAATTCTCTACCTGATTTCTTGACTCGTGAATTTTTGCAAGGGAAGCATGGACTGCCAGATAACTAGGGGAAAGGCTCCTCAATTTGTAATATCAGAGCATAAAGTGGTTATTTATCTCCCTGAAAAGTGATCATTTATCTCCCCAGCTACTTAGCCATACTCTGAGTCAGGGTTAAACTTTCCTGCAAACTTTCCCCTTTCTCTTTTGTTTATTGCAAACTTTCCCATATATAAACTTTCCTCAGATTTTGGAGTCATTAGCTTTAATATCACTGGCATGGCCCCCAACATTTTAAAGTTCCTTTAAATATGGTAAAGAATGTTAAAATCTTAGCCTCTCGGCAAATTTAGCCTCTCGGGTATTTATTCCTTTTCTACTAGTGCATCTACAAGGATGTTAAAGATACTTGTAGGGATTTGTTATTATCATGCTTTAAAGAATCTCCTAGCTTGTAGATCCCAGTACTGCGGAATATTATTAAATTTAAGCTTTTCAAAGCTTTTTGGAGTCTTCTTGAGCTTTTTAGAGTTTCTCAGAGCTCTTTCAGGGATCTTTAGTTTTTCGGGTTTTTAGGAAACATTCATATATAATCTTCATAATTGTAGAGAATTTTGTGAGTATCATTCATTATAAAGAATTAAGTTATTTTCAGTTAGCTTTAACGAATCCCCTGGCTAGAAGATACCAGTGCTACGAAATATAATTAACTTAAAGCCTTTTCAGAGTTTTTTAGAGTTTTTCAGAGCTCTTTAAATATTTTAGGGCTTTTTAGAGTTTTCGGGGTTTTTTAGAGTTTTTCAAGGCTTTTTAGAGAATATTCAAAGTTGATCTTCACGGATTTGTTATTATCATTCTTTAACGAATCTCCTAGCTTGTAGATCCCAGTGCTACGAAGTATTATTAAATTTAAGCTTTTCAAAGATTATTGGAGTCTTCCTGAGCTTCTTAGAGTTTCTCATAGCTCTTTCATGGCTCTTTAGTGTTTTTAGGTTTTTAGGAAACATCCAAAGATAATCTTCATTATTGTAGGGAATTTTGTTAGTATCATTCATTATAAAGAATTAAGTTACTTTCAGTTGGCTTTAATGAATCCCCTGGCTAGTACATTCTAGTGCTACGAAATATAATTAACTTAAAGTTTTTTCAGAGGTTTTTAGAGTTTTCAGAGCTCTTTTGATTTTTCAGAGCTCTTTAGATATTTTAGGGCTTTTTAGAGTTTTCAGGATTTTTTAGAGTTTTCAAGGTTTTTTAGAGAACATTCAAAGCTGATCTTCACTATTGTAGGGATTTGTTATTATCATTCTTTAACGAATCTCCTAGCTTGTAGATCCCAAAGCTACGGAATATTATTAAATTTAATCTTTTCAAAGCTTTTTGGTGTCTTCTTGAGCTTTTTAGAGTTTCTCAGAGCTCTTTCAGGGCTCTTTAGTGTTTTTAGGGTTTTTAGGAAACATCCAAAGATAATGTTCATTATTGTAGGGAAATTTTATTAGTATCATTCTTTATAAAGAATTAAGTTACTTTAAGTTGGCTTTAACGAATCTCATGGCTAGAAGATACTAGTGCTACAAAATATAATTAACTTAAAACTTTTTCAGAGCTTTTTAGAGTTTTTCAGAGCTCTTTAGATTTTTCAGAGCTCTTTAGATATTTTAGGGATTTTTGAGTTTTTCAGGGTTTTTTAGAGTTTTCAAGGCTTTTTAGAGAACATTAAAGTTGATCTTCACTATTGTAGGGATTTGTTGATATCATTCTTTAATGAAACTCCTAGCTTGTAGATCCCAATGCGACAGAGTATTATTAAATTTAAGCTTTTCAAAGATTTTTGGAGTCTTCCTGAGATTTTTAGATTTTTTCAAAGCTCTTTCAGGGCCCTTTAGTGTTTTTAGGGTTTTAGGAAACATCCAAAGATATTCTTCATTATTGTAGGGAAATTTTGTTAGTATCATTCTTTATAAAGAATTAAGTTGCTTTTAGTTGGCTTTAACGAATCCCATGGCTAGAAGATACTAGTGTTATGAAATATAATTAACTTAAAGCTTTTTTCAGAGTTTTTCAGAGCTCTTTAGATTTTTCAGAGCTCTTTAGATATTTTAGGGCTTTTTAGAGTTTTCAGGGTTTTTTAGAGTTTTCAAGGCTTTTTAGAGAATATTCAAAGTTGATCTTCACTATTATAGGGATTTTTTATTATCATTTTTTATCGAATCTCCCAACTTGTAGATCCCAGTGCTATGAAGTATTATAAAATTTAACCTTTTCAATGCTTTTTGGAGTCTTCCTGAGCTTTTTAGAGTTTCTCAGAGCTCTTTCAGGGATCTTTAATGTTTTTAGGGTTTTTAGGAAACATCCAGAGATAATCTTCATTATTGTAGGGAATTTTGTTAGTATCATTCATTATAAAGAATTAAGTTACTTTCAGTTGGCTTTAACGAATCCCCTGGCTAGTACATACTAGTGCTACGAAATATAATTAACTTAAAGCTTTTTCAGAGCTTTTTAGAGTTTTTCAGAGCTCTTTAGATTTTTCAGAGCTCTTTAGATATTTTAGGGCTTTTTAGATTTTTCAGGTTTTTTTAGAGTTTTCAAGGCTTTTTAGAGAAGATTCAAAGCTAATCTTCACTATTGTAGGCATTTGTTATTATCATTCTTTATTGAATCTCCTAGCTTGTAGATCCCAGTGCTACGGAGTATTATTAAATTTAAGCTTTTCAAAGCTTTTTGGTGTCTTCTTAAGCTTTTTAGAGTTTCTCAAATCCTTGAAAGCGCTCTTTACTGTTTTTAGGGTTTTTAGTAAACATTCAAAGATAATCTTCATTATTGTAAGGAATTTTGTTAGTATCATTCATCATAAAGAATTAATTTACTTTCAGTAGGCTTTAACGAATCCCCTGGATAGTAGATACTAGTGCTACAAAATATAATTAACTTAAAGCTTTTTCAAAGCATTTTAGAGTTTTTCAGAGCTCTTTAGTTTTTTCAGAGCTCTTTAGATATTTTAGGGCTTTTTAGATTTTTCAGGGTTTTTTAGAGTTTTCAAGGCTTTTCAGAGAAGATTCAAAGATGATCTTCACTATTGTTGGCATTTGTTATTATCATTCTTTATCGAATCTCCTAGCTTTTAGATCCCTGTGCTACGGAGTATTATTAAATTTAAGCTTTTCAAAACTTTTAAGAGTCTTCCTGAGCTTTTTAGAGTTTCTCAGAGCTCTTTCAAGGATCTTTAGTGTTTTTAGGAAACATCCAAAGATAATCTTCATTATAGTAGGGAATTTGGTTAGTATCATTCATTATAAAAAATTAAGTTACTTTCAATTGGCTTTAATAAATCCACTGGCTAGTACATACTAGTGCGATGAAATATAATTAACTTAAAGCTTTTTCAGAGCTTTTTAATGTTTTTCAGAGCTCTTTAGATTTTTTAGAGCTCTTTAGATATTTTAGGGCTTTTTAGAGTTTTCAGGGTTTTTTAGAGTTCTCAAGGCTTTTTAGAGAAGATTCAAAGCTGATCTTCACTATTGTAGGGGTTTGTTATTATCATTCTTTAAAGAATCTCCTTTCTTGTAGATCCCAGTGCTACGGAGTATTATTAAATTTAAGCTTTTCAAAGCTTTTTGGAGTCTTCTTGAGCTTTTTAGAGTTTCTCAGAGCTCTTTCAGGGCTCTTTAGTATTTTAAGGGTTTTTAGGAAACATCCAAAGATAATCTTCATTATTGTAGTGTTAGTATCATTCATTATAAAGAATTAAGTTACTTTTAGTTGGCTTTAACGAATCCCCTGGCTATTCTATACTAGTGCTATGAAATATAATTAACTTAAAGTTTTTTCAGAGATTTTTAGAGTTTTTCAGAGCTCTTTAGATTTTTCAGAGCTCTTTAGATATTTTAGGGCTTTTTAGAGTTTTCATGGTTTTTTAGAGTTTTCAAGGTTTTTAGAGAACATTCAAAGTTGATCTTCACTATTGTAGGGATTTGTTATTATCATGCTTTACAGAATCTCCTAGCTTGTAGATCCCAGTGCTACGGAGTATTATTAAATTTAAGCTTTTTAAAGCTTTTTGGAGTCTTCTTGAGCTTTTTAGAGTTTCTCAGAGCCCTGAAAGCACTCATTAGTGTTTTTAGGGTTTTTAGGAAACATTCAAAGATAACCTTCATTACTGTAAGGGATTTTGTTAGTATCACTCATTATAAAGAATTAATTTACTTTCAGTTGGCTTTAACGAATCCCCTAGCTAGTAGATACTAGTGCTACTAAATATAATTAACTTAAAGCTTTTTCAGAGCTCTTTGGATTTTCAGAGCTCTTTAGATATTTTAGGGCTTTTTAGAGTTTTCATGGTTTTTTAGAGTTTTCAAGGTTTTTAGAGAACATTCAAAGTTGATCTTCACTATTTTAGGGATTTGTTATTATCATGCTTTAAAGAATCTCCTAGCTTGTAGATCCCATTGCTACGGAGTATTATTAAATTTAAGCTTTTCAAAGCTTTTTGGAGTCTTCCTGAGCTTTTTAGATTTTCTTAAAGCTCTTTCAGGGCTCTTTAGTGTTTTTAGAGTTTTTAGGAAACATCCAAAGATAATCTTCATTATTGTAGGGAAATTTTGTTAGTATCATTCTTTATAAAGAATTAAGTTGCTTTCAGTTGGCTTTAACGAATCCCTTAGCTAGAAGATACTAGTGCTACGAAATATAATTAACTTAAAGTTTTTCCAGAGCTTTTTAGAGTTTTTCAGAGCTCTTTAGATTTTTATGAGCTCTTTAGATATTTTAGAGCTTTTAGAGTTTTCAGGGTTTTTTAGAGTTTTCAAGGCTTTTTAGAGAAGATTCAAAGCTGATCTTCACTATTGTAGGGATTTGTTATTATCATTCTTTATCGAATCTCCTAGTTTGTAGATCCCAGTGTTATGGAGTATTATTAAATTTAACCTTTTCAAAGCCTTTTGTAGCCTTCCTGAGCTTTTTAGAGTTTCTCAGAGCTCTTTCAGGGCTCTTTAGTATTTTAAGGGTTTTTAGGAAACATCCAAAGATAATCTTCATTATTGTAGTGTTAGTATCATTCATTATAAAGAATTAAGTTACTTTTAGTTGGATTTAACGAATCCCCTGGCTATTCTATACTAGTGCTACGAAATATAATTAACTTAAAGCTTTTTCAGAGCTTTTTAGAGCTTTTTAGATTTTTCATAGCTCTTTAGATATTTTAGGGCTTTTTGAGTTTTCAGGGTCTTTTAGAGTTTTCAAGGCTTTTTAGAAAACATTCAAAGTTGATCTTCACTATTGTAGGGTTTTGTTATTATCATTCTTTAACGAATCTCCTGGCTTGTAGATCCTAGTGCTACAGAGTATTATTGAATTTAAGCTTTTCAAAGCTTTTTCGAGTCTTCCTGAGCTTTTTAGAGTTTTTCAGAGCTCTTTCAGAGCTCTTTAGTGTTTTTAGGGTTTTTAGGAAACATCCAAAGATAATCTTCATTATTGTTGGAAAATTTTGTTAGTATCATTCTTTATAAAGAATTAAGTACCTTTCAGTTGGCTTTAACGAATCCCCTGGCTAGAAGATACTAGTGCTACTAAATATAATTAACTTAAAGCTTTTTCAGAGCTTTTTAGAGTTTTTCAGAGCTCTTTAGATTTTTCAGAGCTCTTTAGATATTTTAGGGCTTTTTAGAGTTTTCATGGTTTTTTAGAGTTTTCAAGGTTTTTAGAGTACATTCAAAGTTGATCTTCACTATTGTAAGGATTTGTTATTATCATGCTTTAAAGAATCTCCTAGCTTGTAGATCCCAGTGCTACGGAGTATTATTAAATTAAGCTTTTCAAAGCTTTTTGGAGTCTTCTTGAGCTTTTTAGAGTTTCTCAGAGCCCTGAAAGCGCTCTTTAGTGTTTTTAGGAAATATTCAAAGATAACCTTCATTATTGTAAGGAAATTGGCTTTAACGAATCCTTTGGCTAGTAGTAACTAGTGCTACGAAATATAATTAACTTAAAGCTTTTTCAGAACTTTTTAGAGTTTTTCAGAGCTCTTTAGATTTTTCAGAGCTCTATAGATATTTTAGGGCTTTCTGAGATTTCAGGGTTTTTTAGAGTTTTCAAGGCTTTTTAGAAAACATTCAAAGCTGATCTTCACTATTGTAGGGATTTGTTATTATCATTCTTTAACGAAACTCCTAGCTTGTAGATCCCAGTGCAACGGAGTATTATTAAATTTAAGCTTTTCAAAGCTTTTTGGGGTCTTCTTGAGCTTTTTAGATTTTTTCAAAGCTCTTTAGGGCTCTTTAGTGTTTTTAGGGTTTTTAGGAAACATCCAAAGATAATATTCATTATTGTAGGGAAATTTTGTTAGTATCATTCTTTATAAAGAATTAAGTACCTTTAGTTGGCTTTAACGAATCCCCTGGCTAGAAGCTACTAGTGCTACGAAATTTAATTAACTTAAAGTTTTTTAGAGTTTTTCAGAGCTCTTTAGATTTTTCAGAGCTCTTTAGATATTTTAGGGCCTTTTATAGTTTACATGGTTTTTTAGAGTTTTCAAGGTTTTTAAAGAACATTCAAAGTTGATCTTCACTATTATAGGGATTTGTTATTATCATGCTTTAAAGAATCTCCTAGCTTGTAGATCCCATTGCTACGGAGTATTATTAAATTTGAGCTTTTCAAAGCTTTTTGGAGTCTTCTTGAGCTTTTTAGAGTTTCTCAGAGCCCTGAAAGCGCTCTTTAGTGTTTTTAGGGTTTTTAGGGAACATTCAAACATAACCTTCATTATTGTAAGGAATTTTGTTAGTATCATTCATTATAAAGAATTAAGTTACTTTCAGTTGGCTTTAACGAATCCCCTGGCTAGTATATACTAGTGCTACGAAAAATAATTAACTTTAAGCTTTTTCAGAGCTTTTTAGAGTTTTTCAGAGCTCTTTAGATTTTTCAGAGCTCTTTAGTTATCTTAGGGCTTTTTAGTGTTTTCATGGTTTTTTAGAGTTTTCAAGGTTTTTAGAGAACATTCAAAGTTGATCTTCACTATTGTAGGGATTTGTTATTATCATGCTTTAAAGAATCTCCTAGCTTGTAGATCCCAAAGCTACGGAGTATTATTAAATTTAAGCTTTTCAAAGCTTTTTGGTGTCTTCTTGAGCTTTTTAGAGTTTCTCAAAGCCTTGAAAGCGCTCTTTAGTGTTTTTAGAATTTTTAGTAAACATTCACAAATAATCTTCATTATTGTAAGGAATTTTGTTAGTATCATTCATCATAAAGAATTAATTTACTTTCAGTTGGCTTTAACGAATTCCCTGGATAGTAGATACTAGTGCTACGAAATATAATTAACTTAAAGCTTTTTCAGAGCTTTTTAGAGTTTTCAGAGCTTTTTAGAGTTTTCAGAGCTCTTTAGATTTTTCGGAGCTCTTTAGATATTTTAGGGCTTTTTTGAGTTTTTGGGGTTTTTTAGAGTTTTCAAGGCTTTTTATAGAATATTCAAAGTTGATCTTCACTATTGTAGGGATTTGTTATTATCATTCTTTATCGAATCTCCTAGCTTGTAGATCCCAGTGCTACGGAGTATTATTAAATTTAAGCTTTTCAAAACTTTTAAGAGTCTTCCTGAACTTTTTAGAGTTTCTCAGAGCTCTTTAGTGTTTTTAGGAAACATCCAAAGATAATCTTCATTATTGTAGGGAATTTGGTTAGTATCATTCATTATAAAGAATTAAGTTACTTTCAGTTGGCTTTAATAAATCCACTGGCTAGTACATACTAGTGCGATGAAATATAATTAACTTAAAGCTTTTTCAGAGCTTTTTAATGTTTTTCAGAGCTCTTTAGATTTTTTAGAGCTCTTTAGATATTTTAGGGCTTTTTAGAGTTTTCAGGGTTTTTTTAGAGTTTTCAAGGCTTTTTAGAGAAGATTCAAAGCTGATCTTCACTACTGTAGAGATTTGTTATTATCATTCTTTAAAGAATCTCCTAGCTTGTAGATCCCAGTGCTATGGAGTATTATTAAATTTAAGCTTTTCAAAGCTTTTTGGAATCTTCTTGAGCTTTTTAGAGTTTCTTAGAGCCCTGAAAGCGCTCTTTAGTGTTTTTAGGGTTTTTAGAAAAAATTCAAAGATAACCTTCTTTATTGTAAGGAATTTTGTTAGTATCATTCATTATAAAGAACTAAGTTACTTTCAGTTGGCTTTAACGAATCCTCTGGCTAGTATATACTAGTGCTACGAAATATAATTAACTTAAAGCTTTTTCAGAGCTTTTTAGGGTTTTCAGAGCTCTTTAGATTTTTCATAGCTTTTTAGATATTTTAAGGCTTTTTGAGTTTTCAGGGTTTTTTAGAGTTTTCAAGGCTTTTTAGAGAACATTCAAACCTGATCTTCACTATTGTAGGGATTTGTTATTATCATTCTTTAACGAATCTCCGAGCTTGTAGATCCCAGTGCTACGGAGCATTATTAAATTTAAGCTTTTCAAAGCTTTTTGGAGTCTTCCTGATCTTTTTAGAAATTTTCAGAGCTCTTTTAGGGCTCTTTAGTGTTTTTAGGGTTTTTAGGAAACATCCAAAGATATTTTCATTATTTTAGGGAAATTTTGTTAGTATCATTCTTTATAAAGAATTAAGTTAGTTTCAGTTGGCTTTAACGAATCCATTGGCTAGAAGATACTAGTGCTACGAAATATAATTAACTTAAAGCTTTTTCGGAGCTTTTTAGAGTTTTTCAGACCTCTTTAAATTTTTCAGAGCTCTTTAGATATTTTAGTGCTTTTTAGAGTTTTCAAGGTTTTAGAGAAGATTCAAAGCTGATCTTCACTATTGTAGGGATTTGTTATTATCATTATTTAAAGAATCTCCTTGCTTGTAGATCCCAGTGCTACGGAGTATTATTAAATTTAAGCTTTTCAAAGCTTTTTGGAGTCTTCTTGAGATATTTAGAGTTTCTTAGAGCCCTGAAAACGCTCTTTAGTGTTTTTAGGGTTTTTAGGAAACATTCAAAGATAACCTTCATTATTTTAAGGAATTTTGTTAGTATCATTCATTATAAAGAATTAAGTTACTTTCAGTTGGCTTTAACGAATCCCCTGGCTAGTTTATACTAGTTCTACGAAAAATAATTAACTTAAAGCTTTTTCAGAGCTTTTTAGAGTTTTTCAGAGCTCTTTAGATTTTTCAGAGCTCTTTAGTTATCTTAGGGCTTTTTATTGTTTTCATGGTCTTTTAGAGTTTTCAAGGTTTTTAGAGAACGTTTAAAGTTGATCTTCACTATTGTAGGGATTTGTTATTATCATGCTTTAAAGAATCTCCTAGCTTGTAAATCCCAAAGCTACGGAGTATTATTAAATTTAAGCTTTTCAAAGCTTTTTGGTGTCTTCTTGAGCTTTTTAGAGTTTCTCAAAGCCTTGAAAGCGCTCTTTAGTGTTTTTAGAATTTTGAGTAAACATTCAAAGATAATCTTCATTATTGTAAGGAATTTTGTTAGTATCATTCATCATAAAGAATTAATTTACTTTCAGTTGGCTTTAACGAATCCCCTGGATAGTAGATACTAGTGCTACGAAATATAATTAACTTAAAGCTTTTTCAGAGCTTTTTAGAGTTTTCAGAGCTTTTTAGAGTTTTCAGAGCTCTTTAGATATTTCAGAGCTCTTTAGATATTTTAGGGCTTTTTTGAGTTTTTGGGGTTTTTTAGAGTATTCAAGGCTTTTTATAGAATATTCAAAGTTGATCTTCACTATTGTATGGATTTGTTATTATCATTCTTTATCGAATCTCCTAGCTTGTAGATCCCAGTTCTACTGAGTATTATTAAATTTAAGCTTTTCAAAACTTTTAAGAGTCTTCCTGAACTTTTTAGAGTTTCTCAGAGCTCTTTAGTGTTTTTAGGAAACATCCAAAGATAATCTTCATTATTGTAGGGAATTTGGTTAGTATCTTTCATTATAAAGATTTAAGTTACTTTCAGTTGGCTTTAATAAATCCACTGGCTAGTACATACTAGTGCGATGAAATATAATTAACTTAAAGCTTTTTCAGAGCTTTTTAATGTTTTTCAGAGCTCTTTAGATTTTTTAGAGCTCTTTAGATATTTTAGGGCTTTTTAGAGTTTTCAGGGTTTTTTAGAGTTTTCAAGGCTTTTTAGAGAAGATTCAAAGCTGATCTTCACTAGTGTAGGGATTTGTTATTATCATTCTTTAGAGAATCTCCTAGCTTGTAGATCCCAGTGCTACGGAGTATTATTAAATTTAACCTTTTCAAAGATTTTTGGAGTCTTCTTGAGCTTTTTAGAGTTTCTTAGAGCCCTGAAAGCGCTCTTTAGTGTTTTTAGGGTTTTTAGAAAAAATTCAAAAATAACCTTCATTATTGTAAGGAATTTTGTTAGTATCATTAATTATAAAGAATTAAGTTACTTTCAGTTGGATTTAACGAATCCGCTGGCTAGTATATACTAGTGCTACGAAATATAATTAACTTAAAGCTTTTTCTGAGCTTTTTAGGGTTTTCAGAGCTCTTTAGATTTTTTAGAGATTTTTAGATATTTTAAGGCTTTTTGAGTTTTCAGGGATTTTAGAGTTTTCAAGGCTTTTTAGAGAACATTCAAAGCTGATCTTCACTATTGTAGGGATTTGTGATTATCATTCTTTAACGAATCTCCGAGCTTGTAGATCCCAGTGCTACGGAGCATTATTAAATTTAAGCATGTCAAAGCTTTTTGGAGTCTTCCTGAGCTTTTTAGAAATTTTCAGAGCTCTTTTAGGGCTCTTTAGTGTTTTTAGGGTTTTTAGGAAACATCCAAAGATATTTTTATTATTTTAGGGAAATTTTGTTAGTATCATTCTTTATAAAGAATAAAGTTAGTTTCAGTTGGCTTTAACGAATCCCCTGGCTAGAAGATACTAGTGCTACGAAATATAATTAACTTAAAGCTTTTTCTGAGCTTTTCAGACCTCTTTAGATTTTTCAGAGCTCTTTAGATATTTTAGGGCTTTTTAGAGTTTTCAAGGTTTTAGAGAATATTCAAAGTTGATCTTCACTATTGTAGGGATTTGTTATTATCATGCTTTAAAGAATCTCCTAGCTTGTAGATCCCAGTGCTACGGAGTATTATTAAGTTTAAGCTTTTCAAAGCTTTTTGGAGTCTTCTTGAGATTTTTAGAGTTTCTCAGAGCCTTGAAAGCGCTCTTTAGTGTTTTTAGGGTTTTTAGGAAACATTAAAAGATAATCTTCATTATTGTAAGGAATTTTGTTAGTATCATTTATTATAAAGAATTAATTTACTTTCAGTTGGCTTTAACGAATCTCCTGGCGAGTGAATACTAGTGCTAAGAAATATAATTAACTTAAAGCTTTTTCAGAGCTTTTTAGAGTTTTTCAGAGCTCTTTAAACTTTTCAGAGCTCTTCAGATATTTTAGGGCTTTTTAGAGTTTTCAGGGTTTTTAGAGTTTTCAAAGCTGTTTAGAGAAGATTCAAAGATGATCTTCACAGTTATAGGGATTTTTTATTATCATTCTTTATCTAATTTCCTAGCTTGTAGATCCTAGTGCTACGGAGTATTATTAAATTTAAGCTTTTCAAAGCTTTTTGGAGTCTTTCTGAGCTGTTTAGATTTTTTCAAAGCTCTTTCAGGGATCTTTAGTATTTTTAGAGTTTTTAGGAAACATCCAAAGATAATCTTCATTATTGTAGGGAAATTTTGTTAGTATCATTCTTTATAAAGAATTAAGTACCTTTAGTTGGCTTTAACGAATCCCCTGTCTAGAAGATACTAGTGCTACGAAATATAATTAACTTAAAGTTTTTTAGAGCTTTTTAGAGTTTTTCAGAGCTCTTTAGATTTTTCAGAGCTCTTTAGATATTTTAGGGCTTTTTAGAGTTTACATGGTTTTTTAGAGTTTTCAAGGTTTTTAGAGACATTCAAAGTTGATCTTCACTATTGTAGGGATTTGTTATTATCATGCTTTAAAGAATCTCCTAGCTTGTAGATCCCAGTGCTACGGAGTATTATTAAATTTAAGTTTTTCAAAGCTTTTTGGAGTCTTCCTGAGCTTTTTATATTTTCTCATAGCTATTTCAGGGCTCTTTAATATTTTTAGGGTTTTTAGGAAACATCCAAAGATAATCTTCATTATTGTAGGGAATTTTGTTAGTATCATTCATTATAAAGAATTAAGTTACTTTCAGTTGGCTTTAACGAATCCCTTGGCTAGTACATACTAGTGCTACGAAATATAATTAACTTAAAGCTTATTCAGAGCTTTTTAGAGTTTTTCAGAGCTCTATAGATTTTTCAGAGCTCTTTAGATATTTTAGGGCTTTTTAGAGTTTTCAGGGTTTTTTTAGAGTTTTCAAGGCTTTTTAGAGAAGATTCAAAACTGATCATCACTATTGTAGGGGTTTTTTATTATCATTCTTTATTGAATCTCCTAGCTTGTAGATCCCAGTGCTACGGATTTTATTAAATTTAAGTTTTTCAAAGCTTTTTGGAGTCTTCCTGAGCTTTTTAAAGTTTCTCAGAGCTCTTTCAGCGCTCTATACTGTTTTTAGGGTTTTTAGGAAACATCCAAAGATAATCTTCATTATTGTAGAGAATTAAGTTACTTTTAGTTGGCTTTAACGAATCCTTTGGCTAGTATATACTAGTGCTACGAAATATAATTAACTTAAAGCTTTTTCAGAGCTTCTTAGAGTTTTTCAGAGCTCTTTAGATTTTTCAGAGCTCTTTCAGTTTTCAGGTTTTTTTAGAGTTTTCAAGGCTTTTTAGAGAACATTCAAAGCTGATCTTCACTATTGTAGGGATTTGTTATTATCATTCTTTAACGAATCTCCTAGCTTGCAGATCCCTGTGCTACAGAGTATTATTAAATTTAAGCTTTTCAAAGCTTTTTGGAGTCTTCCTGAGCTTTTTAAAGTTTTCAGAGCTCTTTTAGGGCTCTTTAGTGTTTTTAGGGTTTTTAGGAAACCTCTAAAGATAATCTTCATTATTGTAGTGAAATTTTGTTAGTATCATTCTTTATAAAGAATTAAGTACCTTTAGTTGGCTTTAACGAATCCCCTGGCTAGAAGATACTAATGCTACGAAATATAATTAACTTAAAGTTTTTTCAGAGATTTTTAGAGTTTTTCAGAGATCTTTAGATTTTTCAGAGCTCTTTAGATATTTTAGGGATTTTTAGAGTTTTCATGGTTTTTTAGAGTTTTCAAGGTTTTTAGAGAACATTCAAAGTTGATCTTCACTATTGTAGGGATTTGTTATTATCATGCTTTAAAGAATCTCCTATGTTGTAGATCCCAGTGCTACGGAGTATTATTAAATTTAAGCTTTTCAAAGCTTTTTGGAGTCTTCTTGAGCTTTTTAGAGTTTCTCAGAGCCTGAAAGCGCTCTTTAGTGTTTTTAGGGTTTTTAGGAAATATTCAAAGATAACCTTCATTATTGTAAGGGATTTTGTTAGTATCATTCATTATAAAGAATTAATTTACTTTCAGTTGGCTTTAACGAATCCCCTCGATAGTAGATACTAGTGCTACGAAATATAATTAACTTAAAGCTTTTTCAGAGCTTTTTAGATTTTTCAGAGCTCTTTAGATATTTTAGGGCTTTCAGAGATTTCAGGGTTTTTTAGAATTTTCAAGGCTTTTTAGAGAACATTCAAAGTTGATCTTCACTATTGTAGGGATTTGTTATTATCGTTCTTTAACGAATCTCCTAGCTTGTAGATCCCAGTGCTATAGAGTATTATTAAATTTAAGCTTTTCAAAGCTTTTTGGATTCCTCCTGAGCTTTTTAGAGTTTCTCAGAGCTCTTTCAGCGCTCTTTAGTGTTTTTAGGGTTTTTAGAAAACATCCTAAGATAATCTTCATTATTGTAGTGTTAGTATCATTCATTATAAAGAATTAGGTTACTTTTAGTTGGCTTTAACGAATCCCCTGGCTAGTAGATACTACTTCTACGAAATATAATTAACTTAAAGCTTTTTCAAAGATTTTTAGAGTTTTTCAGAGCTCTTTGGATTTTTCAGAGCTCTTTAGATATTTTAGGGCTTTTTAGAGTTTTCATGGTTTTTTAGAGTTTTCAAGGTTTTTAGAGAACCTTCAAAGTTGATCTTCACTATTGTAGGGATTTCTTATTATCATGCTTTAAAGAATCTCCTAGCTTGTAGATCCCAGTGCTACGGAGTATTATTAAATTTAAGCTTTTCAAAGCTTTTTGGAGTCTTCTTGAGCTTTTTAGAGTTTCTCAGAGCCTTGAAAGCGCTCTTTAGTGTTTTTAGGGTTTTTAGGAAACACTCAAAGATAACCTTCATTATTGTAAGGAATTATGTTAGTATCATTCATTATAAAGAATTAATTTACTTTCAGTTGGCTTTAACGAATCCCCTGGCTAGTAGATACTAGTGCTACGAAATATAATTAACTTAAAACTTTTTCAGAACTTTTTAGAGTTTTTCAGAGCTCTTTAGATTTTTCAGAGCTCTTTAGATATTTTAGGGCTTTTTAGAGTTTTCGGGGTTTTTTAGAGTTTTCAAGGCTTTTTAGAGAAGATTCAAAGCTGATCTTCACTATTGTAGGGATTTGTTATTATCATTCTTTATCGAAACTCCTAGCTTGTAGATCCCAGTGTTATGGAGTATTATTAAATTTAAGCTTTTCAAAGCCTTTTGGAGCCTTCTTGAACTTTTTAGAGTTTCTTAGAGCTCTTTCAGGGCTCTTTAATGTTTTTAGGGTGTTTAGGAAACATCCAAAGATAATCTTCATTATTGTAGGGAATTTTGTTAGTATCATTCATTATAAAGAATTAAGTTACTTTCTATTGGCTTTAACGAATCCCCTGGCTAGTACATACTAGTGCTACGAAATATAATTAACTTAAAGCTTTTTCAGAGCTTTTAGAGTTTTTCAGAGCTCTTTAGATTTTTCAGAGCTCTTTAGATATTTTAAGGCTTTTTAGAGTTTTCACGGTTTTTTAGAGTTTTCAAAGATTTTTAGAGAAGATTCAAAGCTGATCTTCACTATTGTAGGGATTTGTTATTATCATTCTTTATCGAATCTCCTAGCTTGTAGATCCCAGTGCTACGGAGTTTATTAAATTTAAGCTTTTCAAAGCTTTTTGGAGTCTTCCGGAGCTTTTTAGAGTTTCTCAGAGCTCTTTCAGCGCTCTTTAGTATTTTTAGGGTTTTTAGGAAACATCCAAAGATAATCTTCATTATTGTAGTGTTAGTATGATTCATTATGAAGAATTAAGTTACTTTTAGTTGGCTTTAACGAATCCCCGGGCTAGTATATACTAGTGCTACGAAATATAATTAACTTAAAGCTTTTTCGGAGCTTTTTAGAGTTTTTCAGAGCTCTTTAGATTTTTCATAGATCTTTAGATATTTTAGGGCTTTTTGAGTTTTCAGGGTTTTTTAGAGTTTTCAAGGCTTTTTAGAGAACATTCAAAGCTCATCTTCACTATTGTAGGGTTTTGTTATTATCATTCTTTAACGAATCTCCTGGCTTGTAGATCCTAGTGCTACAGAGTATTATTGAATTTAAGATTTTCAAAGCTTTTTCGAGTCTTCCTGAGCTTTTTAGAGTTTTTCAGAGCTCTTTTAGGGATCTTTAGTGTTTTTAGGGTTTTTAGGAAACATCCAAAGATAATCTTCATTATTGTTGGAAAATTTTGTTAGTATCATTCTTTATAAAGAATTAAATACCTTTCAGTTGGCTTTAACGAATCCCTTGGCTTGAAGATACTAGTGCTACGAAATATAATTAACTTAAAGTTTTTCAGAGATTTTTAGAGTTTTTCAGAGCTCTTTAGATTTTTCAGAGCTCTTTAGATATTTTAGGGCTTTTTAGAGTTTTCATGGTTTTTCAGAGTTTTCAAGGTTTTTAGAGTACATTCAAAGTTGATCTTCACTATTGTAAGGATTTGTTATTATCATGCTTTAAAGAATCTCCTAGCTTGTAGATCCCAGTGCTACGGAGTATTATTAAATTTAAGCTTTTCAAAGCTTTTTGGAGTCTTCTTGAGATTTTTAGAGTTTCTCAGAGCCCTGAAAGCGCTCTTTAGTGTTTTTAGGGTTTTTAGGAAATATTCAAAGATAACCTTCATTATTGTAAGGAATTTTGTTAGTATCATTCATTATAAAGAATTAATTTACTTTCAATTGGCTTTAATGAATCCCCTGGCTAGTAGTAACCAGTGCTACGAAATATAATTAACTTAAATCTTTTTCAGAACTTTTTAGAGTTTTTCAGAGCTCTTTAGATTTTTCAGAGCTCTATAGATATTTTAGGGCTTTCTGAGATTTCGGGGTTT
Source organism: Papaver somniferum (assembly GCF_003573695.1). NCBI lineage: Eukaryota > Viridiplantae > Streptophyta > Magnoliopsida > Ranunculales > Papaveraceae > Papaver > Papaver somniferum. The sequence goes on along the minus strand of NC_039367.1, from coordinate 101,659,258 downwards.
TTTAGAATTTTCAAGACTTTTTGGTAAACATTCAAAGCTCATCTTCACTATTGTAGGGATTTGTTATTATCATTCTTTAACGAAACTCCTAGCTTGTAGATCCTAGTGCAACGGAGTATTATTAAATTTAAGCTTTTCAAAGATTTTTGGGGTATTCTTGAGCTTTTTAGATTTTTTCAAAGCTCTTTAGGGCTCTTCAGTGTTTTTAGGGTTTTTAGGAAACATCCAAAGATAATCTTCATTATTGTTGGGAAATTTTGTTAGTATCATTCTTTATAAAGAATTAAGTACCTTTAGTTGCCTTTAACGAATCCCCTGGCTAGAAGATACTAGTGCTACGAAATATGATTAACTTAAAGTTTTTTAGAGCTTTTTAGAGTTTTTTTTCAGAGCTCTTTAGATATTTTAGGGCTTTTTAGAGTTTACATGGTTTTTTAGAGTTTTCAAGGTTTTTAGAGAACATTCAAAGTTGATCTTCACTATTGTAGGGATTTGTTATTATCATGCTTTAAAGAATCTCCTAGCTTGTAGATCCCAGTGCTACGGAGTATTATTAAATTTAAGCTTTTCAAAGCTTTTTGGAGTCTTCTTGAGCTTTTTAGAGTTTCTCAGAGCTCTGAAAGCGCTCTTTAGTGTTTTTAGGGTTTTTAGGAAACATTCAAAGATAACCTTCATTATTGTAAGGGATTTTGTTCGTATCATTCATTATAAAGAATTAATTTACTTTCAGTTGGCTTTAACGAATCCCCTGGCTAGTAGATACTAGTGCTACGAAATATAATTAACTTAAAACTTTTTCAGAACTTTTTAGAGTTTTTCAGAGCTCTTTAGATATTTTAGGGCTTTTTAGAGTTTTCAGGGTTTTTTAGAGTTTTCAAGGCTTTTTAGAGAAGATTCAAAGCTGATCCTCACTATTGTAGGGATTTATTATTATCATTCTTTATCGAATCTCCTAGCTTGTAGATCCTTGTGTTATGGAGTATTATTAAATTTAAGCTTTTCAAAGCCTTTTGGAGCCTTCCTGAGCTTTTTAGAGTTTCTCAGAGCTCTTTCAGGGCTCTCTAATGTTTTTAGGGTTTTTAGGAAACATCCATAGATAATCTTCATTATTGTAGTGTTAATATCATTCATTATAAAGAATTAAGTTACTTTTAGTTGGCTTTAACGAATCCCCTGGCTAGTATATACTAGTGCTACGAAATATAATTAACTTAAAGCTTTTTCAGAGCTTTTTAGAGCTTTTCAGAGATCTTTAGATTTTCCAGAGCTCTTTAGATATTTTAGGGATTTTTACAGTTTTCATGGTTTTTTAGAGTTTTCAAGGTTTTTAGGGTACATTCAAAGTTGATCTTCACTATTGTAAGGATTTGTTATCATCATGCTTTAAAGAATCTCCTAGCTTGTAGATCCCAGTGCTACGGAGTATAATTAAATTTAAGCTTTTCAAAGCTTTTTGGAGTCTTCTTGAGCTTTTTAGAGTTTCTCAGAGCCCTGAAAGCGCTCTTTAGTGTTTTTAGTGTTTTTAGTGTTTTTAGGAAATATTCAAAGATAACCTTCATTATTTTAAGGAATTTTGTTAGTATCATTGATTACAAAGAATTAATTTACTTTCAATTGGCTTTAACGAATCCCCTGGCTAGTAGTAACTAGTGCTACGAAATATAATTAACTTAAAGCTTTTTCAGAACTTTTTAGAGTTTTACAGAGCTCTTTAGATTTTTCAGAGCTCTATAGATATTTTAGGGCTTTCTGAGATTTCAGGGTTTTTTAGAGTTTTCAAGGCTTTTTAGAAAACATTCAAAGCTGATCTTCACTATTGTAGGGATTTGTTATTATCATTCTTTAACGAACTCCTAGCTTGTAGATCCCATTGCAACGGACTATTATTAAATTTAAGCTTTTCAAAGCTTTTTGGGGTCTTCTTGAGCTTTTTAGATTTTTTCAAAGCTCTTTAGAGCTCTTTAGGGTTTTTAGGAAACATCCAATGATAATCTTCATTATTGTAGGGAAATTTTGTTAGTATCATTCTTTATAAAGAATTAAGTACCTTTAGTTGGCTTTAACGAATCCCCTGGCTAGAAGATACTAGTGCTACGAAATATAATTAACTTAAAGTTTTTTAGAGCTTTTTAGAGTTTTTCAGAGCTCTTTAGATTTTTCAGAGCTCTTTAGATATTTTAGGGCTTTTTAGAGTTTACATGGTTTTTTAGAGTTTTCAAGGTTTTTAGAGACATTCAAAGTTGATCTTCACTATTGTAGGGATTTGTTATTATCATGCTTTAAAGAATCTCCTAGCTTGTAGATCCCAGTGCTACGGAGTATTATTAAATTTAAGTTTTTCAAAGCTTTTTGGAGTCTTCTTGAGCTTTTTAGAGTTTCTCAGAGCCCTGAAAGCGCTCTTTAGTGTTTTTAGGGTTTTTATGAAACATTCAAAGATAACCTTCATTATTGTAAGGGATTTTGTTAGTATCATTCATTATAAAGAATTAATTTACTTTCAGTTGGCTTTAACGAATCCCCTAGCTAGTAGATACTAGTGCTACGAAATATAATTAACCTAAAGCTTTTTCAGAGCTTTTTAGATTTTTCAGAGCACTTTAGATATTTTAGGGCTTTCTGAGATTTCAGGGTTTTTTAGAGTTTTCAAGGCTTTTTAGAGAACATTCAAAGCTGATCTTCACTATTGTAGGGATTTTTTTATTATCGTTCCTTAACGAATCTCCTAGCTTGTAGATCCCAGTGCTATAGAGTATGATTGAATTTAAGCTTTTCAAAGCTTTTTGGAGTCCTCCTGAGCTTTTTAGAGTTTCTCAGAGCTCTTTCAGCGCTCTTTAGGGTTTTTAGGGTTTTTAGAAAACATCCTAAGATAATCTTCATTATTGTAGTGTTAGTATCATTCATTATAAAGAGTTAAGTTACTTTTAGTTGGCTTTAACGAATCCCCTAGCTAGTATATACTAGTGCTACGAAATATAATTAACTTAAAGCTTTTTCAGAGCGTTTTAGAGTTTTTCAGAGCTCTTTGGATTTTTTAGAGCTCTTTAGATATTTTAGGGCTTTTTAGGGTTTTCATGGTTTTTTAGAGTTTTCAAGGTTTTTAGAGAACATTCAAAGTTGATCTTCACTATTGTAGGGATTTGTTATTATCAGGCTTTAAAGAATCTCCTAGCTTGTAGATCCCATTGCTACGGAGTATTACTAAATTTAAGCTTTTCAAAGCTTTTTGGAGTCTTCTTGAGCTTTTTAGAGTTTCTCAGAGCCCTGAAAGCGCTCTTTAGTGTTTTTAGGGTTTTTAGGAAACACTCAAAGATAACCTTCATTATTGTAAGGAATTTTGTTAGTATCATTTATTATAAAGAATTAATTTACTTTCAGTTTGCTTTAACGAATCCCCTGGCTAGTAGATACTAGTGCTACGAAATATAATTAACTTAAAACTTTTTCAGAGCTTTTTAGAGTTTTTCAGAGCTCTTTAGATTTTTCAGAGCTCTTTAGATATTTTAAGGCTTTTTAGAGCTTTCGGGGTATTTTAGAGTTTTCAAGGCATTTTAGAGAATTATCAAAGATGATCTTCACTATTTAGGGATTTTTTATTATCATTCTTTAACGAATCTCCTAGCTTGTAGATCCCAGTGTTATGGAGTATTATTAAATTTAAGCTTTTCAAAGCCTTTTGGAGTCTTCCTGAGCTTTTTAGAGTTTCTCAGAGCTCTTTCAGGGCTCTTTAATGTTTTTAGGGTTTTTAGAAAACATCCAAAGATAATCTTCATTATTGTAGGGAATTTTGTTAGTATCATTCATTATAAAGAATTAAGTTACTTTCAGTTGGCTTTAACGAATCCCCTGGCTAGTACATACTAGTGCTACGAAATATAATTAACTTAAAGCTTTTTCAGAGCTATTAGAGTTTTTCAGAGCTCTTTAGATTTTTCAGAGCACTTTAGATATTTTAGGGCTTTCTGAGATTTCAGGGTTTTTTAGAGTTTTCAAGGCTTTTTAGAGAAGATTCAAAGCTGATCTTCACTATTGTAGGGATTTGTTATTATCATTATTTATCGAATCTCCTAGCTTGTAGATCCCAGTGCTACGGAGTTTATTAAATTTAAGCTTTTCAAAGCTTTTTGGAGTTTTCCTGAGCTTTTTAGAGTTTCTCAGAGCTCTTTCAACGCTCTTTAGTATTTTTAGGGTTTTTAGGAAACATCCAAAGATAATCTTCATTATTGTAGTGTTAGTATCATTCATTATAAAGAATTAAGTTAATTTTAGTGGGCTTTAACGAATCGCCTGGCTAGTATATACTAGTGCTACGAAGTATAATTAACTTAAAGCTTTTTCAGAGTTTTTTAGAGTTTTTCAGAGCTCTTTAGATTTTTCATAGCTCTTTAGATATTTTAGGGCTTTTTGAGTTTTCAGGGTTTTTTAGAGTTTTCAAGGCTTTTTAGAGAACATTCAAAGCTGATCTTCACTATTATAGGGTTTTGTTATTATCATGCTTTAACGAATCTCCTGGATTGTAGATCCTAGTGCTACAGAGTATTGTTGAATTTAAGGTTTTCAAAGCTTTTTCGAGTCTTCCTGATCTTTTTAGAGTTTTCCAGAGCTCTTTTAGGGCTCTTTAGTGTTTTTAGGGTTTTTAGGAAACATCCAAAGATAATCTTCATTATTGTTGGAAAATTTTGTTAGTATCATTCTTTATAAAGAATTAAGTACCTTTCAGTTGGCTTTAACGAATCCCTTGGCTAGAAGATACTAGTGCTACGAAATATAATTAACTTAAAGTTTTTTCAAAGATTTTTAGAGTTTTTCAGAGCTCTTTAGATTTTTCAGAGCTCTTTAGATATTTTAGGTCTTTTTAGAGATTTCATGGTTTTTAAGAGTTTTCAAGGTTTTTAGAGTACATTCAAAGTTGATCTTCACTATTGTAAGGATTTGTTATTATCATGCTTTAAAGAATCTCCTAGCTTGTAGATCCCAGTGCTACGGAGTATTATTAAATTTAAGCTTTTCAAAGCTTTTTGGAGTCTTCTTGAGCTTTTTAGAGTTTCTCAGAGCTCTGAAAGCGCTCTTTTGTGTTTTTAGGGTTTTTAGGAAATATTCAAAGATAACCTTCATTATTGTAAGGAATTTTGATAGTATCATTCATTATAAAGAATTAATTTACTTTCAATTGGCTTTAACGAATCCCCTGGCTAGTAGTAACTAGTGCTACGAAATATAATTAACTTAAATCTTTTTCAGAACTTTTTAGTTTTTCAGAGCTCTTTAGATTTTTCAGAGCTCTACAGATATTTTTGGGCTTTCTGAGATTTCAGGGTTTTTTTGAGTTTTCAAGGCTTTTTAGAGAACATTCAAAGCTGATCTTCACTATTGTAGGGATTTGTTATTATCATTCTTTAACGAAACTCCTAGCTTGTAGATCCCAGTGCAACGGAGTATTATTAAATTTAAGATTTTCAAAGCTTTTTGGGGTCTTTTTGAGCTTTTTAGATTTTTTCAAAGCTCTTTAGGGATGTTTAGTGTTTTTAGGATTTTTATGAAACATCCAAAGATAATCTTCATTATTGTAGGGAAATTGTGTTAGTATCATTCTTTATAAAGAATTAAGTACCTTTAGTTGGCTTTAACGAATCCCCTGGCTAGAAGATACTAGTGCTACGAAATATAATTAACTTAAAGTTTTTTAGAGCTTTTTAGCGTTTTTCAGAGCTCTTTAGGTTTTCCAGATCTGTTTAGATATTTTAGGGCTTTTTAGAGTTTACATGGTTTTTTAGAGTTTTCAAGGTTTTTAGAGAACATTCAAAGTTGATCTTCACTATTGTAGGGATTTGTTATTATCATGCTTTAAAGAATCTCTTAGCTTGTAGATCCCAGTGCTACGGAGCATTATTAAATTTAAGCTTTTCAAAGCTTTTTGGAGTCTTCTTGAGCTTTATAGATTTTCTCAGAGCCCTGAAAGCGCTCTTTAGTGTTTTTAGGAAACATTCAAAGATAACCTTCATTATTGTAAGGGATTTTGTTAGTATCATTCATTATAAAGAATTAATTTACTTTCAGTTGGCATTAACGAATCCCCTGGCTAGTAGATACTAGTGCTACGAAATATAATTAACTTAAAGCTTTTTCAGAGCTTTTTAGATTTTTCAGAGCTCTTTAGATATTTTAGGGCTTTCTGAGATTTCAGGGTTTTTTAGAGTTTTCAAGGCTTTTTAGAGAACATTCAAAGCTGATCTTCACTATTGTAGGGATTTGTTATTATCGTTCTTTAACGAATCTCTTAGCTTGTAGATCCCAGTGCTATAGAGTATGATTAAATTTAAGCTTTTCAAAGCTTTTTGGAGTCCTCCTGAGCTTTTTAGAGTTTCTCAGAGCTCTTTCAGTGCTCTTTAGGGTTTTTAGAAAACATCCTAAGATAATCTTCATTATTGTAGTGTTAGTATCATTCATTATAAACAATTAAGTTACTTTTAGTTGGCTTTAACGAATCCCCTGGCTAGTATATACTAGTGCTACGAAATATAATTAACTTAAAGCTTTTTCAGAGCGTTTTAGAGTTTTTCAGAGCTCTTTGGATTTTTCAGAGCTCTTTAGATATTTTAGGGCTTTTTATAGTTTTCATGGTTTTTTAGAGTTTTCAAGGTTTTTAGAGAACATTCAAAGTTGATCTTCACTATTGTAGGGATTTGTTATTATCATGCCTTAAAGAATCTCCTAGCTTGTAGATCCCAGTGCTACGGAGTATTATTAAATTTAAGCTTTTCAAAGCTTTTTGGAGTCTTCTTGAGATTTTTAGAATTTCTCAGAGCCCTGAAAGCGCTCTTTAGTGTTTTTAGGGTTTTTAGGAAACACTCAAAGATAACCTTCATTATTGTAAGGAAGTTTGTTAGTATCATTCATTATAAAGAATTAATTTACTTTCAGTTGGTTTTAACGAATCCCCTGGCTAGTAGATACTAGTGCTACGAAATATAATTAACTTAAAACCTTTCAGAGCTTTTTAGAGTTTTTCAGAGCTCTTTAGATTTTTCAGAGCTCTTTAGATATTTTATGGCTTTTTAGAGTTTTCAGGGTTTTTTAGAGTTTTCAAGGTTTTTAGAGAATTATCAAAGTTGATCTTCACTATTTAGGGATTTTTTATTATCATTCTTTATCGAATCTCCTAGCTTGTAGATCCCAGTGTTATGGAGTATTATTAAATTTAAGCTTTTCAAAGCCTTTTGGAGTCTTCCTGAGCTTTTTAGAGTTTCTCAGAGCTCTTTAATGTTTTTAGGGTTTTTAGCAAACATCCAAAGATAATCTTCATTATTGTAGTGTTAGTATCATTCATTATAAAGAATTAAGTTACTTTTAGTTGGCTTTAACGAATCCCCTGGCTAGAACATACTAGTGCTACGAAATATAATTAACTTAAAGATTTTTCAGAGCTTTTAGAGTTTTTCATAGCTCTTTAGATTTTTCAGAGCTCTTTAGATATTTTAGGGCTTTTTAGAGTTTTCACGGTTTTTTAGAGTTTTCAAGGCTTTTTAGAGAAGATTCAAAGTTGATCTTCACTATTGTAGGGATTTGTTATTATCATTCTTTATCGAATCTCCTAGCTTGTAGATCCCAGTGCTACGGAGTTTATTAAATTTAAGCTTTTCTAAGCTTTTTGGAGTCTTCCTGAGCTTTTTAGAGTTTCTCAGAGCTCTTTCAGCGCTCTTTAGTATTTTTAGGGTTCTTTAGATATTTTAGGGCTTTTTGAGTTTTCAGGGTTTTTTAGAGTTTTCAAGGCTTTTTAGAGAACATTCAAAGCTGATCTTCATTATTGTAGGGATTTGTTATTATCATTCTTTAACGAATCTCCTGGATTGTAGATCCCAGTGCTACATAATATTATTGTATTTAAGCTTTTTAAAGCTTTTTGGAGTCTTCCTGAGCTTTTTAGAGTTTTTCAGAGCTCTTTTAGGGCTCTTTAGTATTTTTAGGGTTTTTAGGAAACATCCAAAGATAATCTTCATTATTGTAGGAAAATTTTGTTAGTATCATTCTTTATGAAGAATTAAGTACCTTTCAGTTGGCTTTAACGAATCCCCTGGCTAGAAGATACTAGTGCTACGAAATATAATTAACTTAAAGCTTTTTCAGAAATTTTTAGAGTTTTTCAGAGCTCTTTAGATTTTTCAGAGCTCTTTAGATATTTTAGGGCATTCTGAGATTTCAGGGTTTTTTAGAGTTTTCAAGGCTTTTTAGAGAACATTCAAAGCTGATCTTCACAATTGTAGGGATTTGTGATTATCATTCTTTAACGAAACTCCTAGCTTGTAGATCCCAGTGCAACAGAGTATTATTAAATTTAAGCTTTTCTAAGCTTTTTGGGGTCTTCTTGAGCTTTTTATATATTTTCAAAGCTCTTTAGTGTTTTTAGGGTTTTAGGAAACATCCAAAGATAATCTTCATTATTGTAGGGAAATTTTGTTAGTATCATTCTTTATAAAGAATTAAGTTGCTTTTAGTTGGCTTTAACGAATTCCCTGGCTAGAAGATACTAGTGCTACGAAATATAATTAACTTAAAGCTTTTTCAGAGCTTTTTAGAGTTTTTCAGAGCTCTTTAGATTTTTAAGAGCTCTTTAGATATTTTAGGGCTTTCTGAGATTTCAGGGTTTTTTAGAGTTTTCAAGGCTTTTTAGAGAACATTCAAAGCTGATCTTCACTATTGTAGGGATTTGTAATTATCATTCTTTAACGAATCTCCTAGCTTGTAGATCCCATTGCTACAGAGTATTATTATATTTAAGCTTTTCAAAGCTTTTTGAAGTCTTCCTGAGCTTTTTAGAGTTTTTCAGAGCTCTTTTAGGGCTCTTTAGTGTTTTTAGGAAACATCCAAAGATAATCTTCATTATTGTAGGGAAATTTTGTTAGTATCATTCTTTATAAAGAATTAAGTTACTTTCAGTTGGCTTTATTGAATTCCCTTATAGAAGATACTAGTGCTACAAAATATAATTAACTTAAAGCTTTTTCAGAGCTTTGTTGAGTTTTTTAGAGCTCTTTAGATTTTTCAGAGCTCTTTAGATATTTTAGGGCTTTTTAGTGTTTTCAGGGTTTTTTAGAGTTTTCAAGGTTTTTAGAGAACATTCAAAGTTGATCTTCACTATTGTAGGGATTTTTTATTATCATGCTTTAAAGAATCTCCTAGCTTGTAGATCCCAGTGCTACGGAGTATTATTAAATTTAAGCTTTTCAAAGCTTTTTGGAGTCTTCTTGAGTTTTTTAGAGTTTCTCAGAGCCCTGGAAGCGCTCTTTAGTGTTTTTACGAAACATTCAAAGATAACCTTCATTATTGTAAGGAATTTTGTTAGTATCATTCATTATAAAGAATTAAGTTACTTTCAGTTGGCTTTAACGAATCCCCTAGCTAGTAGATACTAGTGCTAGAAATATAGTTAACTTAAAGTTTTTTCAGAGTTTTTTAGAATTTGTCATAGCTCTTTAGATTTTCAGAGCTCTTTAGATATTTTAGGGCTTTTTAGAGTTTTCAGGGTTTTTTAGAGTTTTCAAGGCTTTTTAGAGAAGATTCAAAGCTGATCTTCACTATTGTAGGGATTTGTTATTATCATTCTTTATCGAATCTCCTAACTTGTAGATCCCACTGCTACGGAGTATTATTAAATTTATGCTTTTCAAAGCTTTTTGGAGTCTTCCTGAGCTTTTTTGAGTTTCTCAGAGCTCTTTCAGCGCTCTTTAGGGTTTTTAGGAAACATCCAAAGATAATCTTCATTATGTAGGGAATTTTGTTTGTATCATTCATTATAAAGAATTAAGTTACTTTTAGTTGGCTTTAACGAATCCCCTGGCTAGTAGATACTAGTGCTACGAAATATAGTTAACTTAAAGTTTTTTCAGAGTTTTTTAGAATTTGTCATAGCGCTTTAGATTTTCAGAGCTGTTTAGATATTTTAGGGCTTTTTAGAGTTTTCTGGGTATTTTAGAGTTTTCAAGGCTTTTTAGAGAAGATTCAAAGCTGATCTTCACTATTGTAGGGATTTGTTATTATCATTCTTTATCGAATCTCCTAACTTGTAGATCCCAGTGCTACGGAGTATTATTAAATTTATGCTTTTCAAAGATTTTTGGAGTCTTCCTGAGCTTTTTTGAGTTTCTCAGAGCTCTTTCAGCGCTCTTTAGGGTTTTTAGGAAACATCTAAAGATAATCTTCATTATGTAGGGAATTTTGTTTGTATCATTCATTATAAAGAATTAAGTTACTTTTAGTTGGCTTTAACGAATCCCCTGGCTAGTATATACTAGTACTACGAAATATAATTAACTTATAGCTTTTTTAGAGCTTTTTAGAGTTTTTCAGAGCTTTTTAGATTTTTCAGAGCTCTTTAGATGTTTTATGGCTTTTTAGAGTTTTCAGAGTTTTTTAGAGTTTTCAAGGCTTTTTAGAGAATATTCAAAGTTGATTTTCACTATTGTAGGGATTTGTCATTATCATTCTTTATCGAATCTCCTAGCTTGTAGATCCCAGTGCTACGGAGTATTATTAAATTTAAGCTTTTTAAAGCTTTTTGGAGTCTTCCTGAGCTTTTTAGAGTTTCTCAGAGCTCTTTCGGCGCTCTTTAGGGTTTTTAAGAAACATCCAAAGATAATCTTCATTATTGTAGGGAATTTTCTTAGTATCATTCGTTATAAAGAATTAAATTACTTTTAGTTGGCTTTAACGAATCCCCTGGCTAGTATATACTAGTGCTACGAAATATAATTAAATTAAAGCGTTTTCAGAGCTTTTTAGAGTTTTTCAGAGCTTTTTAGATTTTTCAGAGCTCTTTAGATATTTTAGGGCTTATTAGAGTTTTTTAGAGTTTTCAAGGCTTTTTAGAGAATATTCACAGTTGATCTTCACTATTGTAGGGATTTGTTATTATCATTATTTTTCGAATCTCCTAGCTTGTAGATCCCAGTGCTACAAAGTATTATTAAATTTAAGCTTTTTAAAGCTTTTTGGAGTCTTCCTTAGCCTTTAAGAGTTTCTCAGAGCTCTTTCAGGGCTCTTTAGTGTTTTTAGGGTTTTTGGGAAACATCCAAAGATAATCTTCATTATTATAGGGAATTTTGTTAGTATCATTCATTATAAAGAACTAAATTACCTTTAGTTGGCTTTAACGAATCCCCTGGCTAGTATATACTAGTGCAACGAAATATAATTAACATAAAGCTTTTTCAGAGCTTTTTAGAGTTTTTCAGAGCTCTTTAGATATTTTAGGGCTTTCCGAGACTTCAGGGTTTTTTAGAGTTTTCAAGGCTTTTTAGAGAACATTCAAAGCTGATCTTCACTATTGTAGGGATTTGTTATTATCATTCTTTAACGAATCTCCTAGCTTGTAGATCCCATTGCTACAGGGTATTATTAAATTTAAGATTTTCAAAGCTTTTTGGAGTCCTCCTGAGCTTTTTAGAATTTTTTAGAGCTCTTTTAGGGCTCTTTAGTGTTTTTAGGGTTTTTAGGAAACATCCGAAGATAATCTTCATTATTGTAGGGAAATTTTGTTAGTATCATTCTTTCTAAAGAATTAAGTTGCTTTTAGTTGGCTTTAACGAATCCCCTGGATAGAGGATACTAGTGCTACGAAATATAATTAACTTAAGGCTTTTTCAGAGCTTTTTAGAGTTTTTCAGAGCTCTTTAGATTTTTCAGAGCTCTTTAGATATTTTAGGGCTCTTTAGAGTTTTCAAGGTTTTTAGAGTTTTCAAGGCTTTTTAGAGAACAATCAAAGGTTATCTTCCCTATTGCAGGGATTTTTTATTATCATTCTTTATCAAATCTCCTAGCTTGTAGATCCCAGTGCTATGGAGTAGTATTAACTTAAAGCTTTTTCAGAGCTTTTTAGAGTTTTTCAGAGCTCTTTAGATTTTTCAGAGCTTTTTAGATATTTTAGGGCTCTCTGAGACTTCAGGGTTTTTTAGAGTTTACAAGGATTTTTAGAGAACATTCAAAGATGATCTTCACTAGTGTAGGGATTTGTTATTATCATTCTTTAATGAATCTCTTAGCTTGTAGATCCCAGTGCTACAGAGTATTATTAAATTTAAGCCTTTCAAAGCTTTTTGGAGTCCTCCTGAGCTTTTTGGAATTTTTCAGAGCTCTTTTAGGGCTCTTTAGGGTTTTTAGGTAACATCCAAAGAATAATCTTCATTATTGTAAGGAAATTTTGTTAGTATAATTCATTATAAAGAATTAAGTTACTTTCAGTTGGCTTTAACGAATCCCCTGGCTAGTATATACTAGTGCTACGAAATATAATTAAATTAAGGCGTTTTCAGAGCTTTTTAGAGTTTTTCAGAGCTTTTTTAGATTTTTCCGAGACTTCAGGGTTTTTTAGAGTTTTCAGAGTTTTTTAGAAAACATTAAAGCTGATCTTCGCTATTGTAGGGATTTTTTATTATCATTCTTTAACGAAACTCCTAGCTTGTAGATCCCAGTGCAACGGAGTATTATTAAATTTAAGCTTTTCATAGCTTTTTGGAGTCTTCCTGAGCTTTTTAGATTTTTTCAAAGCTCTTTCAGGGCTCTTTTGTGTTTTTAGGGTTTTTAGGAAACATCCAAAGATAATCTTCATTATTGTAGGGAAATTTTGTTAGTATCATTCTTTATAAAGAATTAAGTTGCTTTTAGTTGGCTTTAACAAATCCCCTGGCTAGAAGGTACTAGTGCTACGAAATATAATTAATTTAAAGCTTTTTCAGAGATTTTTAGAGTTTTTCAGAGCTCTTTAGATTTTTGAGAGCTCTTTAGATATTTTAGGGCTTTTTAGAGCTTTCAGGGTTTTTAGAGTTTTCAAGGCTTTTTAGAGAACAATCAAAGTTGATCTTCACTATTGTAAGGATTTTTTATTATCATTCTTTATCAAATATCCTAGGTTGTAGATCCCAGTGCTATGGAGTATTATTAAATTTAAGCTTTTCAAAGCTTTTTGGAGTCTTCCTGATCTTTTTAGGGTTTCTTAGAGCTCTTTAATGTTTCTAAGGTTTTTAGGAAACATCCAAAGATAATCTTCATTATTGTAGGGAATTTTGTTAGTATCATTCATTATAAAGAATTAAGTTACTTTCAGTTGGCTTTAACGAATCCCGTGGCTAGTACATACTAGTGTTACGAAATATAATTAACTTAAAGCTTTTTCAGAGCTTTTTAGAGTTTTTCAGAGCTCTTTAGAAATTTTAGGATTTTTAGAGTTTTCAGGGTTTTTTAGAGTTTTCAAGTCTTTTTAGAGAAGATTCAAAGTTGATCTTCACTATTTTAGGGATTTTTTATTATCATTCTTTATCGAATCTCCTAGCTTGTAGATCCCAGTGCTACGGAGTATTATTAAATTTAAGCTTTTCAAAGCTTTTTGGAGTCTTCTTGAGCTTTTTAGAGTTTCTCAAAGCTCTTTCAAGGCTCTTTAGTGTTTTTTAGGGTTTTTAGGAAACATCCAAAGATAATCTTCATTATTGTAGGGAATTTTGTTAGTATCATTCATTATAAAGAATTAAGTTACTTTTAGTTGGCTTTAACGAATCCCTGGCTAATATATACTAGTGCTACGAAATATAATTAACTTAAAGTGTTTTCAGAGCTTTTTAGAGTTTTTCAGAGCTCTTTAGATATTTTAGGGCTTTTTGAGTTTTCAAGGTTTTTTAGAATTTTGAAGGCTTTTTAGATAACATTCAAAGCTAATTTTCACTATTGTAGGGATTTATTATTATCATTCTTTAACGAATCTCCTAGCTTGTAGATCCCAGTGCTACAGAGTATTATTAAATTTAAACTTTTCAAAGCTTTTTGGAGTCTTCCTGAGCTTTTTAGAGTTTTTCAGAGCTCTTTTAGGGCTCTTTAGTGTTTTTAGGGTTTTTAGGAAACATCCAAAGATAATATTCGTTATTGTAGGGAAATTTTTATAGTATCATTCTTTATAAAGAATTAAGTACCTTTCAGTTGGCTTTAACGAATCCCATGGCTAGAAGATACTAGTGCTACGAAATATAAATAAGTTAAAGCTTTTTCAAAGCTTTTTAGAGTTTTTTAGAGCTCTTTAGATTTTTCAGAGCTCTTTAGATATTTTAGGGCTTTTTAGAGTTTTCAGGGTTTTTTAGAGTTTTTAAGGCTTTTTAGAGAAGATTCAACGATGATCTTCACTGTTGTAGGGATTTGTTATTATCATTCTTTAACGAATCTCCTAGCTTGTAGATCCCAGTGCTGCGGAGTATTATTAAATTTAAGCTTTTTAAAGCTTTTTGGAGCCTTCCTGAGCTTTTTAGAGTTTCTCAGAGCTCTTTAGGGTTTTTAGGAAACATCCAAAGATAATCTTCATTATTGTAGGGAAATTTTGTTAGTATCATTCTTTATAAAATATTAAGTTACTTTCAGTTGGCTGTAACGAATCCCCTTGCTAGAAGATACTAGTGCTACATAATATAATTAACTTAAAGCTTTTTTTAGAGCTTTTTAGAGTTTTTCCAAGCTCTTTAGATTTTTCAGAGCTTTTTAGATATTTTAGGGCTTTTTAGAGTTTTCAGGGTTTTTTAGAGCTTTCAAGGCTTTTTAGAGAACATTCAAAGTTGATCTTCGTTATTGAAGGGATTTGTTATTATCATTCTTTAAAGAATCTCCTAGCTTGTAGATCCCAGTGCTACGGAGTATTATTAAATTTTAGCTTTTCAAAGCTTTTTGGAGTCTTCTTGAGCTTTTTAGAGTTTCTCAGAGCTCTTTCGGGGATCTTTAGTGTTTTTAGGGTTTTTAGGAAATATTCAAAGATAACCTTCATTATTGTAGGGCATTTTGTTAGTATCATTCATTATAAATAATTAAGTTACTTTCAGTTGGCTTTAACGAATCCCCTGGCTAGTAGATACTAGTGCTACGAAATATAATTAAGTTAAAGCTTTTTCAGAGCTCTTCAGAGTTTTTCACAGCTCTTTAGATTTTTCAGGGCTTTTTAGACTTTTCAGGGTTTTTTAAAGTTTTCAACGCTTTTTAGAGAACATTCAAAGTTGATATTCACTATTGTAGGGATTTGTTATTATCAGTCTTTATCGAATATCCTAGCTACTAGATCCCAGTGCTACGGAGTATTATTAAATTTAAGCTTTTCAAAGATTTTTGGAGTCTTCCTGAGCTTTTTAGATGTTCTCAGAGCTCTTTTAGGGCTATTTAGTGTTTTTAAGGTTTTCAGGAAACATCCAAAGATTATCTTCATTATTGTAGAGAATTTTGTTAGTATCATTCATTATAAATAATTAAGTTACTTTTAGTTGGCTTTAACGAATCCCCTGGCTAGTAGATACTAGTGCTACGAAATATAATTAATTTAAAGCTTTTTCAGAGGTTTTTAGAGTTTTTCAAAGATCTTTAGATTTTTCAGAGCTCTTTAGTTATTTTAGGGATTTTTAGAGTTTTCAGGGCTTTTTAGAGTTTTTTAGAGAATATTCAAAGTTGATCTTCACTATTGTAGGGATTTGTTATTATCGTTCTTTAAAGAATGTTCTAACCTGTAGATCCCAGTGCTACGGAATATTATTAAATTTAAGCTTTTCAAAGCTTTTTGGAGTCTTCCATAGTTTTTTACAGTTTCTCAGAGCTCTTTCAAGGCTCTTTAGTGTTTTTAGGGTTGTTAGGAAATATTAAAAGATAACCTTCATTATTCTAGGGAATTTTGTTAGCATCATTCATTATAAAGAATTAAGTTACTTTCAGTTGGCTTTAACGAATCCCCTGGCTAGTAGATACTAGTGCTACGAAATATAATTAAGTTAAAGCTTTTTCAGAGCTTTTCACAGCTCTTTAGATTTTTCAGGGCTTTTTAGAGTTTCAGGGTTATTTAGAGTTTTCATGGCTTTTTAGAGAACATTCAAAATTGATCTTCACTATTGTAGGCATTTGTTATTATCATTTTTAAAGAATCTCATAGCCTGTAGATCCTAGTGCTACGGAGTATTATTAAATTTAAGCTTTTCAAAGCTTTTTGGAGTCGTCCTGAGCTTTTTAGAGTTTCTTAGAGCTCTTTCAGGGCTCTTTAGTGTTTTTAGGGTTTTTAGGAAACATTCAAAGATAACCTTCATTATTGTAAGGAATTTTGTTAGTATCATTCATTATAAAGAATTAAGTTACTTTCAGTTGGCTTTAACGAATCCCCTGGCTAGTAGATACTAGTGCTAAAAAATATAAATAAGTAAAGCTTTTCAGAGTTTTTCAGAGCTCTTTAGATTTTTCAGGGCTTTTTAGAGTTTTCATGGTTTCTTAGAGTTTTAAAGGCTTTTTAGAGAAGATTCAAAGTTGATCTTCACTATTGTAGGGATTTGTTATTATCATTCTTTAACGAATCTCCTAGCTTGTAGATCCCAATGCTACGTAGTATTATTAAATTTAAGCTTTTCAAAGTTTTTTGGAGTCTTCCTGAGCTTTTTAGAGTTTCTCAGAGCTCTTTCAGGGCTCTTTAGTATTTTTAGGGTTTTTAGGAAACATCCACAGACAATCTTCATTATTGTAGGGAAATTTTGTTATTATCATACTTCATAAGGAATTAAGTTACTTTCAGTTGGCTTTAACGAATCACCTGGCTAGAAGATACTAGTGCTACATAATATAATTAATTTAAGGTTTTTCAGAGCTTTTTAGAGTTTTTCAGAGCTCTTTAGATTTTTCAGAGCTCTTTAGATATTTTAGGGCTTTTTAGAGTTTTCAGGGTTTTTTAGAGTTTTCAAGGCTTTTTAGAGAACATCAAAGTTGATCTTCACTATTGTAGGAATTTTTTATTAACATTCTTTAAAGAATCTCCTAGCTTGTAGATCCCAGTGCTACGGAGTATTATTAAATTTAAGCTTTTCTAAGCCTTTTGGAGTCTTCCTGAGCTTTTTAGAGTTTCTCGGAGCTCTTTCAGGGATCTTTAGTGTTTTTGGGAAACATTCAAAGATAACCTTCATTATTATAGGGAATTTTG
Source organism: Papaver somniferum (assembly GCF_003573695.1). Lineage (NCBI taxonomy): Eukaryota > Viridiplantae > Streptophyta > Magnoliopsida > Ranunculales > Papaveraceae > Papaver > Papaver somniferum. The sequence continues at coordinate 101,642,301 of NC_039367.1, read as the reverse complement.
TTAGTATCATTCATTATAAAGAATTAAGTTACTTTCAGTTGGCTTTAACGAATCCCCTGGCTAGTAGATACTAGTGCTACGAAATATAATTAAGTTAAAGCTTTTTCAGAGCTTTTTAGAGTTTTTCACAGCTCTTTTGATTTTTCAGGGCCTTTTAGAGTTTTCAGGGTTTTTTAGAGTTTTCAACGCTTTTTAGAGAACATTCAAAGTTGATCTTCACTATTGTAGGGATTTGTTATTATCATCCTTTATCGAATCTCCTAGCTTGTAGATCCCAGTGCTACGGAGTATTATTAAATTTAAGCTTTTCAAAGCTTTTTGGAGTCTTCCAGAGCTTTTTAGAGTTTCTTAGAGCTCTTTCAGGGCTCTTTAGTGTTTTTAGGGTTTTTAGGAAACATCCAACGATAATCGTCATTATTGTAG